>NC_034611.1:39089530-39118027 GCF_900095145.1 Mus pahari
TGGAGGGATGATGGACTGTTAGCCTGGGATGCTGTGCACAGTGGAGGGATGATGGACTGTTAGCCTGGGATGCAGTGCACAGTGGAGGGATGATGCACTGTTAGCCTGGGATGCAGTGCACAGTGGTGGGATGATGGACTCTTAGCCTGGGGAAGAAGGAGAGGACAGAAGCCACAGTGGCTGTGTTTAAATAAATGATAGTCTTGCTTAAGAGATGGGCATGAGACAGGAGATTTTGGTTCAGAACGTGATTTGTTTGCATGTCAAGCTAGCCGACTCTGGAACCTTTCTCTGGTAACAGTGTCTCTTGTTTCTAGAAAGAGAGTTTATCTTGTAGCATTTTTATGGGGTTTGAGAATATAAATTTCTGGGCTGTGGGGGAGGCACAAATCAGATAACCCTAACACTGCTAAGATGGAGTGTCCCTGTTCCATTCAGCCTCCCAGCCGGGATGAGAGACACTCCTGACTTCCGTGTTGAATCAGTTTGTCTAGAACATATCCATCCACAAGCTGTAGGCTAGAGGTTGGGATGGGATGGAAGACTGTCTTTCTCGATGGGCGTGTACCATGAGAGAGACTAGCACTAACTCCAGTCCCAGGGCACATGCCTCCTGGCTCCTTGCTTGATGTGACCGGGAGCGGCTCCTCAACACTTGAACCCTCCATTCTGTCCAGGAAAATACACATACTATTGTTCACCTCCTGGGAGTTGCCGTGAGGGTTAATGAACTTCATGAAAGGGCCACCTCAGAACCCATCTGTCACCGGTACAGCGGACAGAAGAACTCCTGTGTGTAGGATGCTGTGATCGGGATGATGAAACAGTGTCATGTAGAAAAGTCCCCAGCCTGGAGATGGATAAGGCCCTCCTGGCTCAGTCCTCAGCTCTAACAGAGAAAGAACGAGAGGCTCCCAGCTGCACACCTGCTGCAGAGTAGCTTCCTGGGAGTGTTGGCCTCTTCCCTGCTGGAAGCTGAGGAGCTGGTGCAGGGGTGTTCCCAACATTCCCTGGGACCTGCCAGTGACCTGCAGTGTGTGGCCTCTCTGCTGCTGCCTGTCATCTCAGCCCAGCACTGACCACATCTCTTCCCCCATTCCTCCTTCCCTCTCTCCTTCCACCTCATCCCAACCCTTCCTTCTTTATTTCTCTGACTTCTCTCTTGGCCTCGTCTTCTTTCCATGTAAGATTGTTCTGGTGAGCCCAGCATGTCAAATGACTCTCAGTAATTCTTTTATTCTATTGTATTAATTTTTTAATTGAATGTATAATCAAACCTGGGTCCTCTAGAAGGGCAACAAGTGCTCTTAACCACTGAGCCATGTCTCCAGCTGCTACACATTTGTCTTATTTTGCACGGTTATATGTGTGTGTGTTCTCCCTCTCCCTCTCTCCCTCCCTCCCTCCCTCCCTCCTTCTACCTCCCTTCTGCCCTCTCTCTGTGTGGGGTGTTGTAGTTGTGCATGGGGAGGTCAGAGGACAACTCAGAGGAGGTGACTGTCTCCTGGCACTACGCGGGACCTGGAGCTAGACCTAAGGTCGCCAGGCTCAGCAGCAGGCATCTTTGTACACTGAACCATCTTCAAGCCAACATGTTTAGTCTAAGCAAAAGTTTTTTGTAGCTTTGGAAGGAGGGAAAAAGATGAATCTTTTCATGTTCCTCGAGACTTCCTTCAGTTCTTTTTATTCCCCCCTGTGTTGACATTTTCCCCTTCTCTCATCCCCTCAGCCTGTAGTCATTAACTTGCCAGACACTCAGCCACGGATTGTCTTTCTGACGCTGCTGAAGTTAGGAGCGTGTCATTCACAGAGAACCTAACCCATATATTAACTCAGGCACAGCAAATTGCTAAATACATGCCTGTAAGTGAAGAGCTTCAGAATGACAATCCAACCACTCCTATCTGAGTGACTGAAACAGACTGGCAGTGGGCAAGGGAGGGTGAGTGTCTGCCACAGAACTGAGCTGAGGCAGAACACTGCCCTCTGGACACACACAGGGGCCCCAGCAGAGCATTTCCCAGGACGTGATGGTAAGGCCCCAGTCTAACAGGAAGTCAGTGGGCTCCTGCCAGCCTCCACTTGTTCAGTCCTCATCCACAACTTGAGCATCCACACCACGGTTCATTCCTCCTCCTAGTCCCACTGGAATCCCTCTTATTCCTCCCAGGGTCTAGTTCAGTAAATGTGAGAGTAGATACAAAAGATGACTGCTGCATTAGATACAGTGCCCCGTGGATACGTGAGACCAGGTCCAACCTTTGTCTTGTTCACAGATGTTCATTAGTTTGGGTGTTTGTTTGTTTGTTCTTCCTAAGCTGGTGCAAAGGCACCCAAGCTTTCAGTTGTCACTCTTCCATTTTCCCAGTATGCTGCACTGGCCTTCAATAGTCACCACAATGCTTAAAAATGGCTTTCAGAGTTCAGTCCCCACCCTCAAGCAGAGGACTCAGATGCAGATAGCTGTGCCGTGCGTGCACATGTTAGGTTCCAGTGTACTTGGAGCTATGGGCATACTTGGTAGCGATAACGTTTTAGAAAGAACAATAAGATGCCCCAGGTGTTGTCTTAGCATGTATATCTTTGTATCTGCCTTGTGCTCCTAATCTATGCTGGGCCCCTTGAGAGCAGGGGCTTCCTGGTTCTGCACTGTGTTATGTGGTGCCTTAGCAAATGGATGCTTAAACAAATATGTTCTGTACCAGGCTTAACTTTTATCTTAAAAATAGCGTAACAGTTTTTTAATGTATTTCATTTCATAAAAGCGGAGCCTGGATACTTTGCAGTATTTTTTTTAAGTCTTGGCAGGGGAAATGCTATGTCATGAAAAGTTCTCATTGTAGAAAAAGTGGTTTTTGTTTATGCTTTGACACAACAGGAATGGAGAATTTTCAAAGCACCTTGGAGATTACTTGCTTAGATTCTCTCGTGTAGCCCTAGTACCAAGAACTATGCCTGACATTTAAAGGACGCTTAATAGATATTTGTTGGGTGTTGGAGAGATGGCTCAGAGGGCAAAGACATCTCTCAGCAAGCCTGCCAGTCTGAGTTCAGCCCCAGTCCACATCTGATAGAAGGACAGCATCGACTCCCTCAAGTTACCCTCTGACCTCCATACACTTACCAAGACATGTGTGTATAAAATGTAATGATAATTTTTTGTAAAATAATGTTGGATGACTGAGTAAACAGTTACTGAGCTTCTCCTGTGTGTTAAGTACCACATGTTAAATTCTGGAGACTGCAATAATAAATAATGTATTTGTACACACACCCCCAGTACTTCCTCCCTACCCAAGAATCGGTGTAGGAGACTAGTGACCCCTCTAGCCATCCTCATTCAGTGTGAGAAGGCAATGAAGATAATGCAGAGATTTTATATTTGTTGTGTGATTGTTGTTAACCAGATATCATGGTGTTCACTTATTATCCCATAAGAAAGTAGAAGGCTGAGGCAGAAGGGTTGCAAGTTCAAAACCAGCCTTGGCTACTTAGCGAGACTATGTTTCAAAAGTTCAGCAGCTGTGGAGCTAGCTCAGTGTAAGAAAGACTTGCCTCCAGACTACAAAGCACTAAATTTGATCCTCAGTACTGCCCAAAGAAAGGAGAAAATGTTACATCGTGTCCCTGAAACAAGAAGAAACAAAGAGTCGGCTTATGTCACTCTCCTCTTACTCCCGTCTTACTAACCTTTGTCCCAAGTTGTTTCATTTTCTGGGCAAAAGGGGGATCATGATGGTGCCAGAGGTAGCATAGAAGAGCTACACCTCAGACTTCCCGGCCTAGGAATTCCCACGTAAGTTATGAACAGAGTTAATAGAATGAATATATCTTACGGGGGAATCTATTAGATCAGCTTCCACAATGTGGACTGAGTAGTCCAAAGTTGACGCTAGGCATTCGGGGAAGGCACTTGTACAGGAAACTAATGAGATGGGGCTGAGGTGGGACAAACACGTGGTCAAGAGGAGGGAGCTACAGTCAAGATAGTTTAGCCTTGAGAGTAAAAGTAGAGTTGAACCCTCCCTCTTTCTCTCTCAGCCCTTCCCTTTGGCCTTACTAATGTTTGGGGGTTTCTCTCTGCAGCCTGTGGTTTGCCGCTCAACCACCTGGCACCTTTGGCAAGCTGCCTCTCCCTCCTGGAAGGCCTTTTCTAACCTGCCCCCTAGCAGGCAGACTTTCTAAAATGTGATCATTTAGCCCCTAACCCTGGCTCACACTCATTCTTAGTAGGTTACACAGGCTCCCTTAATACAGACATGGGGTTTTCTTATTCTCTGGTGCTCTCGCCAGGGCCACCACTGCATCCATCTCTCATCTCTCCCAGTCTGTTAGAAGGGTGTGTGTATCTGTGTGTCTGTGTGTGTCTATGTGTGTGTCTGTGTGTCTTTGTGTGTCTGTGTGTGTGTGTGTGTGTAAGTGTAATATCTCTCCTGAACAATGGTATGCATAGTGTGTACCTGTCACATAAGTGGCATAGAGCAGTGTAGTTAAACACAGGAGCTGACCGTGGCTACAGGCTGTCCCCTGCCTCCCTTGCATGGCCCCTCACAGCAGCCAGTGCCGTCACCATCCTGACACAGGCATTACCTCATTCCTGTCCTCCTGGCATCGACCTCCCCTGCCTCCACATGCTCCACATGCCACCACCGTGTGATCAGTAGAAGTGTCATCCTGATCACACTGTCATTAGTGACTCCTTGCCCTAGTTCGGAAGACACTCGCGTCTCCCTCCGTCTCGCATCAGGCATTTGCAGACCCGTTAAATTCCACAGATGACTCTGCCCTCCACCCGTGATGCCCATCCATGAGCACCCCCTTTCTGGAGTGGCCTACTCTTCTTTCCTCACCTGTCAGACTCTTCTTAGATGCTTTGTCACAGCCTAACACTGTACACACACACACACACACACACACACCTGCATCCACCATGACTGTCTGCCCCGGGCCAGTGGGTGTGTGCACACAAAGCAGAGGTATTGGGAGAGATTGCCATAATCTACTTATTCTTTGAAACCTATCTAAGTCTGGTTTTAATTTCTCAAGAAAACACTTGGCTTGTAAAGTTCTGATTATTCTACCTCATGCATTCTGACATATAACCATGTACTGCCTTCTGCTGTTATGTGAGTGTTCCCACGCCTGTGGCCTGCTTTTGCTATCTATCCCTGGATGTCTGATACCAGTGTTATCAGCTGCTCTTTGCTACCTAGCAAGATACCACACACACACCCAGACTGCCTTACTCGCCCTGTAGATGCACAGTATTTCCCTTCTCCACATGTCTGGTGAGATGCTGCCCCTCTGATGAAGCAGGCTCAAGTACCACTCACCCGTACTGGTTCCCTGGTTGTTCCTCTGGCAAGCCCTTTCTTCCTCTGCAGTCACAGGCCTCGGAGTTTGGGGTGTGATTCAGATGGAGTGTAGCACACACTGCTGCTGTTCAACTTACCCTAACTCGTTTCTCTTATGCACCGTGCTAGGGTTTAGACCGCAGCCCAGGTCATGATTCACTTTAACTCCCTTCTGAATTCCTTGAACAGGGGAGAACGTCTAGAAAAGTCTTGGATCCATTGCTGAGGCTAGAGCTCAGGATGTGGGAAGCAAGCATGTTACTGCTGATCTGTACCCCAGTTCCATTTTATGAGTAATGGACAACCGATGTTTACACGGCATGATTGCATTTTTCCAAACTTTGGTCTTATTTCTAAGAGTTCACTGAGATAAATGTATTTCATACTCATTAATAAAGAAAAAATTGCTGCATATCAGTTATACAGCGTATCTTAAACTATGTTTCCTAGCACTAGAATATAGAGTGTTAAGTCTAATTCAGATGGATATAGGTGACTCTTAACATATTTTGAAAACATCAAAATATACCTGTCATTAGCATCTCAAAACAGCTGTGGTAGAAAGGTTGTTACATGGTAGTGTCCTCATCTTACAAAGAAAACAGTTTGACTTAAAGGAAACTATAATACTTGTACAGAATTAAGCAAATACATATTTTGTTTATATTAAATTAATAAATATATACATTATATACTATATATACCCAAAGTGTAGGAGTCCAGTCCTATGGTGAAGACATAGTGTAGTGACTATTCCTGGTTGTCAACTTGACTATATTTGNAATGAACTACAATCCAGAATTGGAAGGCTCACCAGTGAACCTAATCTGGAGACTGGGAGATAGAAGTTTCTGATCTGGATCTTGGTATGGAGATCTTGAGACACAGTGGTGATTGAATCCAGAAGATTAAGACAGGGAGATCTCCGAGTNCAAGNNCATCTGGGATTAAAGGTGTGGTGGCACACACCTTTAATCTGGGCTACACCTTCTGCTGGAGACCATCTAAGGACATTGGAAGAAGGGAGTCTGGCTCTCGCTCTTTCGCCTTCTTGCCGTGTGGGACTCAGCAACTGCACAACCCTTGGACTTCCATTCACAGCTACTACTGAACCATTGTTGGGATTTGGACTGCAGGCTGTAAGTCATCAATAAATTCCTTTACTATATAGAGACTATCCATAAGTTCTGGGATTCTAGAAAACCCTGACTAATACACTTAGCTTCCTTTCTAAAATCACCTATGAGTATCAAAGCCTCAGCTCTTAAGATTGGTATCAAAATGAACCTTATCTATAAATTGCTTTGCACATCACCTGGACCTTCGGTTTGTTTTCCTGGCCGCCCATCCCGTATTACTCGTATAACATAATGTGATGTGGTATTGCATGCAGCTCAAGAGAGATTAGAGTGATTATTGGGGTTCATATGTTTTCCAAGGGGTGTAATTAGGCAGATTCTCAACCCTCATCAAGATATTTCCCCACCATCATTAATCGCAAAATAATAGAAGGCTTTCTACATCCAATGCTACTCTTAAGTCAATACTTGCTTGAAGACTTGTAGACGCATCCTCTAGAGTGCACATTTAGGAAAAAAAAAAAGCTTTGTGTGAACTTTGGGTATTTGTTATACTTTAAAAACAAACATGCACACTTTGGCATATGAAACTGTTAGACTGATGTTCCAAGGATAGGTCTGCATTTTTGTTTTACATAGTTTGCTAGGTGGAAAGAAGGTGCTTTCGAATCGAGGAGGCTCCCCAAACTGCAGGATCTAGAATGTGTCGCTATCTAGAAGAAGCAATGTAAAGAAGAGAAGATCTGGTTTAGCATCTGGATGTGGCGAGTTTTCCTACATAGTCCCAGGTTTCATTGATGCACGGACCATGGTGACACAGGGCATCGTGGCAGTGCAGCAGCCTGTGACAGACACTTCCTACCTCATGGCAGTCAGGAAGTGGGAGTGGAGATGGGATGCAGGAGTAAGAGACAGCACCTAAGAGCACACCTGCAGTGGTCCTTCTTTCTGTAGGCCCTATCTTCTACAGTCCCCTAACCTCCCAAAATAATGCCACCTTATGGTCGTAGTTACTTCTGTGTTGCTGTGCTGTGATACCATGACCAGGACAACTGACAGAAGAAACAGTTATTGAGGGTTTTCGTTTTCAGATAGCGAGCCCGTGACCATCATGGAGGGGAGCATGGCAACAGGCAGGCAAGCAAGCATAGTGCCAGGGCAATAGCTGACAGCTTATATCCTGTCCCATGAGGCAGTGTGGGGGCGGAGAAGGAGAGAGGGCGGGAAGGAGGGAGGGAGGGGACCAACTGGAAATGGTGCTCTGAAACCTCTGTGCCTCCGGTGACACATGTCTTCTAACAAAGCCACAACTTCCAGTCTTTCCAAAGCAGGCCCAACAGCCTGAGACCAAGCATTCAAATATATGAGCCTACGAGGGTCCTTCTCATTCAAACCACTACACTCACCTTCTTCTAAAACAAAACAAGAATCCCAGACAGCTTTTGGACCATGTTCACATATATTCTATGGCTTTACCACTGTTGGCTGTGATATAGGTAGATTGAAGCTAAGTTATATTAGACCTCATGAGATTCAGCTAACTGGTGCTTGTATAATGTATGTGTCCTGGCCTTTCTGTCTTGTCGATCATACAGATGACAGATTCTGTGTCACTTTCTTTTTACAATGTTTTTTTTTCACTTATTCTTTGATAACTTCATACATGTTTACAGTGTATCTTCCTTATGACCAATCAGAATCCTCCTTCCCTCTCACTTCAGAATCCCCAAATACTTCTCCATTCTACCTTCATGTTTCCTTTTTGAATGTTTTAATGTTTTATTGGTTTGGGGTTTTTTTTAGGATTTTATACATTGAGTTGTAATTATCTTCACTTTCCCTCCCCCAACCCTTCCTGGATCCAGTCCCTCTTTCTTCCCACCGACTTTGTGTCTTTTTTTTCTCCACCAAGGCCAATTTGTGCTGCTCAAATATTCTTGTATATATGGCCTTCCACTGGAGCATGATCAACTTATCAGGGTCTACACTCTTGGAGAAAACTGGCGGGGCATGGTGGCGCACGCCTTTAATCCCAGCACTCGGGAGGTAGAGGCAGGTGGATTTCTGAGTTCGAGGCCAGCCTGGTCAGCAAATGAGATCCAGGACAGGCAGAGCTATACAGAGAAACCCTGCCTCAAAAAACCAAAAAAATGAGAGAGAGAGAGAGAGAGAGAGAGAGAGAGAGAGAGAGAGAGAGAGAGAGAGAAGAAAGACAACTGACCCTTCCTCTCCAAACAACTGTCAAGTGCTCCTTGGCTTGGCATAGAACTGGGTGCAGAAATCCCCTCTCCATGCTGGGATTTGGTCTGGCTTGGGCTTGCACAGAGCTTGTGCATGGTCACATGACCACTCTGAGTTCAGTTTCCCCAACACCTCCAGCTCCACAGTCTTTCTGTCCCTTCTACAATGATCTCAGAGCCTTTGGAGAAGTAGCTGCAGTATATTGCATCCATTTAAGGTCATTCTGCAGCCTCTTACTCTCTGTCCTTTGGACAGTTGTTGATCATCATCTACTGTAATCAGAAGCTTGTCTGATGAAGGTTGAGAAACACCTTAATCTATGGGTATAATGATAAGTCATCGGGTGTTGACTTAATACTTTTTCCATTTAGCAGAAAAACTGTAGATGGTTCTCTCCTCAGGTCTATGATTTATCTAGCCACAGGTTCTTGGCCCCAGTAATAGTGCCAGGTATGGGTTTTATCTGATAGAGCAGGTCCCAGTCGGAAAATAGTTGGTTACGTCCACAACATCCATGCCACTATTGCATGAGTGGGCGTGCCCCTGCAGGCCAGTCATTGTAGTTCACAGGGTTCACAGCCAGGTAAAGTTGATACTTTTCTTCTTCAGTGGCGTGCATATTACCTTCCAGCACGGTGAAAGTTCCACATCAATACCAGCTTCATCTATGTTCTATTGCTCAGATTCATGGTATCAGCAGTGGGCTCTTAACTTCAAGTTCTGGATGATAATCAAAGAGCACTGGCCTATACTGCTCTGGGGTTTTTTTGAGATCCCATCAGCCAACAACTCCAAAATAAGTAACTTATTTCTGGCACCAGGTTTGTTCTTGGTTATTGTATTAGTCAGGGTTCTCTAGAGTCACAGAACATATGGAATGTCTCTCTATATTGAGGGAATTTATTATGATGACATAGTCTGTAGTCCAACTCCCCGACAATGGTCAGCTGTAAATGGGAAGTCTAAGAATCTAGTACTTGCTCAGTCCCACAAGTATGGTTGTTTCAGCTGGTCTTCTGTAGAAGTAGATTCCAACAGATGTGCTAGCAAGTAAGTGCAAGCAGTGAAGAAGAGCGAACCTTCTTCCAGTGTCCTTATGGAAGGTGTGGCCCAGATTAAAGGTGTGTACCACCACACTTGGATCTAGGACTTGTTTTGTCCCAGGCTGACCTTGAACTCAGAGATCTCCTTACCTTAGTCTCCTGGGATTAAAGGCGTGTACTACCTTTCCTGGGCCTAAGCTTTTCATAGCCACTATACCTCAAGATCTCTATGCCAAGATCCAGGTCAGAAACTTGTGTCTTCCAGCCTTCGAGATCTGGACCACAGGTGAGCCCTCCAATTCTGGACTGTAGTTCATTCAGATATGGTCAAGTTGACAACCAGGAATAGCCATTACAGTTATCCCGTCGTGTTTAGGAGGAGCAGTATTGACCCATTGTATAAGAACTCCATCTTTGCTCCTTTTATGTCTGTGCAGAGATACATTTTAGGAAGCTTCTACAGCAGTAGGCTTCCATATAACTTTTCTGAAAAGTCCTTACTGTTTGTCTCTCCCAGTTGCCCTTCTCTACCTAACTCTACCTACTAAAATCAGGTACGAGACAAGGGTGCTAAGTCTCTCCACTCTGATTTAATATATAACCGGAAGTCTTATCTATAGTAATAAGAAGGGACACAGATAGGAAAGTCAACACATTTCTAATTGCAAATGTTATCATTCTATATGAGAGAGACACAAGAGTCTACCAGAAAACTCCTAGGACTAACAAACAATTCAGCAGAGTAGAAGGATGCAAAAGCTTTCCTTCCTTTTCTAGGAATGATTTGATGGGCATTAGTGTTAAGTCTTCTTTGAAGGTCTGCTAAAATTTGCCAGTTAACCATCTGGGCCTAGACTTTTTAGTTGGGATATTTTAATTTATTACTTCAGACTCATTGCTGCATTCTATCTGATTGCATTGTTTAATCATCTTTGTTTTACTTTAGTAGGTATATGCATCTAGGAAACTACCTATTTCTTTTAAGTTTTTTGATTTAGTGGAAAGTACGTTTTCAGTGTAAGACCTGATAATTTTCTGATTTGCATTGTTATTTGTTATAATGGTTTCCCTTTATATATCTTATTTTATTAAGTCTACCCTTACGACTCTTTCTTTCGGTTGTGGCTAGTTTGGGCAGGAGTTTATTAATTTTTGTTTATTATTTTTTTAAAAATCAACTTTGTTTCATCAATTCTTTGTATTATATTCTTTTCTTACTGTATTGTATTCTTTTTACCATATCATATTTTGTTTCTGCTCAGACATTTTTTTTAAAATTTGTATATGTATGTGCATGAGTCAGTATGAGTATATTTGTCCCATGTGTGATCAGGAGCCCACGGAGGGTGTAGAGGCCCTGGAACTAGATGTGAGTCATGGTGTGGGTTCTGGGAACTGAATTTTAATTGATCGTATTTTTCCTCTCCTCCGAGTTTTGCTACCCAAATTCATGTTTTCTCTCTCTCTTTCTCTCTCTCTCCTTGCCTCCCTCCCTCTCAAAAAACAAAACAAAACAGAAAAAAAAATGAAAAAAGACAGAAAATACCAAACAGTAACAAACAAAAACAAAAACCATAGCCAGGTGTGGTGGCGCATGCCTTTAATCCCAGCACTTGGGAGGCAGAGGCAGGTGGGCCTCTGAGTTCAAGGCCAGCCTGGTCTACAGAGTGAGTTCTAGGACAGCCAGGGCTACAGAGAAACCTTGTCTCGAAAAACCAAAAAACAAAAAATGAAAAGAAAAGAAAAAAGAAAAGAAACCACATGTAAAAATGACCTTTTTACTTTTTTAATAACCCACTGAAATCAACTTGTGCTACCCATTTACTTTTGGGTGTTGGGCCATCTACTGGTACATGGTCAACCTACCAGGGCTACACCCTTAAAGCGCACAGGCTCTCCCTCCCTCAGAAGCCCCTTGGCTAGGGGTGGGAGCTCACACACCACCAGCAGCTCTGGGTATGTGAGGGTTGGGTATGTCAGGATGGTCCTGAAGACCTTGGTTCCTTTCAGTCCTCCTCCCATGCTCTGGCTCCTCCTACACCTCTTCCCCAGAGATCCTTGAGCTTTGTGGAGTGGGGGGGGGGGGATGCACAGATGTCCCATTCTTTTTCTTTTGACTCAGTTTCTTTTTCGGGTTTGTTTGCCAACCTTGTCTGCTAGGCCATCTCAGTGCCTACTAAGATGCTTGGTTGGTTTTGTTGTTGTTGCTGATGATGATGATTTAAGGACTCATTCCTTATTTAAGAGTATGTTGTTTAAACTCCTTGAGTTTGTATATGTTCTTGACCCCCCCCCCCACCTCTGCTACCCTAGACAAAGTCTCACTATGTAGCCTTGGCTGGCCTAGAACTTACTATGTAGACAAGGTTGCTCTCAAATTTGTAGTGATGTCGCCTGCCTCCCTAGTGCTGGGATTAAAGGTGTGTGTGCTTCCTGGCCTGCTCTTCTAGGATTCCCTTTATAGTTGATTTATGGTCATATTGTATTGTGATCATAGGCTACAAGCAGTTATTTCAGGTTTTTCCTATATTCGATGAGATTTGCTCTATATCCTAATTTATGATCTATTTTAGAAAAAGTTTTATGGGATGGTGAAAAGAATGTATTCCGCCACGTTTGATGGAAGAATGTTCTAAAGATGTCTGTCTAAGTCCGTTTAAGTCGTATGTTTCTATTTTTTTGGTCAGGAAGACCTGTTTGGTGAGAGTAGAGCATTGAAGTCACCCACTACTGCTGTACTAGGATCTGTCCTCTCTGACCTTACGTGTAATAGCATTTGTTTTGTGAAATAAGGCATACCGGTGCTTAGGTCATCTGTGTTTGTATCTGTAGTGTCTCACTGACGGATTGTCCCCTTAATCAGAATGAAGTGTCTTTATCTTCTCTCACTACTTCTGAAGCCTGTCGTGTCAGATATTAGGACAGTAGCACCTGCTTGTTCCCTAGGTGTGTTTGCTTGCAATAGATGTTTCCATCTTTGTGCCCTGTAGTCGTGTCTGAGTTTTCTGGTGAGATGCAGAAGGGCAGCAGATGGATGGATCCTTCTTTTCATCCACTTGGCTAGCCTTTATGTTTTGATTGGAGAATTAAGAGCTCTAAAATGAGTTGTTGTTGAATGGTATATACTTATTTCTGCCGTTTTGTTGATTTTTTTTTTCAATATTGGTTTGTTTTTTTTTTTTTTCTTATTCCTCTCCTATTTAACTATTCTAGTATGGTTACTTGGTCCTGTGATCTCAGGGACAAATTTTTTTTTCTATTTGGTTTGAAGGATTGGTTCCTTCACGTGACATAATGGTTATACATTTCTTTCATCTGTTTTTATTATGGAAAGTTTATATTTTCTATCATATTTTCCTCATGATAGGCAGCTTTGCTGGGTATACTAATCCGGGTTATATCTTTTAGGGCTCGAAAAACACCACCCAAGCCTTTCTGAATTTCAGACTCTTGGATGAACGGCAGGCTGTAACTCTGATGACCTGAGTTCATGTGAGGCTTAGCATTTCTCGCCACTTTGAATATACCTCCTTTGTTCTATATTCTTACTGTCTCAATTAAAATGAGACTAGGAGGGTTCTTTTCTGATTTTCTCTGTTTGGTTCTAAATGCCTTCCATATCAGATTGACATCTTTTCCTAAAAGGGGGAAATTTTCCGTTACGATTCTTGGAAACATTCTTATGTCTTCAGAACAAGATTCTTCTTCTAGGCCTGTGACCAGGAATAATACCTTAACTTCCAAAGCATTGTTTTAGATTTATCTTAAGTGTAAGAGTGTTTTGTCTGTCTGTCTGTCTGTCTGTCTGTCTGTCTGTCTGTCTGGTGTATGTATGTGCACCACATGCATGCCTCTGGCCTGGTGATGGAAGAGACCAGAAGGGGGCACTGGATCCTGTGGAACTGGAGTTGCAGACCGTTGTGAGCCCAGGGTCCTCTGCAAGGTCAGCACTGCTGTTAACCACAGTTGTCTCGCCAGATCCTCAAGACGTACTTTTAAAGTTAACAATGAAAGAAGATGTAAAATCATTTTTTAAAAATCAGAAGAAATAAAAAGCAGAAGTACAGCTGGGTGTGGTGGTGTACACCTTTAATCCCAGCACTTGGGAGGCAGAGGCAGGTGGATTTCTGAGTTCAAGGCCAGCCTGGTCTACAAAGTGAGTTCCAGGACAGCCAGGGCTACACAGAGAAACCCTGTCTCGAAAAAACAAAAACAAACAAACAAACAAAAAAAAAAAAACAGAAGTACGGGGCTGGTGAGATGGCTCAGTGGNTAAGAGCACCCGACTGCTCTTCCAAAGGTCCAGAGTTCAAATCCCAGCAACCACATGATGGCTCATAACCATCCATAACAAGATCTGACTCCCTCTTCTGGAGTGTCTGTAGACAACTATAGTGTACTTACATATAATAAATAAATAAATCTTTAAAAAAAAAAAGCAGAAGTACATTTGGAGAAAACAAATGTGATTATATTAGCAATCCCAACATATAAATAACATGCATAAATCACAACATACATAAATTATAAAAGAAATGAATAGAATTCTGACTAAAACAAATGCAGTGAGATTAGCCTTTTTTTGGTTTTTGTTTGCTTTGTTTTTCTTTTTCTCAGAAAGAAAATTTTGTTGCCTATAGTGTCAGGTGAGCTAAACAGGAAGAAGTCAGAATTTCTTAGCTAGCAGTAGCGTCTTAGCTGTGTGTCTTGGAGACAAGATTTTTCTAACAATGACTGAGAAAATTCATAAGTAAAGGGGTGGGAAATCATTCCAGCAAAGACTAATCAAAAAGAATCTAGAATTGCTTTATTTTTTTTAAGTCATCAAAATAATTTATAATAGTTAAATGCCTCTTAAATATATATATGATGTCTTCTGAAGCCAAAAGTAATATGCACTCAATCAGTTTTTAAAATCTATTTGGAAACATTAAATATGATAGAAGTAAAAAAGAAAAAAATCTCTTATGAAGTCCTCTATGAAAGGAAATTGTGACAGGTTCCTGATTAGACAGAAACCATTCCATCTCCAAGGTAAATATGCAGTGTAACTGTGGCGTCATAGAATGAATTGGGTAGGGTTCCTTCTGTCTCTATTTTGTGGAATAGTCTGAAGAGTATTGGAATTAGGTCTTCTATGAAGGTCTGATAGAATTCTACACTAAACCCATCTGGTCCTGGGCTTTTTTTTAGGCTTGGAGACTTAATGACTTCTTCTATTTCTTTAGGAATTATGGGACTGTTTAGATGGTTTATCTGATTCTGTTTTAACTTTGGTATTTGGTATCTGTCTAGAAAATTGTCCATTTCATCCAGATTTTCCAGTTTTGTTGAGTATGTGCTTTTGTAGTAGGATCTGGTGATTTTTTTTTTAATTTCCTCGGCTTCTCTTGTTATGTCTCCCTTTTCATTTCTAATTTTGCAAATTTGGATTCTGTCTCTGTGCCCTCTGGTTAGTCTGGTTTCTGTTGCTTATGTTCTTGCCCTTGCTTTTAACCATCTGGTTATCTCTGGTGTTAGCTGGTCTTGCTGTCTCTAACTGTGGCTTGTCCCTCCTGCAAGATTGTGTATCAGTATTCTTGGGAGACCAGTTCTCTCCAGGAGGAATTTGGGTATGGACAGCTGTGACACAGGGTCAGCTCTGGTGTGCAGATGGAAACTGGAAGGATCCTGTCCCCGGCTGTTCCTTGCTTCCTATGTCCTGATGGCTCTGGGCAGGTCCCTCTTGGGCCAAGAATTTGAGCAGAAGTGGTGGTCTTACCTGTGCACACAGGCATGTTAGCACTCCTGGGAAGCCAGCTCTCTCCCAACGGTATTTGGATATGGAGTGCTGTGGCACAGGATCTAGAATTGCTTTATTGATACGAGTCAAAATACACTCAAAAACAAACAGCATTGTAAGGCTAGAGCTCTTACATATGGCTAGAAATATATAAAATGTATAAAACCACACATGACATTGGAAATGTATGCTACTTCTAAAATGGCCTCAAAATATGTAAAATAAAAATTAATAAAACTTTAGTGAAATTTCATGTATTTCTTTAAGGTATCATTTGATGGCACAAACAAGAAGTAGTAAACATGGAATTTAAAATGGTAGAAGACATTTGATTCACAGACACAGGAAGCGTCACCAAGCACCTAGAATCTGTGGATCAACTCTGCATGGAGAAATTATTAAAAAAAAAAAAAAAAGTTGACCTCACACTAAATGCAAAACTGGTCTCAACAGATTCCAAGAATCACAATTAAGATAATCATATTTTATGACAATTAAGTTACAACTCAATAACCACACAGTCAGCCCCCCTCCCAAATTCCCCTTAAATGTGGAAATTTTCAAACATTTCTGAGTAAATCACTAAAATGGAAATTTTTAAATACTTAGAACTGAATGGTGATGAAAATATTACATTTCAGAACTTGAAGGATACAGCAGAAGTTAGATGTGATAAGCTGTAGGGCAATAGAGGGCAGGATGAGGTGAAAACAGAGGATGCAGGAGTGACATTGGCAGCAAAGATGCTGTCTAGTGAATCTACAGAGCCCAGAAGATGCTTCTGTGGACAGGCTCATGGTTCAGGGATCAACCAGTCTATTTTTTTTTTGTAACAAGATCATATGTCTTGTTTTGTAGGTGACATACTGTCACCACTGCTCAGCCTTGCCACCACAGTATGAAAGCAGCCATGTGATGTCTAAATGGCTGAGTATGGTTCTGTCTAATAGTTCCATATATAAAGTAGCGATGGGCTGTACTTAGTATTCAGACTATAATTTCCCAGTTGTTAAACTAGTTATGTCTAAAAATGACCGTAAATAATGGGAAATTTGAATATGATTGCTGGATAGAAGATCAGTATACAAAAACAATTGCCTTTTCATTCGTCAGTATCACGGAAAAGTAACTTTTTTGAAGAAGTGGTCACTGAGCCAGTGGTACTTGGCTATAATTTTACCACTGCAGAGGCAAGATGTTCACGTGATTTAAAAGCTTAGCCTAGACTACATAAAAAGAATCTACCTTTAAAAAAAAATGCTTAGGATTGATACTCACAACAAAAATGAGTAACAGGAAGTGTACCGATGTTCAGAGTCTAAGGAAACTAAAACGATTAATTGATCTGCTTCAAACCAGTAGTTCTCAAAAGTTTGATTTCCAGATCCTTCTGTGCTCTAAAAACAGCTGAGAAGTCAAAAAAATCTCTTACTTAATTGGGCTTTATCAATCTGTAGTTATAAGACATTTAAGTTAGCTACTAATTTAAAAAGTAATAAATCTACTGTATACTAAATGTTTGACACATCTTTATGAAATAAATTGCACTTTCAAGTTAGTTGATGAAAATGTTTTTATATTTTTTCCAGCTCTCTTTAATGACAGCATAAATAAAGGCACTGGAGTCCTCATAGCTCTTTCAGTGTTGAATCTTCTGTGCTCTGTAGTTTTACTTTTATTGTATGAAAAACCTGCTTTATGTTGACCTGCGGCTAGAGAAAAGGACCACACTTTGATAGCTCCCCAGTTTCCAAACAATCGAAAGTGTCTCTTCTTTGATACTTCATTAGTCTTTGGCAGGTCATAACTAAGAAGGTAGTTGCAATATGGGACCTAAAACTGTATCGCTGAGCCTGTCATGTTCCATCATATTAAAATTCATTGTTCTGCCTGACACCCCTGGATGCATCTTTTATTCAAGGATGGTTGTGTGAAGGTAGTTGACTATTTGGAAAAGGCTGGGTTGCCGAGTTAAGTAGCTCTTCAAAATGATGATACTGTTTCATGTCAAATTTTTCACTTATTAACATGATCTTCAGGGGGGAAAAAAAGCTTTCAAGTTCCGAGAAACTGTCAAGCTAACAGTAGCAAATGTACATTTACCAAAACTCTGAATTTCATTTGAAAGCTTAAATTTTATCATTGGCAGCAAATACTGTCACCTGTTTTTCCTGAAGTGACAAATCTCACTCACCTTGTTCACTGTCAAGAAAGTATCTGCCAGATCCCCACGTCTGGATAACCTCAGTTTGTCAGATGCTCTTCCTAGTAAAAAAATCACGTTCTGTGGGAGAAAATGTGCCCTAAACATGTTAAACTTACAATTTGCCTGAACTTTCATTCTATCAGAGGCAGTGGGAACTTGTGAGTTGGAGCCAGCCTGGTCTACATAGTTTCAGGCTACCCAAGTTACACAGTAAGACCTTGTCTCAAAATATTAATTAATTAATTAATTATTAGTTATTAATAAAAATATTAAGATAAACTTACAGTTCCAACCACCCCACAAATGCTCTTCCATGAGCTAACAGTCGTATTTCAATGTGCACTGATACTGTACATTGCACAGAGCATTAAGATGTTAAGTACTCGAGTGTCTTCAGAGAAATAAGTCTCATGGATGAACAAGTACTTTTTTTATTAAACTAATAAAATTTATTTTAAAATACACAGCTCAGTATTAACATTTTTAAGTCATCAAAATAATTTATAATGGTTAAATGCCTCTTAAATACACATGATATCTTCTGAAGCTAAAAGTAATATGCATTCAACCAGTTTTTAAGATCTATTTATAACATTAAACATGATAGAAGTAGGAAAAAAATCTCTTATCTCTAAGAAAGGAAATTATGATAGGTTCCTGATTAGACAGAAACCATTCCATCTCCAGGGGAGAATATGCAGTGTAACTGTGGCTTCATAGAATGTATTGGGTAGTGTTCCTTCCATTTCTATGTGTAGAATAGTTTGAAGTGTATTGGTATTAGGTCGTTTTTGAAGGTCTGATAGAATTCTGCACTAAACCCATCTGATCCTGGGCTTTTTGTGGTTGGGAGACTTTTAATGACTGCTTCTATTTCTTCAAGGGTTATGGGACTGTTTAGATAGGATATCTGATTCTGGTTTAACTTTGGCAGATGGTATCTGTCTAGAAAATTGTCCATTTCATCCAGATTTTCCAATTTTGTTGAGTATAAGCTTTTGTAGTAGGATGTGAGGACTTTTTTGAATTTCCACAGTTTCTGTTGTTGTGTCTCCCTTTTCATTTCTAATTTTATTAATTTGGATACTGTCTCTGTGTCCTCTGGTTAGTCTAGCTAAGGGTTTATCTATATTGTTGGTTTTCTCAAAGAACCAGCTCCTGGTTTTGTTAATTCTTTGTATAGTTCTTTTTGTTTCTGTTTGGTTGATTTCAGCCCTGAGTTTGATTATTTCCTTCCGTCTACTCCTTGGGTGTATTTGCTTCTTTTTGTTCTAGGACTTTCAGGTGGGCTGTTAAGCTGCTAGAGCATGCTCTCTTCAGTTTCTTTTTGGAGGCACTCAGAGCTATGAGTTTTCCTCTTACCACTGCTTTCATTGTGTCCCATAAGTTTTGGTATAATGTGTCTTCATTTTCATTAAATTCTAAAAAGTCTTTAATTTCTTTATTTCTTCCTTGACCAAGTTATCATTGAATAGAGTGTTGTTCAGCTTCCATGTGTACGTGTCGTGTGCTTTCCCTTGTTTTTCTTGGTATTGAAGACCAGTCTTAGTCCGTGGTGATCTGATAAGATGCATGGCATTATTTCAATCTTCTTGTATCTGTTGAGGCCTGTTTTGTGACCGATAATATGGTCAATTTTGCAAAAGGTACCATGAGGTGCTGTGACGAAGGTGTATATTCTTTTGCTTTGGGATGAAATGTTCTATAAATATCTGTTAAATCCTTTTGGGTCTTAACTTCTGTTAGTTTCACCATGTCTCTGTTTAGTTTCTGTTTCCATGATCTGTCCATTGCTGAGAGCGGGATGTTGAAGTCTCCCACTATTATTGTGTGGGGTGCAATGTGTGCTTTGAGCTTTAGTAAAGTTTCTTTTATGAATGTGAGTGCCCTTGCATTTAGAGCACAGATGTTCAGAATTGAGAGTTCATCTTGGTAGACATTTCCTTTGACTATTATGAAATGTCCTTCCTTATCTTTTTTTGATAACGTTGGTTGAAAGTTGCTTCGATTCGATATTAGAGTGGCTGCTCCAGCTAGTTTCTTGGGACTATTTGCTTGGAAAACTGTTGTCCAACGTTGCACTCTGAGGTAGTGTCTGTCTTTGTCACTGAGGTGCATTTCCTGTATGAAGCAAAATGCTGGGTCCTGTTTACACATCCAGACTGTTAATCTATGTCTTTTTTTTGGGGGGGGGGGGATTGAGTCCATTGATGATAAGAGATATTAAAGAAAAGTGATTGTTACTTCTTGTTATGTTTGTTGTTAGAGGTGGAATTGTGTTTGTGTGGCTCTGTTCTTTTTGTTTGTTTGTTTGTTTGGGGGGGTTGTTTTTTGTTTTTGTTTTTGTTTTTCGAGACAGGGTTTCTCTGTATGGCCCTGGCTGTCCTGGAACTCACTCTGTAGACCAGGCTGGCCTCGAACTCAGAAATCTGCCTGCCTCTGCCTCCCGAGTGCAGGGATTAAAGGCGTGCGCCACCACGCCCGGCTGTGGCTCTGTTCTTTTGGGTTTGTTGAAAGATTACTTTCTTGCTTTTTTTAGGGTGTAGTTCCCTTCCTTGGGTTGGTTTTTTCCATCTATTATCCTTTGTAGTACTGGGTTTATGGAAAGATATTGTGTAAATTTGGTTTTGTCATGGAATATCTTGGTTTCTCCGTCCATGGTAATTGAGAGTTTTGCTGGGTATAGTAGCCTGGGCTGGCATTTGTGTTCTCCTAGGTTCTGTATAACATCTGTCCAGGATCTTCTGGCTTTTATAGTCAACTTCTCTGCTGAGAAGTCTGGTGTAATTCTGATAGGACTGACTTTATATGTTACTTGACCTTTTTCCCTTACTGCTTTTAATATTCTTTGTTTTGGGCATTTGGTGTTTTGATTATTATGAGACGGGAAGAATTTCTTTTCAGGTCCTGTCTATTTGGAGTTCTGTAGGCTTCTTGTATGTTCATGGGCATCTCTCTTTTTAGGTTAGGGACGTTTTCTTCTATAATTTTGTTGAAGATATTTACTGGCCATTTAAGTTGGGAATCTTTGCTCTCTTCTTTACCTATTATCCTTGGGTTTGGTCTTCTCATTGTGTCCTGGATTTCCTGGATGTTTTGGGTTAGGAGCTTTTTGCTTTTTGTGTTTTGACTGTTGTGTCAATGTTTTCTATGGTATCTTCTGCACCTGAGATTCTCTCTTCTATCTCTTGTATTCTTGTATCTTGTTGATGCTTGCATTTATAACTCCTGATCTCTTTCCTAGGTTTCCTATCTCCAGGTTGTCTCCTTTTGTGATTTCTTTATTGTTTCTATTTCCATTTTTAGATGCTTGATGGTTTTATTCAATTCTTTCTCCTATTTGGTTGTGTTTGGTTGATTGTTTCCTGCAGTTCTTTAAGAGATTTTTGTGTTTCCTCTTTAAGGACTTCAAGCTATTTTACCTATGTTCTCCTGTATTTCTTTAAGGGAGTTATTTGTGTCCTTCTTTAAGGCCTATATCATCATCATGAGAAATGATTTTAGATCCAGATCTTGCTTTTCCGGTATAATGTTGTGACCAGGACTTGCTATGGTGGGTGAATTGGGTTCTGGTGATTCACGCCAGGTAACCTTGGTTTCTGTTGCTTGTGGTTTTGTCATTGTTGTTGTGGTTGTTGTTGTTGTTTGGGTTTTGGGGTTTTTTGCTTTGTTTTTTTGTTTTTTTTTTTTTTTGAGTCTGGGTTTCTCTGTATAGCCCTGGCTATCCTGGAACTCACTTTGTAGACCAGGCTGGCCTCGAACTCAGAAATCCACCTGTCTCTGCCTCCCAAGTTCTGGAATTAAAGGCGTGTGCCACCACACCCGGCTTGCTCGTGTTCTTATGCTTACTTCCCGCCATGTGCTTATCACTAGTGCTGCCTGCCCTCGTTATATCTGTCTGGAGCCTGTCCTTCCTGTGATTCTGATTGTGCCAGAACTCCTCAGAGTCCAGCTTTCTCTGGCATCCTGTGATTCTGGGATCCTGGGATCCTGAGATCTTGGTTGTGTCAGAGCTCCTGTTAGTCAAGCGGCCTCTGGGACCCTGATATCCTGGTATGACCAAGCTCCTGGAATCATGTGATCCTGTGATCCTGTGATCCTGTGATCCTGTGATTCTGTGATCTTGGTCGTGTTAGAGCCCCTGGGAGTGGAGCTTCCTCTGGGCATTGTGGGACTGGCTGCGGAGTTTGCCGCCAATGTCTGAACAAGTACATTTTAAAAGTAAAACGGATGTCTTTACGTTTTGCTGATGAGTGTGTGATGGTAAAGAACTCACACAGTTTGGTGCCATGCCAGCTTCCTGATGAGGCACCAGAGTTCTACCAACCATTGTGTTTGTACCCTTTGTGGAAATGCCAGTGCTGTGGAACAGTCATGAAGCTTCTTTGTATTGCAAGGTGAGCATCAGTGCTCTGAAAAATAAACTACAAAATTCAAACCCTTTGAGACACTGACATGATAACACAAGAACAATAGACCATACCAAGTGCAAAGTCCCAGTCGCAGTGTAGAAGCACAGAAAATATTGTATGGAATGATCCCAGGTGTCAGGAGCCATGGCTGGTTTAACTCCTAGCACCCAAGTGTGTATCACAACTGCCCATAACTCCAGTTCCAGGGGATCTGATGCCCACGTCTCACCTCCTCCAGCACCTGAAACACACATGGTGCACACACATACATTCAGTCAAAATACTCACACACGTAAAAATAATTTACCTTCAGGTTATATATTCATGAGGTATATATGAGACATAAATTATCTTTCTTCAGACTTAGGTCCTGTCCCAAGACAGCTCACTGTGCACGTGCAAGTATTCCAAACTCTGGAGAAGTCTAAAATCTCAAATTCTCTTTAGTCCCTAGCATTTTGTATAAGTGATACTTGACATGTAGTATGAAAATAGTATTGGTTTAATTGGCATTCTGAACAAGCAAACAATCCTAGGGATACTCATAGATCCTTTGTCAGAGATTCCTGTGTTTCTTCCCACGTGTCACTCGGTTCTACACAAATGTTTACACAGGCGTCATCCGTAGCCCTCCACTGGCTTTCTTTCGCGTCATCCTATTCTATGGTAGAACTTGGTACTATTGAGTAGTTTACAGTTTATGTGCTTGGGTGTTTATTGTCTGTCTCAAGACCTGACATGTGAGTCTACCCTAGTTTAACACAGTAGCTGTTTCTGAAACCTAAAGCACTCAGTCTGTATCCATGGGTTAGTTAAGTCAGGTTGAAGTGACACATAAGGATCAGCATTTCACTTTCAGAGAGGTTCGTGGCTAGAAATAGCTAGTTTCACTCATTCTGGCTTCTCTGGATGACAACAGAGGGGGCCTTTGATCTCAATGCCTTCGAGCATTGACTCTGTCCCACCAGAATCCTTGAGTTGGATATTATTTAACGGGGGTTACAGAAAAAGCCCCTGAGGGACAAGATCTGTTTCCAGTATGAAGGGCTAGTAAGTGTTCTGTTCTAGAACTGAATTCACACCCTTCAGCTTCCTCCCAGGCGAAACAGGGAAAAGAGGGACGTCTACCGAGCCACCACCAATGACAGCTCACAGTGCCAAAGTTGCAGGAGCTGCCTGCCAAATGATCAGGCAGTAGTCATTCAGAAAGTGTTTGTTAGAGGGAATTTTTTTTTTTAAGAATTAAAATTGAAACTGAGGTTGCAACAAATGAGCAGCAGATTTTTCAGAATTAATTTTTTGTACATTTTAGAAACGTTTGCTTCAGTCTTCAGTTCCCGAGAAACCATTGTATCTATTCAGTCTTTCGCACAGAAGTTCTTAGGATCTTTCCTAAGAACTGGCAATGAGATTCATATTTCATTCGCCCCCCCAAAAAAAGTATATGCTTAGCACTTCTTAGTTGAATCGATGTTTGAGAACTTGTGATTGATTGTCGTGTCGGTTCAAAGACAGTGGGCGAAATCCTCATCTCAGCTTTTCTCCCCTTCCTTGATAGCGTAGAAAACCTGTGGTGAGGTGCCTGGGAGTCGGGTGGAGGCCAACAGTAGAACATGGGATGTGCGTCCAACTGCTCACTGCCTCGGGGATGATGTGTTTGTTTCGGGTGTTCAGTATTTGAAGTCTTTACCAGCAAGAATAGATGTACCAGAATACATCAGACGCTGAGACAGCCAATGAGGCATCAGCACTCTAGGATTCTGTGTTTACCCTGAATTCTCTAACTCAAACTGAAGGTTAGTGCCCAGCCAAGTTTGACATCGGAGGGCATTTCTAGGGAAACTCGGGGCTAGCTTACCTACAAGAGATAATGGTGTGATTTCTGAAAGTTACACTGTTCTGTATTTCCACACGTATCACTTAGCTTAATTTGGCTTTAGTTACATTATAAACTTGCCTGGGAATGTCAAAAGTGGTGATTGTTGGCGCCAGACCCCAAGTTTTTAAAAACTGAGTGGAGCACTCTAAGGTTCTCCACTCTATCAAGGAAACCATACAAGTCGGGGGGCGGGGGAGAAGAGGTGATATTGAAAACTAAAGCTCAAAGTTTGGGGTTCCGGCTGCAGAATAGCACTGGCGGTCGAGTCCAGGGTGGGGAGGGAGCTATGTCTTTGGATGAGGGTTTACGGCCTCCGCTTCCCAAGAATGAGCTGTACAGGGGCCAGAGTAGTCCAAGTTGAGGTTGGACTCTTAACAGCTTGGAGAAAGGAGCCTGCCTATGTTGCATGGAGGAGACTCACACACAGGACACACACACACACACACACACACACACACACGCAGCTCTCTCAGACTAACTTTCTCAGCGCACCTAAGTCTGTGGAAACGAAGTGCTCATTGGTTAAGGCCCAAGCTAGACCTCTGCCAGTACCTGCTCGGGCTTCCATTTCGTTGTCATTATGGTGTGAAAACATCACAGCCTTCCCCCTTCTGCAAAGGAAGTAAGGTGCTTGAGGTGTGTAAAGGAACCATCTAATGTGCTGGTCTTCACAACCTTCTGTGGTCCCTGTTCCCTAGAGGGCATCTTTGCACTGTGGACATCCCCCATCGGTAAGACAAGGCCCATAGTTTGTGATACGCGTGTAACAGACATGTGGGAATGTTCTCAGGCTCACTGTCTCCAGTTCCTCCCCCGACCCTTGACACTCACCATGGAGAGTCATCTCTGTAGCCCCTCAGGCTCTTACTGGCAGCTAATGCTCACACTAAGTCAGCACTTCACCTCCTTGAGGTATGGATAGAACACTTTGGAAGGCTCCAGATAATCAGGCTTCACCGTGGGGTCGTCAGTGGTCATTTTGAGAACTACACGGGGATGCGGTAGGGTTTCTGTGATGGTGGGGAGCAGAAGTGAGCCAAGTCACCATGCCTTTAGAGAAAAGCGGCCTGGAAGACGATAGAAATGGAGATCAGAGAAGTCAAAGCAGCTCGAGCCTTTAAACGCGAGGCAGTTCTAACACCTGTGATTAGAACAAAAGAAAAAATAGTGGCATGCAAAACTATGTGTTCTTGAGAGAAATACTAATTGCAAAATCTGTGGTGAAGAAAACTTCACAGAGGCTGTTCTGTCCACATCATCTTCTCGGTGTGCCTTTAATGCTGTTATATGTGCCTATGGGCCTGAGAAGCTAGTGTTTGGGTAATACAGTGTTTGAAATGATGTAAGAAAACATGACAGAACCCTGCTTTTGACTTCTAAGAAACCCAGCTTGGCCGTCTTGGCTTCCACAAAACAGGGGTGTATGGCAAGTCCTGTTATTTTGGCGGAAGGATGCCTACCTGTTTCTTCAGGAGGGAGGACGGCATGCTACAGATGAAATGTCCAGGATGTTGCATTGTGCTCTTCCCCCTTCTTGATTTCAAACACATTGTACCCATGGCTCATCTCATTTCTTCCCGAGACTCACTCTGGGGATCTCTGCCTCCCCTACACACTTACAAGATGTTCACTGGGAGAAGTGCTTAGCTACAAAGCTGCCTAAAGTAAGCTGGGGTACCCCACACATACAGGGCAGCTGCTCCAGACACCTCCTGTGGGCCGTTCTGCAGGAGGAAAATAAAATTCTTTCTGTTCTCCTTCCTGAACGTGTTTCTCTTGTGTCCAATTTCTGATAGACTCCAATTATATCAACTTGTCGACCTCCTCCTTCCTGCCTACACGCTTGCTTGTTCATTCACCCAACACCCCCCCCCCATGAGCTCGCTCCCTGGATGATCTCATCCAGTCATGTGGCATTTAAATCATCTCTATACTCAAGGCTCTCACTTTATCTCTCTAGAATCAACCCCGTCCCCTGGTCCTTTTGATCCCTTCCTAGGGCCATCCACGGGCTGTTGAGTCTGAGCATATCTCCTCCTCTCTCTCCCAAACCTGAGCCTCTCCCTGGGGTTTCCCGTTCACCAAAGCCACCCCAGGTCACTTACTTGGAACTTATCAGAGCCATCATTAACTCTTACTCCTTTATTTCCATCACTTACTCATTAGCACATCTTACCAGTCTCAGTTTCTAAACATTTGTGGAACCCGGCCACTTTGCCACCTTTTTTTCTGTTTCCTCCCTCTTCTGATCCATCAGCTGGACCGCTCGTTAATACTGCCAACCAGGAGCTTCCGACCATGCCTCCCTGCCAACCCATTCCACATAAAAGTTAAAGTGATCATTTTGAAGCATAAATGAAATCCTATACAACTCACCTGCTATTGTTATACATTGACTTTAGACCACATGCAAACCTCCACCGTACCCTGCCAGCTCGTCACCCATGTAACCTTCTGTCCGTGACCTCCAGCCGCTCTGGAAGGTTAGCATAGTGTCAAGCCTATAAAGTTGTTGAACAGGCTACTTATTTTGCTGGGGAAGCTGCTCACTGAAATCTGCACGGTCTGCCCACTCGAGTCACACAGAGTCTGCTCAAGGGACTTACTGTGACCAAGATGCCAAATGCAAGGCCCCATCCCGAGTTCATCAACTCTCTTGTCATGCCTTACACTTTTATCTCTAGCACATTCTGTTGTGCAACTGTCTGTATTATTGATGTTCCTCCTGAGGGTAGGTGCTCCCTGAGACAGGTACCTTTGCTTGGTTCCTGCTGCTTGCCCAGGTACCTAGAGGAGAGTATGACCTCAGACACTGAACGTTGGAGACAGCCAGAATTCACTGACAATCCATCTTTGTTGTAGGTGTTCTGATACAGTAAAAGAAACCAGCAGAAAAATAGGATTCTGCCCTAAGGAACTCACCTTGGGTGGCAGAGACAGACCTCTGTGGTCCTGCGGTCTGGGTAGTGAAGCTCCAGCTTGAACCCCACCCCACCCCCAACTGTGCCTGCAGGAATCGGAAAGGTAGCCAGAAAGAGCTGACAATTGAGATTATTCCTGACAGATGAGCAAGTGTTTTCAGGGTAGAGGAGAGTGGGAAGGACACTTCAGGTATGGAAATGGCAGGGGCAGCAGCGTGGGGCTAGGATAGATAACATTCAGTGGACCGCGAATGTGACCAGCTTATGGGAGAGCTCAAAGACGTGAGTGCTGGAGTCAGCTACCAGAAAGCAACAACTTAGTTTATTCTTGGCACAGAAAGTGCTCCTTGGAAATTTCCCTTTTAGTAAGTGGTACCCGTTCAGATGATTACTCATGCTGCAGTTCTCAGAGTCATCCTTGTATTTTCATTCTCTTACACTCCACGTCTAGTCCGCCAGCTACACACCATCAGCCCCACCTTCCAAATAGGTGCCAAGCCCAGGCTCTGCTCGCCAAGCTTATATGCACGTCCGACCCCAAGCTGCACCGTAGCAAATGCTTCCAGGCAAGCCTCCCTGCTTCTCCTATGACCCCCATGGCCACATTCCACTCAAAGGCCAGCACTGTCATTGTCAACTGCTCTTAACTTAAAACTGGAGGCGCAGCGGGCATGTTTCAACTACGTGGGTGCCTAGAAAAGGATCTCTGTGTGTGTTGGGGGTGCACTTGAGACAAGACAAAAAGTGAATCTGCACCTCAAAGTCTGCATCTTGTATATCTGTATGTCTTCTTCTTCCTTCCCCTCCCCTCCTTCCATTTCTTCTCCTCCTCCTCCCCCTCATCCTTCCCCTTCTCCTCCCCCTCCTCCTCAACCTTCTTCCTCAGCACCATTCTCCTCCTTACCTTCCTCCTCTTCACCCTCTCACTCTTACCATACTTCTCCTCATCTTCCTCCTCCCTATCCTCCTCTCCCTCCTCCTCCTTCCCTTCCTCCTCCTCCATCTTCTTCTCCCCCTTTTCCTCCTTACCATCCTTCCTCTCACCTTCCTCCTCCTACTCCTCACCGTCCTCCTCTTCACACTCCTTCCCCCTCCCCTCCTCCTCCTCCTCCTCATATTCCTCATCCTCATCCTCATCCTCCTGTCTCACCCCCCTTCCCCATCCCCTTTCCTTCCTTCCCCTCCTCCCATCTTTCCTTACTCTCCCCACTGGCCACCATAAGATAAGAATCCTTGTTCCACTTCCACCACGTGCCCACTGGCCATGATGTCACACCTCACCATGGAAACAGACAATGGAGCTAAGTGACCGCAGACTGAATCTCTTGAAAGTGTGAGCCAAAATATATCTTCCCTCCTCTTAAGTATTTTCTTCACAATGACAGAGACACAACTAATATTATAAATGCAGAGAGCATGTGGTTTTTTTTTTAAAAATCAAATTAAGCAGAAAAGTTTAGCTTATTTGATCAATAAAAATCAGAGAAATACATTTTTATATACAGTGGCTACTTAAAAGGAATCATGAAGTCCATTTCACTTAGATTTCTTTCCTTTTTTTTTTTTTTTTTTTTTTTTTT
>NC_034611.1:39118058-39124671 GCF_900095145.1 Mus pahari
GGAACTCACTCTGTAGACCAGGCTGGTCTCGAACTCAGAAATCCCCCTGCCTCTGCCTCCCAAGTGCTGGGATTAAAGGCGTGTGCCACCATGCCCGGCTTTTTTTTTTAGATTTCTACAAGTAAACATTTAAAACATAATGAAATACATTCTTTTATGAGAATATGTAATTCAGCCCTCTGAAGTTTAAAGAGAAAAGTCTATAAGATTAACCACTGTGGGAAAACATGGTTTGTTCTTTTTCTTGCCTCATAGAGGCAGCTAACGGGAATAAGAGTTGTGTCAGCTTGGGGCTTCAGAGGACACTTGTGGCTTCAGAGGACACTGGTGCGTCACGGTGGGAGCCTTAAGCTTCCACTTCTCCTGTGGGACATGCACGGTTCTGTCTGTAGCAGGGGTTGAAGCACGGCATATCCACATCTTGGAAGATGAGAAACCAGAGCGTTAGAAGGTTAGAACCTTCGAAGCTGACCCCAAGCATCCCGTGCCTACCAGCTCCTCCACAGCCCCTCCCAAATGCACCACAGCCTCCAAAACAACGCCTTCAGTGAGGCACCGCGAGCTCACATGCAAACCCAGCAACCTCCCAAAACACAGCACCAGCTGCGGGCCATGTGTTCACATGTAAGACGTAAAATCACTAATGGAAATCCAAGCTAATAGCAGGGGGTGGTGGGGTATAGGGAACTTTTGGGATAGCATTTGTAATGTAAATAAATAAAATAATAATGATAATAAAATGGTCCTTTAAAAAAAAAAGAATAGTGTCATAGACAGATGGATTTTATTCCGGGAGTAAGGATGTTACAATAGAAAATCTATTAATAGAATCCATCACACTAAAATCTATCTTACAATTTACCAAGTTTATCTTTTATACCAAACACCGTACTACTTTGATCAATTCTTTAAAGGTATGGATATAATCCAGTGTCCACTTCTCATCAAAATGTCTTTAAAATTAAAAGTGATCCTTCCTTAACACAACAATGTGGCATAGGGGTAGGATCTCACTCTGCACCTCAGGCTGACCTTGAACTTGGAATTCTCCTCCCTTTGACTACTGAGGCTGGGCTTAAAGACCTGTGCCATCACAGCCAGCTGATGCAAGTTCAGCACTATTCTGAATAATTTTGTCCATACAGGGCAAAAGAAGGAAATTAGAAAGAAGGAAAAATAATCCAAAGGCAGGGGGTAAGCTGACATGTATCATTTGTATCTGGTATGAATCGCTTGAATTCCATGGTCATTTCCATGAAGCAACTAAAATGTATTATAACAAAACTCAAGCAATGGGTTTCTAGAATGAGTATCCTTTGTGTGTGTGTGATTAATTGTTGATTTGAAGATTTAATGAAATAAAAACATCCTATTTACAACAGCAGGAAGCTCGAATGTCAGTGTTACATATCTGAATGTGCTATGTGTATAATATAAGAATTGAATTTAAGAATCTTTAATATATGTGTATGTATGTATGTGTGAATGTATGTGAATAAAAATTTTAAACTCTCTAAGATACAGAAGTAAAAACAAATGTAAATAAATGGAAAGGTAATCCCTGTTTTTAAATAGAGTATTTCATTACTATAAGTTTAAAACAAAAATCCTAGTAAAAATGCAAGCAAAAATACTTTTATAAACAAACAAAATGGTGCCTAACCCCTGTGGGAAGAAATTTAATCAAGAATGCTCCAGGAAAGGTGAAAATTATGATTTAGGTATTAAAATGTATTATATTTGAATAAGGGCACTAATAGACAAATTAGTGGTGTAGAAATAGCCTTAATTTTATTTTAAGTTTTAATCTACATTGGGAGGTTTTCATGTCAGTAATATAAAACTGAGATGATCAATAATTTGTGCTGGGACCACCAAATAGCTGTCGAGGGGAAAATCCGCTTGACAGTTCCATTTTATTGCAAAATAAAATCTTAACTAAATTCAAATTTAGTTTTTAAAACCTAACCTTAAAACCATCAGAAGAATTTAGGAGGAAATTGTTAACATCTACAGGTACAGGGGACCTTCCAAAGTACAACAGAAAATCCAAACGCTATAAAGAAAAGAATCATAAAATAAATTCAGTTCCTTGAAAAATCAGACACTTGAGAGGCAGATAAATACAACCTTAGGCAAAGACAAGTGACAAGTTAAAGTAGAGAGAACATTTCTGCAAATAATCTATATAAAATTTTTAAAAAAGCTAATTCCCCAAGTAATAAAGAACCTTTTTAAGGAACTAAGAAAAAAACTAGCCATGCAGTTGAAGAAAAATGTAAGGTTATGCCGGGCAGTGGAGGCGCACTTTTAATCCTAGTATTTGGGAGGCAGAGGCAGGCGGATCTTCAAGTTCAAAGCCAGTCTAGTCAGCCTCGTCTATGGAGTGAGTTCTAGGATAGCCAGAGCTACACTGAGGAAACCCTGTCTCAGAAAGAAAAAAAAAAGAGAGAAGAGAAAAAAGAAAGTTTTAAACAACAGGAGAACACAGCCACAGAGTCAATTAATCAGGGCTCCCGGGGCTCCCGGAGACTGAACCGACAGTCACGGAGCCTGCGTGTTGACTACATCCGAGCTGGGGTTGTTGAGCTTGGGGTTTTGTGGGAGTGAGGTGTGTCTTTGACTCTTTGGCCTGCTCTTGGGACCCCTTTTCCTCCTGGGTTGCCTCAGCCAGCCTTGATGTGAGGGTTTGAGTCTAGTCTTACTGCATCTTGTTATGCCAAGTTTGGTTATCAGTAGGAGGCCTGCTCTTTCTGAAGGAAAAAGGAAGAACAGTGGATCTGGGAAAGGGGACAGGGGGACCTGGAAGGAATGGAGGGAGGAGGGCTGTGGTTGGGATGTGTCGTATGAAAGAAGAGTAAGTTTTAAAAGCAGAAGGTTTATTATCAGTTTACAGGAAACATAAACAATGGCTTAGGAGCATGCAAAATATAATCAGCTAACTTATGAAAAATGAATGCAAATCAAACCTATAATACACAATTTTAACAGGAAGATGTTTTCATAGTTTAACAATATGATCTATTAGCGAGACGATGGATAAAGAAGTACTGATAAATACCACTACTGCTGCCTCAAGTATAATTGTTATTCTCTCAAAGAACAATTTGGCAGCATCAGAACTGTAAAAGCAGTCTCCCCCATCCTTGCAGAGTATATCCCAAGATCTCACATACACCTGAAATTCACACAATTCTGTATACATTCATCTTTGGCGACTACATAGGCTGATTCTCAGATGAGGGCAAATGTGAATAGTGCCACAATAAGAGTTGCTATGCAAAGTGTTCTGACTTTGATTTCTTTCAGTGTATACCCAGGAATGGTATAGCTAGACTGGTGATCTTGGTGTGCGAAGCTCTATACTGATTTCCATAGTACCTGTCCTGGCTTCCATTCCGACTAGCAGGGAACATGGGCTCCTTATTCCTGTGCTGTTATTTGTACTTCTTCGTTATCTTGGTGGCAGCCATTCTCACTAGGGGAGATGAAATCTCAGTGTAGTTTGATTTATATATTTTCTGTGGTTAAAGATGTTGGATATATCTCCATGTGTCTATTGCTTATTAGTATTTCTTCTTTAAAAATCTATCTGTTCAGCTGACTTGACCACACATTGGTTGGGTCACGTGTTCTTTGTATTTTCTTGATACTAATCCGCTGTCAGATGAATAGTTGGAGACTCTCTCCATTTGTTGTAAGGTATGGCTTCGCTCCGATGATGGTTTCCTTTGTTGGGCAGAATCTTTTCAATTTCATACAATCCCATTTGCCAGTTCTTGCCCTTATTTCCTGAGCTACAGGCGGCCTATTTAAAAAAATAATGATCACTACCTGTGCCTGTGAGCGCGAGTGTGTTTCCCTGTTGTGAAGTCTCAGGTCTTTAGCTAGGACTGGTTTTTGAGCTGATTTCTGCCGCTTCAGTCTTCTACCTGCCCATACCCACATGTTAGGAAGATGCTCATTCTTCTGGATGTTCTGTTGTGTCGTCTTGTTGAGAAGATGCTCATTCTTCTGGATGTTCTTGTTGTGTCCACGTGGGTTTGTTTCTGTGTCCTTTCTCATAGATTCCATTCTGTTGCTGCAGTAAAATATCCTGAACAAAAGCAATTCAGGGGAGGAAAGCTGTCTGTCATTGAGGTTTTGAGGGGAAGGTAACTGTGCACTGAGGGGGGTTTCTTACCTGGGCAGTCATTCAGCTGGCAGAAAACATGGGCCTAATGTGTTAATACCATGGCTGAATTCAAAGGGGGAAAAAATGAGTTTCTCATCTCCTTGGGGAGCCTTCATTATGATTTATGGTTCTGTAAAGTAGGGGCTGCTTCGCAGAAACTGTTTCTCTTCGTTGTAGAGAAGCAGTGTTGTGAAGATGGACTTTTAAAAAGCCTGCTTGTTTCTCCGGTTCATGCTGAGGAACTTACAAGGCCCCATCTCTCCCTGGGCAGCAGTGTGCATCTTTGATTGACAGGTCAGCAGGTTTAAAAATGAGCAACAGGTGCAGGGTGTGGTGTGTGGCTTCCCATTGGTTATGCATCCATGTCACCCATGAGGTATAATTAATCTCATATAGTTCTCACCACCATTAACGTTGTTTTTCTGATTTAATGAAATAATTATCATGTTGTCCCCGGATTACTCTGTGTGTGGCATGTTGTGGATGCTCAAGGAGTATGTCCCAACTGAGAGAATCGAAAAAGCAGTTAGCTACTGTAGCCATGTTGAAATTCAACCCTTTACAGTCACATTAATCTCTGTTAGGGTAAGAGCAGTGGCTGACCTTGGTGGTGGGGTAACTGGGGTGGGACACAGAGAATCCTTGGAGTGGTGGTCATATTCTATGATTTGGTAAGGTGTGGAATTTCACAAGTATATCCATTTATCAGAGCTCCATGGCTTTTGCCACTCAAGATTCATAAAATATGCTATATGTGTTGTTGTCTCAAGAAAAAAAAATCCATCAACCAGTCTTAAATTCTAGTACATATTATGCCTACTGAAATATTTATGGAAGAGTACTCATTTCTGTACTCATTTCTGCAATCGGCTTTGCTCTGCAGTGAACAAATAATGGATGAGGACATGGGATGCTAGAGATGTGTAAAGAAATGCGTATTAATTGCAGATTCTAAATAGAGAGTATGTATGGATTGGATGTTCCTTATCCAAAATTCTAGAGACCAGAGTGTTTCAGACTTTATTTTTAATTTTGGAGTATTTCATATGCATAGTGAGACGTGTTAGATGTGGGATTCCACTATCACAATTCATTTGTTTCGTGCATGGTTCAGGATATTTGATCATACTGTGAACCCCGAGATTGTGTTATTTAGTGAAAAAAAAAAATGTTTCTAGTTGTGGTGTGACTCAGCCCTTAGCACACACCTTTAGTCCAAAACAATAAGGTGCAGTTAGTTTGTAGAAGGAACTGCCCATGTTTGAAAGTGATGTCTAATTGAGTGGCAGACAAAGTGACGAATCAGTGAAAGATTTGACAGAATGAATCAGAGGTAGGATATACCCAACTCTCCAGAGAAAAGAGAGGAAAGGGAAGCTACTTAAGTGGCAGCACAGAGAGTAGGGCAGGAGGCAGTTTACCAGCAGAGTTTTATAGAGATGGGTTGTTCTAGAGAACAAGCTAGACACAGGTGAAGGCAGGAGCCAGAAGATGAGAGCATATTGCCAGAGTATTTTGAGGCCAGTCAGACCAATTCAATGAGAAATGAAAGAAGCCAATTTGAATCTCTCAGCTTGGAGACCGAGTTTTGAGCCAAAACAGCTGAGTTGAACCAGCCAGCCAAAGTTCAGAAAGACCTAGGAAGGATGAGATTATTCAGCAGTGAGTCTCAGAGGCTGAAAATATTCTAGGCCTAGATAAGATGGTATGGAAGCTAGAAGCTTTCAGGACTAGGCCTAGGTTAGCAGACAGAGGCAGTAAGCCTCAGGGACATTACGACAGGAGAATAAAAGTTACTTTCACACATGCGTAGTTTACACATATAGACAAAAGTCACTGTATCATTATTATTATTTTATACATGAAGCGAAGTTTCATGGTATCGTTTTCTTTTTGTGGTGCCACATCAGGACTAAATATGTTTTAGGGTTTGAGGATTTCCTTTCTTCAAATTAGGGAACAACTTGTAGTTGTTTCATATGTGAGCGTTTTTGTAAACTTGAAATCTCAAACAATTTTTCCAAAAGTCAAAGGGCAAAACCACTCAGGACCTTGCAGATATGGCACCAAAGTCCACTTGACATTTTTTACCCACACTCTTCAGGTTTGCACATAAACATAATCATGTGCTAGAGACCCCTGGTGACCCAGCAGTAGGTCTTTTACTGGTGATGAGGGTTTGAAAGACAATTTTAAAAGGACAGAGGACATTTATATTTAGCGTGGCAACGTACAGGATAGTCTTCTTTTTTTTTCACTTTTTTTTATTATTATTTTCTTTATTTACATTTCAAATGCTATCCCGAAAGTTTCCTATACCCCTCCCCCCCACCTCTGCTCCCCTACCCACCCACTCCCACTACTTGTCCCAGGCCTTGCCTTGTGCTGGGTCATATAAAGTTTGTAAGACCAAGGGGCCTCTCTTCCCAATGATGGCTG
>NC_034611.1:39125906-39135620 GCF_900095145.1 Mus pahari
CAAAGGTCCTGAGTTCAAATCCCAGCAACCACATGGTGGCTCACAACCATCCGTAACAAGATCTGACTCCCTCTTCTGGAGTGTCTGAGGACAGCTACAGTGTACTTACATATAATAAATAAATAAATCTTTTTTAAAAAAAAAGAAAAAGAAAAGAAAAGAAAAGAAAGAAATGAAGTGGAAGTTACCAGGCTCAAGTGCAGGGCAAAACGGTCTCCATGTACTCATTCGCACCTTTCCTCTTGGTGTATCTTTCCCTCGTGCAATATAGTAGTAGAAACCTAAAGCTGGACACATGTGCACCCCTCTTGTAGTTACCAAATGGCTCTGTGACCTTGTGGGTATTGCTTACTACCTTCGGGTATAACTTTCCACAATCCTTAAGCAAGTTGATTCGGTCAGATCATCTGCAGTCCCTTCTACCATTGGGCTGCACCTGCTGTAGTGAAATCTTGAACCCAGACCCTTGGCATAAGACGAGGAGCCCCTGGTTCCATCCAGAGGAGATACAGAGCTACAAGAGGCTCATTTAAATAGTGCTTAGGGGTTTAGTCAAAGTGAGTCTACCTTCTGCTTTTCTCTACTATCTGAACAGCCAGAAAGCAAGATGTATTCTAAACCTCTACTAAAAGTATCAAGAAAAAAGAACAAAGAAGAGAGTGAGTTGAAGAAGTGTAACTGTATGTCTGGTTCTCGTACACTTATTCATATGAAAATTCTCTTACACTGCTGTGAGGAACACTGTCAATTGATAGCCAGTGTCTTTGCCTTCTCAGTGTGGAATGGAACTCAAAGGCATGAGTGGTTTGGTCTATCACAGTATTCAAACCACTCAGAGCCATTAACTGGGTAAACTTTGACCTCTTCGGGTACCATTTGCTCAACTGTGCTGCCAACGTCGGAGTTTCAACTTCTAGTGAATAAGTCCTTGGCTTACTGTAATTACCCAAGGCTGATTACATGATACACATATATTGGGATTCATAGTCACACAGTGTACATTATAGTTCAGATGTGGTTGTATCCACGAGTCTTTATTATAGTGTACATGCATGTTTGCATATTTGGGCATGGACTCCTATATATTGTCTCCATTTGATTAACAGTAAACTGGATGTCAGTAGTGGGGCTGCTTAACTAATGAAAGAAGCTAATTATCAAGGACTTGACTTTACTAATGTACTCAGGCTGAAGATGTGTTAGGTGAGATCATGGGCAAGCCATCTGATTTGGTCCATTATTATATTTTCAATTATCTTTCATATTCAAAGAGAGACATTAATATAGCTGAGGATGACATAGCAAATTACCACAGCTCTCTAACCCTTTAAATTGCTAATACTGTTGTAATCTGTAATTATAGAAATCAGTGTGAGAATTGTGGCAGTGCATAATTATCTTCCTGATACTTTATTGCTGAATGAATTATTAATCAGAATCAGTCTTGTATAGTATTTGCAGCAACGCAGAAGAATAATGTATAATTAAATTTCATTATTCTGATTTTTGTGTTAATGTTTTATGATGTTGTAATTGATAATTAATTGGCCAAAACTCATACAATACTTGGAAGTTTCAGGTGGCTGGGAAATGTTCAGTGTGCTGAGTTCATTAACTAAGTAGTAATCTTTCTGTAAAGACCAGGGGATCTTGTCCAATCTATATGAGAGAGCTCTTAAAAGTGGTTTCTTAATCTTAAGCTTTCACGTTTCCTTAAAAAAAAAAAAATGCAATAACTGTGAGCATGTACAAATGATGAAGACATCTTGATAGCTTTCAGATTGGGTCAATTTTAAGTAATCAAACCTAAGTTGTGAATGTCAGACTAATACAGTCCGTAATTTGGTATGCCTCTCTATATATCAATTTCCATTCTATTCTAATTAAACCATCCTTCTCCATATTACTATAATGTGAGGGAAAGTGTCACGACCATAGACATAAGAGCTCTTTCCTCCTGTTCTTGGTGAGTATAACCCATCACATAGCACAGCCTTGTAAGGAAAGTCTGGTTTAATCTTTTCCTATTGTTCAAAACACTATGTGGCTCTCCTCACAGACTCAGATTTAGAATCTGAAGGGATTATGAACTTCTCCTTGACTGGCATTCTAAGCAGGAATTCCTGGAGTGAGTTTTTTTTTTAGAATCCTTTGCAGCCTAGGTAACCAGGAAAAGTTCAGACTCTAAGAATGTCTTTCACCCAGCCTGAGTCCTATTGAAAAGATGCATTGTTGGGCATTTTGTGGGCTGGGCTCTTTGATTCGATTTTTAAGAGGCCAAAGATTCTTTTTGGTTTTCCAAGTATCTGCTTTAGAAACATACAATCTTTCTCTTAAGCAGGTGAGCCTGTTTTTACATTCTGAGGACTTCTGAAACATTGTATTAGAGAACTTGACAGTGCATGGTTGTGTGGTTTGGTTTGGTTTGGTTTTTGTCTTTTTCTGAGCAGATTAGAAAACCATGGGTGGGAGGAACAAAGCGGGTAGGGGGACTGTTTCTGAGATTCCTGTACAAATTTGACTCCACATTCCCAAGGTCTCAACTGGCTTCTTTTTATGTTAGTTGCACTTGGTTCTGATGCCTTACATTCCCGTTTAGTCAAGAGGAATCGGTCATCAGACCACAGGAAAAAAACACACTTGCTAGATGGTCTTCATTGATCTTATTGATCTTGCAATAAAGATCAGCAGCAATCCTCAGATCATCTCCTCTCCACTCCAGGTACTCCACAGCCATGTTGATCCCAGGGTATCCGCATTCCAAGGCATCGCCCCACTAAGCTTGCTCACACTACCCACCTTCTGAACTCTCCGCTGAGGACCTGTGCCACTGTCATCTTCTAAGAGCTGGTGCTGTTGAGTTTGAGGTGTAAGTCTGTGTTTATAAACAGGGCGGGGTCAGGGTCATCTTTCATATACAGAAATAAGGAAGGTATTGGTAGACTAGAACAGCCAAACTATATTCTACAAGGATCCACCTTGTGTGCAAACAGTGGATAAAAAAATGCTCTGTGGTTCATGAGTAGTTGTGTCCTTCCCTTTATGTACGTGACTTTGTGTGACTTTACAGTAGGAAGAAAGCTGGAGTATGCAAGACAGAGACTGGAGATGTCTAACTAGGGACGCTGGGGACAAGTCACTTAGCAGGCAGTCTATGAACAAAGACCTGAAGTCGATTAGAGACCAAGCAATCCCTGAGGCGGCCTCTCAGTGGACACACGTTCTCTACATCTCACATGTGTGAGGATGCTCAGAGGATGTACGCGAGCTGCTCAGACCACCCAGCCCTAGGAATTCCCAGTAGGTTTGGGGGTGGGGGGCAGCCACTTCAGATCTACGGCTAATGGGGGGTAAAATGCAGGTTTCTAACCATCGTAGTTACATTTAATGCGTATGTGCAACTTGAGAACTATTGTCATTCAAAGAAATAGGAAATTATCTACAGAATGTGAGGTGGGCAGGAGGCAGTGCTGCAAGTAAAAACAATGGGTTACAAAAAATATAAGCCACTGTCAATCTGGGAATGAAGGGTGGATTTTAAAAGTTGGGACTATAGAAAAACTAACTTTATCGATTACTTACTAGGTACTGAATGAGTCGACTCATGAACTAATGAACAAATGTGCAATGCCTTAATCCTCAGAACCCTAGCAAATAGATGCTCTTTATCATACCAGTTTTAAAGAGTTGGGGGAAAGGGGACAGAGAAAGCTAAGAGGCCTGTATGAGGTCCTGCAATAAGTAAGAAACAGAACCGAAATCCAAGCAGTCTGGCTCCAGCCTGTGCCCATAGCCAATTGCGTCCCTCTACAGCGTGTGCAAGCTGTACTTAGTGAGCGCTGCATTCCTGCTCGGGTCCATGTCCAGGCGCTGTACTTGCTTGTGTGTTAAGTCCTTCACTCTGAATGGCGTCTGAATGCTGATGAGACACCCTTACCCAGAGTTTCCATGGTTTTTCTGAGATGACAGCCTGATCAGCATTCAGATTCAGGTAGGCGGGCCCCAGAGAAAGCACACACATCTCTCCTCATGAAAGAAGAGTCAGTTTTGTATAAATGCAGCAGAGGGGAAGCAGGGGAAGTCTGTCCCTGAGAGGAATATGCAAGGCACGTGCGTGTAACAAATAGGAAGGGGTGAATGTCTTAGGAAACGTTATTAGATAAACATCTGCTCAAGTTCCCCAACTACCAGGCACTCCCTTTAACATCAGAGAGAAGTAGATCGGGAGTTACACGTCCATAAGAGAAGACTTTCTTGGTCTAATTGTGTAGATTTAGCCAATCAGTGAGGAGTGTGGTTCCTGAGTGGTTCATTCAGAGCGCTCACTCTTGGATCCATTGCCTTCTGTGACCTTCATGGTCCCTGGGGGACGCTGTGGAAGGCAGGCTATAGTGATGTCATGGGCCACAGCTGCCAAGAAGCATGGGAGCCCACACTTTGTGCCATCCTTGCAGCCTTGAATGGGAATTAAGCAAATTGGCCTCTACCCAAGTTAAAGAGAAAAATTCGAGCAAATGGAACGTTCTTAGTAAGATCCCCATCGACCTCCATATGAGAAGTCCTCCGTGTGTACAGAATTACAAATGTATGCACTGTGCAAATAATTGTTTCTCGTGGTGATAGTTTGGGGCTGAAGATGTAGCTCAGTGCTGGAGCAGTAGCCTAGAACAAAGGACCTAGCATCAGATCCCTGTACCACAAAGAAAAAAGTAGTGTTTCTTTGAGCACTTACTACAAAAGTAAGTAGCATCCTAAATACTCTATTGTTAGAGAGAACAAGTGTTACAGAAGCCAGTTAATGTGCCAGCATCTGTCATCTAGGAAGTAGACAGGCAGGAATCAAGTGGTAACCGTCTGTGTAGGGAAGGAAGGAGAGACGGCAAGTGGGTGCTGCGTGGATTCAGGAAACTAAGCCGCCTCTTCCTGCCAGCCCACCCAAACAGTTTTGAGTTACTCGTTCCTGACCAGTCAGGAAAGGAGTATTTTCTACCCCTGGAACAGAGCAAATTTTGACTTTTTGTAAAGGGAAAGAAAATAAGGCTAGGGAGATGGCTCACTGGTTAAGAGCAGTCACTACTCTCGCAGAGGATCTTGGGTTTGATTCCCAGTCCCCACCTCAGGTGGCTCATAACTGGTTGTAACTGCAGTTCCAGGGGCATCAAAAGTGACCTCCGTGAGCAAGGTGCACATTAATTCATGTAGGCAAACACACATAAACATAAATATTTTAAAAGGGTCCTTTCTTTGATACATTTTGCGTTACCCAGAAGATACTCTGTAAGGCAGAAATGTGTGAGTTCTGTGGCATGGCAGTTTTATTTCAATAGCGTGCTCTGGGTGGTAAAGCATCTGTGTCATGTTTGGTAATCATGATCCCTGCTCTAAGATGCTGTCACCGACCGCTCCACGTCCACGGTTTCCCCCACCCCTGCTTTGCTGACCTCTGCTTTTCCCATACTCTGTGGAGAGACTTTCACCTGTGCTAATCTCCTCCCTCCTTGGTTGACAAACTGCTTGGCCCATCCTCACCTTGGGAGTTGAATCACTTTTAAGTGGAACAGAAAAAGGAAGTAAGGGAGGCAGACATCAGTAGAAATCCACAAGCCTTTCTCAGAATACCTGAGCTTTGATTAGCTGCTGCCTGGTTTGGTATGCCAGTGCTTATTTATTTCCTTAGTTACCAGGTAAGTCAGGTCCAGTCTGAGCCTCTTCCATTCTGCTTGCATTCCTGCAGAGAAGATGTTTCAGAACAACACATATCCACAGGACCCAATGGGGCTGGGGTGGGGGGTGGAGGGGAGCAAGTTCTCATTTGTTCAGAACCTCCTCATGGGCCAGAGGGTTGGTTTAGCAGGAAATGAGCTTGCCTTGCAAGCCTGTGGACCCATTAAACTCCTGATCCCACAAAGGAAGAAGGGAACTGATTCTCGAAGGTTGTCCATTGACTTCCACATGCTTGCACAAATGCTCACATGAAGGTGATCCATTGGCTTCCACATGCTTACACACATGCTCACACGCCATACACACTAATAGTATTGATCAGTTACATCAGAACAAAGATGTGAAGAACCTTCTCTGTGAAGGCTGTATTTCTGCAGCCTTTGCAACTGTGGCTCTGCTTTGTTTCGCCCTGTAAGCTATGTGCCCTCTCGGGAACCTGGGAGAGCATCAGCAGAAATCACAAGAGTGAAGCGTCACCTAGCCGCAGATGCTCTTTTCGTAAGGCAGACCTTTCCCCTGACTGTGAGTCTAGAGGTGGACCTGCACACAAAGCGGGACTTAGCTTCAGTGATGCAGTCTCTAGCATCCTAATCAGAGTCAGTTGGAGCTCCCTTTGGTAAGTTTCACATATTAGCACATGTCAGCGATTCTAACCTGTGCTAGCCACAGTGACATTGCTGATACTGCCTCTGAAATTCACATGCAAACTCCAGTCTAGGATTGTCACTTGCCTGATGCCTAGACTTTTGTTAATTATCATAGCAAATCACTTGAAACAGACTCAATAAAAACAAAATTATTTTTAATTATAGCATATGAGTATTCTGCTCTCAACTCTATCCTGTTCCCTCCCCTTTATTTTCTCTCCTCTTCTTCTATATCTGGCTCCCCAACACATCTAAAGCCCTCTTAGAACTTGAGTCCAGTTTCTCTCTTCTATCTTAGGGCTGACAGTCATGATGAAGCTAGAATTAGGCAGAATTAGAATTACAGTCCCCCTTTTCCACATTTGACTATCTGTTGTCTTTTCTTAATCTTTGATTCTGTTGTGAGGTTTTTTTTTTGACTCGGTTCTTTTTTGAGACAGAATAATTTCTACCAGATTCTGGGAACTCCCCTCCCACCCGATGGAGCCCGGTTTGGGGAGGAGAAGCGAGCCTCTGTTGAACCGAGCCCTCAGTACAGGTCTGCAGCGCCTTCTATTAAAATGTAAAGTGATCCGTTGAGTCAGCCTCCCTCTGGTTTGACTCAGACACTTTATGGTGCACTTTGCATGTCATTTCTCTGTAATGATTTCCCCATGGAGAAGGGTGTCTGATAGAATCCAGGCAAGACTGAAGATTGCTCTGAGTCAAATGGATCTTTTATTCTTTTAGTATTAACCCTTATCTCTCAGTTTCCCATCCTCAAATTTTCCCTGAAGGAACCTTAATGAAGTAAACAGGCTCCAGCACCCTCATTTAGCTTCCTAACCACTGTTCACAGATTCTTCTCACGTTAACAGCGGGAAGCTCCAGGGGACTCGTCCGCTGCTTAGAAGGGGACATTAAGAGAGAATATTCACACAGATGCCCTGATAAAGAGAAATGTAGAAAAGAGATGACATTTCTCTGTCCTCTAAGAGGCAGCTGCTAATGGGAAGCAGAAATTGAGGTATGAGAAATGAATATAAATGGAGAAGATAGAAGAGTGACACCAGAGACAAACCGAATGTGACAATTTGGAAAAGAAAGGTGACCGATAGCAGAAAATGGCCTGACCCAGAAGAATAGACAGAGTGTCACCTGTACCCTCAGATTGGGGGGGGGGGGCTGCCACAAAAGAACAACAGAGGAGGAGGGAGGGAGAGAGAGGGGGGCGGGGAGGGGTAGACAGAGACAGAGAGAACAGAAGAACAGGGTAGATAGCTGCTTGCCCTGTCCCACAGTCCTCTCCCTCCATTGTTGTCCTCTGTTGTCCCAGCCATCACTGACAGCGACCACTTATGTTGGCCTGCCTAGCATAAACACTCTTTCACATGACAATTTCAGTGTCTGCATTCATTTGAATTCATACGCCCCATCTTACTGTTCGGTTCAAGCTGCGGCCTTCTCCCTGCCTCCTAAGCAGCATCATTTCATGTCCTCCTAGAACTGCAGAAGGAAAAGAGGAGCAACATCCACTTAGGTGATGGCACTGAGTCCAGCCCTGCCTCCCAGAGCCGATGGACATGGGAAGACTGGTCCTACTGGGCATTGTGCTTTGCGGAGATGTGAAATTGGCTTCTGACTCACCTTGTCTTTGGACTGACTTGTTTATAGACGCGGAGGTTCACAACATTACTGAGAATCTTTCTGTCTTCAGCTCGCTCCAGATACATAGTAGCATTTTCCACCCAACCAGTTACACTGTTGTTGACGCCTCTACCTTTCAAGAACTGTGGTTAGAAATGCTTGTTTCAAGACTTTACCAAAAGTAAAACTTTTATAGAAACACAGATAATCTAACTAGGAATACTTTGAGTTCACCTGTTTTTTTCTTGCTACAAATAAGAAAATGGAGATGCACAAACTGATTGGACTTCTGTGAGAGAGGAAAGCATGGGATCTCTGAAAAGAACTTACAGGTGGGACAGATGCTGGGATTCTGGAGATCCTGGTGACTTCCGGTTGGGGAGAGACCTTTTTTTTTTTTTTGGTTTTTCGAGACAGGGTTTCTCTGTGTAGCCCTGGCTGTCCTGGAACTCACTCTGTAGACCAGGCTGGCCTCAAACTCAGAAATCCGCCTGCTTCTGCCTCCCAAGTGCTGGGATCAAAGGCATGCGCCACCACGCCCGGCTGGGAGAGACTTTGTTTTTATGAAATTCATTCTGCTTATGGACGTTGTACATCGTGGTGCGCACTAGGCTCCGCACCACGATGTACAACGTCCACAAGGAGGAGGAGGAGGAGGAGGAGGAGGAGGCGGCGGCGGCAGGGGCTCCATGCTAGTTTGCTTAAATAACAAGCATTTATTTCTCAGTGGTATGGGTTGGAAATTTGGAACCAGGGGTACCAGCAGGCCAGGTTCTTGTAGGAGCTCTTGCTGGTTAGACAACCATCATCGACTGTGTCCTTGTGTGTTAGAAAGCGAGTGTGAGAGAAAGAGATCCCTTGTAGTGTCAATAACCCTGTTCTTGAGGACTCCATTATCATAACATGATCTAATTACCTCCCAGAGCCCTAGCTCCAAGATCATCATGCTGAGTTAGGGCTTCAAGATGTGAATCAGTTGGGAATACAGATACTTTACTCAGTAATACTGTGTATCACTAGGTGTTTGCAATTTGTCCATTCTTAACACAATAATAAATTTGTGTTATTATATTTTATGTATATTATAATTATATATATTATTTACAATTTTTGCATTGCTTCTGTGGGCTGACATTCAGTATTAGATTTGTTACATTAATCTGCATGCTACATGTGGCTCTAATTCTCTGTCATTCCATGATATAAATACATAAATACTGTTTACTTCAGTGTTACTGATAGGCATTGCATTGTTTCTACTAGAGGGTTATTATAAGTAATGCTGCTGTGTATATTCTTATTCAGTGCTCCATTTTAAGAACCTGGGAGAATCTCTACTGTAACCTAGGAATGGTATTGCAGGGGATAGCCCATGCATGCCTTCAACCTCGCTAGATAATGCAAGTTCTTTCCAGAGATACTAAGAAAACTCTCATCAACAAGCAAGAACTCCCATTGCTTCACAGCACCATAAACTTAATATTGTCAGATTTTCTACTTCTTTCCAAGCTGGTGGTTATGGACTGTCTTTAATTCTTTATTATCTTTAGCTGGATTCATTACAGTCTGCCCTAGCATCATATTTTCCAGATCAGTGTCTTTGTCAGCTTCTGCTGCTTCTCTCAGACTGTTTTAAATATAAAAAGTTAGAATGAGTTGCCATTTTCTCATTGGATACTTTGGAGTTTAGATCCTTTTTTATTTTCTTTTTTTTTTT
>NC_034611.1:39136435-39142015 GCF_900095145.1 Mus pahari
GGGCGGTACTCAGAACAGAACAAGAAGAAGGCAGAAGGAGGCCTCTTGGGTGCATTGGGGTCCTTGAACTTCTTTTTGGTCTCCCCTTTGGGGGGGATGTAGGTTTTCATTTCTCTTTCATAACGAGCCTTGTCAGCCTTTGCCATATCTTCAAATTTCCCCTTTTCTTTAGCAGATATGGTCTTCCACCTCTCTGAGCACTTCTTGGAGAACTCTGAGAAGTTGACAGAAGCATCCGGGTGCTTCTTCTTGTGCTCCTCCCGGCAGGTTTGCACAAAGAATGCATTTGAGGACATTTTGCCTCTTGGCTTCTTAGGATCTCCTTTGCCCATGTTTAGTTGATTTTCCTCCGTGAGGCACAGAGTCGCCCAGTGCCCGTCCGGCTCGCGCTTGCCCCGGCGCTGTCTCTATGGAGCTCAATGTACTCCCCTTTTTTATTTTCATCTGTGCAAATGAATAAATGAAACAACCACCAACGATGCAGAGCTTCTCATGATTGCTCTGTGTTCAAATCTAGGTGGACTTCTCAACTGTGCAATTAAAAAAAAAAAAATTGTCACAAAGGTGCTAGTGAATCCAAGTTCCTCCTGAAAGGTCAAGGAAAATGGACTTTTATACTGAAGTAGGGAACCTTTGAGAACTCTGAAGGACTTGGTGGTACAAATTGCAATCGCTCCCGTCTTAGCAGTGCCCTTAAATTTCCGTTCCCTGGGCACTAAGCAGAGGGCAAACAGATGGGGGCTTTGAGGAAAATAAGCCGAGGAACATTTGAGCCGATCCACAGCAGGCCCTCCCTTTAGCTCTCTAAGGCACTAGGGACATTAAGCACTCACGTTTGCGTTAGGAAAGGCTGCAGCTGAACTGCTTTCTGCTTTCAGAGAGAAGTGTGCTGTGCTTGGAAAGGGTTTGCCGAGCACACCAACACCGACTCCGTTTCAGTAGCTCTCTGCTCTCACGAGTCTCTATGGACCTGCTAACTTTCTCCTCTAAAAACTAACTCTTATGAATTTATAGTAAATAACTTTTTAAATGCTTGATAAAAGCAGAAATTCACTCGGCAATTACTAAATAATTTAGCATCTGATTCACAGAAGTATTTACTTAATGCACTGTTTCTGGGAGAGGTGTGGGGGAGCTCTGAGTGAAGTGGTTTATAATTTACTCCTTCTCTTCACCCGCAAGGCGTATTAATTTTTTTTTTCATCCCAAGCATTCTAGACATGACAGGTTGTCGGTAAAATTTAACATTCTACTTTTTTTTGTGAATTGCAGCTTTTCTGACTCCCCACTGTGGATTTTTTTTTAACTTTGTGAATTATACTTTTAACACAAGAACTGTTAGACACTTCACTATCTGAATATGATTCAGTAATGAATGAAGAGTGGGTAAGCTCACGAGCGAGTGAGTCTGCATTCATTAATACGGCATGCTTCACTGAGAAGAGTGTGGCCTCCGTAGCTGCTTTTGAGGGGATGCGCATGCTATGATAATACAGTAGTAATTAGCTTCTCCTGCCGAACCATATGAGGAAATGATTGGGGGGGGGGGGTGTTGTGCACATGTGCAGCTGGGGTTTTTGGCATGCAAGAAGAATGAGATCAGCCAAAACCCAAACCAGAGCCTTTGGAAAGCTTCCTCACAATCTGACTTCAGCTAATGTCTACATACTTTAACACATTGTCTACTGCTTAGGGTAAAGACTGGCTGTCAGACTCCTGCATGCTATTCTGGGATCCCTGCTCCACGCGGGCGCACTGTGAAGTATTTCATTCTTAGATCCTGTGAGCCCTACTGATTTGTTGCATTAGGCGGCAAGTGTTGCTTAATTAACATTAGGAACGAGGGAGAAAAAAAAAAAAAGCAGGGCGCTCTCAGCTTCTGCAAGGGGAGGAAGAGCCGAAGGCAGATGAGAGTTCACAGAACACACGTGATGAGGAGGGATGAAAGGGCTGCAAAAATGGGGTCCCATTGTGCTTGAAGAGACCCGGGGAGGGGTGGATACAGTCAGAGACGTAAAGAACAAGAGAAAGACAATGGGACAACTACAGCAGAAAGAACTATCCAAGAGTCACGTAACAGCATCCAGAAAAGTCACTAAATAAAGGTCTAGCAACCATTTCATGATAATGGATTTCAGAGTTTGCCTTATGTGTGGGTTAGCTTTTATGTCAGCCTGACACAGGCTAGAGTCATTTTGGAAGAAAATACCTTAATTGAGAAAATGTCCCCATCGGATTGCCCTGTGAGAGAGCCTGTGAGGCATTTTCTTCATTGATGAGATGTGGGTAGGCCCATCCTTCAGGGGTAGAGAGACCCCTGAGTGGGTGATCCCAGTTTCTATAAGAAAGCAGGCTGAGCAAGCCATAAGGACCAAGCCAGTAAGCAGCACCCCTCCATGGCCTCTGCATCAGCTCCTGTTTCCAGGTTCCTGTCCTGACTTTTCTCAGTGATAAACTGATGTGGAAATACAAGTGAATTAAGCCCTTTCTTCCTTAAGCTGCTTTCTTCACTGTGTTTTATCACAGCAATAGAGACCTAACTAAGACACCTCACATGTGGAAGATCCTGGGTTCGTTCCCCGGCACCACCCAAAACAGATTTCAGTTCCTACTGTTTGCTGAACAGAATTAATTGTGTTTAAATGTCTTCAGATCTTACTTGATGGCTTAAGCCGGAAGAGCAGACTTTTATTACATTCTTGGCCAACTGGGACTCCATATATGGCCATATTCTATCTTTTCAAAAGCTTAGGAAAGGGCTCGAGACTCTCCCTCATTCCCCAGCTGTCTGGGAGCTCTGCAGCCTTGCCAGAATCCTGGAATATGGTAATCCAGTCTCTGCCTTGCTTTGCCACTATTAATGGCTGCAGCATGATTTTTGTCCTCCTCTCCAAAGTGGTTAGGACCTCAGTGGAATCTCAGCTGAATTTCCCTGGTGACATATCTGCAGTTCAGATTTGCCTGCTCAGGTGATATTCCCCCCCCCCCNNGNTTAAGGTGAAGCCACCAACAGCAACTCCGTGTTGCTCCCAGAGGCCCTCTGCACTTGGGTTCCCATGTCCCACAAGAAAGTTGTTGCCCTTTCAAGGAATATTGGGGTGCATCCTGACAGGCATTCCTAAGTTGGGGTCTGCAGAGCAGGAGGACTGGAATCCTGCTTTCTCCCCCAGCCCTACAGAAACCTCTGTACACTGTCTACTTCATTTCTTAGAACCACCTCTTCAGAGACAAGTTTTTATTTGATGCGACTTCTACGACAATTAAGCTGCACTCATAAATTGCCTTCAAAGGGCCTAATTAAGATAGTTTCTGTCAACTAGGAGGTAACATCCCACCCTCTAAATCACTTAGGTCAACTTCCCTCACCACCTCCTGGGGGTTTTAGCGCTGTGAGCTCACAGCTGGACTTGTGGTCTATGCTTCATGTTTTGTAATCCTGGATTCAGATACAAAGTGACACAGTTTGTCCACATCCACAGAGCGGGTCAGAGGCCACTGCTCAAGTCAGTCAGTGGCACGGGTGAAGCAGAGGCCACTGGTCTCACCACCGCACCTCAATTTCATTGCTCTCTGGGTTATCAGCCCTCCCATATTTCACTTCATTTATGGCCTTGTGTTCTTCAAAGCAAAACTGTCTCAGTACAGTTACAATGATAATAGATTGCCCATAAGAATATTCGAAAAATGGCTTACCCGTTATGAATCCTTTCTTCAGGTGACTTTAGTGTGTCAGCCATCTATTTTTTTAGAACATTAGTTGCTGGATCAGGTTTTCAGTGTCGCCTGGTACATATAAACTGCTATAATTTTTAATTCAATACATTGTGTACACTAATACAAAAACCAAATGTGATAGGACCAGAGGTAATAATTTGAGAATGGAGAAGTCAGGATTGAGACTATATGGTAGATACAAAATTCTGGAAACATATCAAGGAAGTGAAGGCTAACTAGGTGACAATAGAAAAGCTGGATAGGTGGCTTAGCAGCTCAGAACACTTGCTGCTCTTAAGAGAGGACCTGAGTTTGATTCCCAGCACCCATAACAGTGGTACATAACTGCATCTTACTCTAACTCCAGGAGATCCAATGCCCTTTCCTGTTCTTTGTGTGTACCTGCATTTGTGTGCAAATGTCTTAGTGAGGGTTTCAATTGATGCAACAAAAAATACCATGACCAAAAAGCAAGTTGGGGAGGAAAAGGATTATTTAGTTTATACTTTCCCATTGTAGTCCATCATCAAAGGAAGATAGGATATGAACGCAAACAGGACAGGTACCTAGAGGCAGGAGCTGATGCAGAGACCATGGAGGGGTGCTGCTAACTGGCTTGTTCCTTAAGGCTTGCTCAGCCTGCTTTCTTATAGAACCCAGAATCACCCATACAGGGATGGCACCACCACAATAGGCTGGACCCTCCCCCATCAATTACTAAAGAAAATGCCCTACATCTAGATCATATGAGGATGTTTCCTCAGTTGAAGGGCCCTCCTTTCAGATAACTGTAGCTTGTATCAAGTTGACATAAAAATAGCCAGGACAACATATGCAGGAATACACACATATACATAATTTAAAATAAAATAAATCTTTTTCAAAGAAAGGCAGTAAAAAAAAAAAAAACACTTGGGTTCTTTAACTCAGTGATAAAGAATTTTCTAGCAATTTTCTAGAGTTAGACAGACTCCAAGAGACCTTGACTTTATTCCATGTCTTAGGGACTGTTTTGTTTGAATTGTGTCAGTTATAATGTTATTCTTCTGATTTCATTGATTGTAGGTAAACAACTTTACAAATACTTCGTTTTTATTTGAATGCCAAAGAACTAGTGTGTTTTCCTCACAAAATCTTTTTGTAATCAGATTCTGAAGAAAAAAAAAAAACCACCACTTACAGCAGAGCATAGCGTACACTGTACTGTTAGCAGTGTGATAAGTTTTGCTTGCAAAGTACTAGAGAAATCATAACTAATAAATTAAGTGTCGTTGAGGTGACTGGAGTGGGGAGGTCAAGGTACTTCCCTGGGCCACCCTGGAGAGGACTGGCACCTGTAAGTTGTCCTCTGTCCTCCAATGTATGCAATGGCACATTCTCTCACACACACATGCACACACACAATAAACAAATGTTTAAAACCTCTTTTAAAAAAAATAAATTCTGAAATTTTGCTTCTAGCCAAAATTGAGCAATGAGTATTTTGTTTCCACTTCCACCTGAATACCTACTAAGATGAAGAATGAAATAAGGCTTTTGAAGACATTAGAGGCCTGAGCAAATAGCTCAGCTGGCAAGTAAATGGCATGCAAGTGATAGGACCTGAGCTTGATCTTCGGAACCTCTGTTTCAAAGCTCTGTGATGGCTGCAGATGCAGTTCAGCTGGGAAGCAGCGCTGCTGATCAGCATGGACAGAACATTCGGCTTGGCTCCCGCACTGTGTAAAATTAGGTGTGGCACCGCGTGCCTAGAATCCAAGCACTTGACAGGCCAAAGCAGGAGGAGCTGCCTGTTATACATAAGAGAGTTAACCGAAAGCACAATGGAGGGGGGGGGGGGGGGGTGAGGGGGGGATCTGGATCTGT
>NC_034611.1:39142051-39168058 GCF_900095145.1 Mus pahari
GGGGGGGGGGGACAGACAGACACACGCACGTGTATGACTCCTTACGAATGACACTTGAGGTTGTCTTCTGGCCTCTATAAGCATGAACACACACACATTAATGACATTTCACATTAGACCTTAGGTGCCAAAGAATAGCCGTCCCCCAAAGACAGTAAAGGCTCTAGCCCCAGAACGCTGCTTTGAGAGTTTCCAGACCATGGAACAAAAGAAAGCAAGGCATTCTGACTCTAATGTCAAGTGGACAGAGCTCAGCATCTGGATACATGGTTGTGGCCAGACAGAAAATAGGGGGCGGGGGGGCAGAGAACAGCCCCCCAGAGGTTGCAGCAAATCTCCCTTCAGTGTTCTTCAGAGCACTGATGAGCACAAGTGTGCAAAAGAGACATCTCAAAGCCTTCTGTGGAGAAGGAACTCAGTGCTCGGAAAGTCTGGGATCAGTGCCTGTGCTTCATAACCAGACCGGAAGCCCCAGCTTTAAGCAGACGTGAAGTACAGTGCTCACAAAGGCCATTGATACCTCGTGAGGAATAAGGAGTCCCAGACTACATATTCTTCTTCATACAGTCTCGAACGCACAATCTGAAAGGTTCAAGCCACTTCCCAGAACATTATCCCTGTCTTGCAACAAAGCTGAGAACTGTATGTCATAACCCAAAATATCCATCATCATCATAAAAACAGAGTCTACAATGGAACTGACAGTGTCTGGCATCCGGCCAAGTATGTTCAATAATTCAAAGAAAGGAGGGTTGGGGGGGGGGATCTGAGCCAGAACCTGTACACATACCAAACACCATGCAATAGTGATTGTGATTTTTGTTTCATGTTAAGTCAGAAGGTAAAAAATTTTGGGCAGAGACATGGAAGATGCTGTAAAACACCCATGTTAGACTTCTATATCAATCTCTGAGGTCACAATGAGATAAAAATTGCATTGCCTTTGAAAAAGATGAATGACAGAGTAGGCATTGCTGAAACCGAGACTGCCCAGGCTGGAATGTAAGAAGAAGAAAACAGCAGAGCCATGTTTGAACGAGCAGGGTGGTTTCGAACTGTAGACAATTTCTTATCAGCAAGTCTTGGGCCATCCTAAGGAAAAGAGTAGATGAGACAGCAAAAATATTTGGCAAAAAAAAACAGTTGAAAAAAATGATGGCTGGGGTGTCATCAGGAGTGAAAGCTCCCATAGACCCGGACACAGGAAGGAACGGGACACCAGTGCTCACCATGGTCACACTGCTTCGAGGGGTGAGTACAAGGTAGAGGTCTTAAGCAGAGGGGGAAGGAGGAACAGAACTAAAGGTGCCAAACCACTCCCTCTCCTCTCTTCTGTCCTCTCCCCTCCTCCCCACAGCCCCCTCCCCTCCTTTCTCTCTGGCAGGTTCTCTCTGCATCACCTAGGCTAGCCTCAAGTTTACTGTGCTGCCTTAGCCTCCCCAGGGCTGGGGTTCTGAGCAGCGCAAGTGAAAAGGGGTGGAATAGAGAGAAACTTCATCAGCTCAGCAAGGGCATCTGTGAAACACCTGCGCTACCCTGGTGGAATTAGAAATGCGCCCTCCCCCCCAACATCAGCAAGGCAAGGGTTCTGATTTTTGTCACCTCTGTCCAGCGTTACACTGGAGCTGCTGGCAACGAAGTCAGGGACAAAAACACATGAAGCATCCAGGTTAAAAAGGAGAAATGTTTTAATTTACAGGCAGCATAATCTTCGCCTTAGAAAGCAAAAGGCTATAGAACTTCTAAGTAAGTTAGGCGGGGTTGCAGGACACAGGGACGTAACTCAGTGACAGCATACTTGCCTAGAATTCCAGCCAAGAGGCCCTGACTTTAATCTCCAGCACTGGAAAAAGAAAGCATTTATATATTAACAATGAATTAACAGCAGTTGATGCTGTAAAATAATATTTAAACACTTAGGCATAAATCTGTGAAAATATATTAATACTCATACAGTACTAAAATTTTATTTTAGTGGATTTTATCAAGTGAAAACTTTAAAAATAACTATTAGGAGAAGCAGACAAGCAATGGACAACTGGAGAAAATACGAACCCGTCACATAAAGGACTGTAGAGAATATCCATCAATAGATGTGAGAGGCTTAAAACTTGAACTATATCCATATGGTAAATATAATTCAGCAATAATGTACAAACTTTTATTTTTTTAAATTAGCATACAAATTGTATTTTTTTTATATTTTTTATTATTTAAGAAATTGATACAGTGTATTTTTATCCTACTCACTCCCACTCTTTTGTTTTGTTTTATTGGTAGTATATTTATTTACATTTCAAATATTATCCCCCTTCCCAGTTTTTGCTCCACAAACACCCTATCCCCTCCCCACTTCCCCCTGTCTCTATGAGGGTGCTCCCTCACCCACCCACCCATTCCTGTCTCCCTGACCTGGCAATCCCCTCACTGGGTCATCGAGCCTTCACAATACCAAGATCCTATTCTCCCAGTGATGCCCTCCAAGGCCATCCTTTGCTACATACATGGCTGGAGCCATGGGTCCCTCCATGTGTACTCTTTAGTGGGTGATTTAGTCCTTGGGAGCTCTGGGGGGATCTGGTTGGTTGGTATTGTTGTTCTTCCTATGGGGTTGCAGGTTGCAGCTCCTTCAGTCCTCCCCCTAACTCCTCCATTGGGGGCCCCATGCTCAGTCCAGTGGTTGGCTGCAAGCATCCCCATCTGTATTGGTCAGGCTCTGGCAGAACCTCTCAGGGGACATCTATACCAGGCTCCTGTCAGCAAGTACTTCTTGGCATCAGCAATAGTGTCAGTGTTTGGTGTCTTCAGAGGGATGTATCCCTAGATGGGGCAGTCTCTGGATGGCCTTTCCTTCAGTCTCTGCTCCACTCTTTGTCCTTGAATTTCCTTTTGACAGGAGAAATTCTGGGTTAATAATTTTGAGGTGGATGGGTGGTCCCATCCCTCAACCAGCGGCTGTGCCTATGGTCTCTACGGGTTCTAGCTCCCCTTTGTTGGGTATTTCAGCTAATGTCCTCCCTGTTGGATCCTGGGGACCTCTTGAGTCTCTGGCATTTGGGACTTTCTAGTGTCTACCTCAAGTCCCCCCTCCCCCACTGCTGCACACCCACTTTCAAAATCCTTTCAGAATTCTCTTCCAGTATCTATACTGCCCTGCCTTCCCCCTCCCCCTCCTCTCTCCCTCCTTCTGCTTCCCAAGATTATTTTCTTCCGCATCCACACTTTGGTGGGATCTTCTTTCTTCTTGGATTTCATATGATCTGTGAGTTGTATCGTGGGTATTCCGAGCTTCTTTGGGGCTAATGTCCACTTATTAGTGAGTATGTACCACATGTGTTCTTTTGCGACTGGGTTACCTCACTCAGGATGATGTTTTCTAATTCCATCCATTTGCCTATGAATTTCATGAAGTCATTGTTTTTAATAGCTGGGTAGTACTCCATTGTGTAAATGAACCACGTTTTCTGTATCCGTTCTTCTGTCGAGGGCTATCTGGGTTGTGTCCAGCTTCTGGCTATTATAGATAAGGCTGCTATGGACATAGTAGAGCCTATGTCCTGGTTATATGTTGGGGCATCTTTTGGGTATATGCCCAGCTCACTCCCACTCTTATCCTAACCTCTCCCTGATCTACTCTTCCTCCATCCCTCCCAAACTATGTGCCTCCTCTTTCTTTTCTCTTTTTTAATTAGCCCACCAAATTAAATTTCTGCTGCCTATTTACCCCTGCTGTATAGCCATCTACCGGAACTTGCAGTAGACTTACCAGAGGACACACCCTTAAAGAAAACTGACCTTTTTCCCCTTCCTAAGACGTGACCTCGGTGGCGGCGCACGCCTTTAATCCCAGCACTTGGGAGGCAGAGGCAGGCGGATTTCTGAGTTCCAAGCCAGCCTGGTCTACAAAGTGAGTTCCAGGACAGCCAGGGGCTACACAGAGAAACCCTGTCTCGAAAAAGCCAAAAAAGAAAGAAGAAGAAGAAGAAGAAGAAGAAGAAGAAGAAGAAGAAGAAGAAGAAGAAGAAGAAGAAGAAGAAGAAGAAGAAGAAGAGAAGAAGAGAAGAGAAGAAGAGAAGAAGAAAAGAAGAAGAATGCCCATAGCTCCTCATTTATGGGTGGGAACCCCTTCTCCCTCTATGCTAGAGTTTTGACTAGCGTGGTCTTGTACAGGCAACCACAGCTGCTGAGTTCATGCAGTCCTGCCATGTCCAGAAGATACTGTCTTGCTCTGATTCTCCCTGACTTCTGTCACTTAGAATCTTTCTGTCCCCCTTCCACCACTCTCCCAGGCCTTTCAGGGATGTAACATAGCTGTCTCACTTGTTCTGAGCACCCCGTGACTCTTAGTCACTGTACTTCCACTTCCATTTCCAGTTGGAAGTTTTTGCATTTAGCCAACCATTTGCTGCACAAAGAAACTTCTCTGATGGTGTCTGAGAGCTGCCCTACTGTGTGGGTGGAGAGATCGAGACTTAGAATGCAGTCCAGCTAGCACTGTAATAGTAGTAGCTTCACTCTGAGGCCTAGGAGTTCTTTAACCTTGGGTTCTTGGTCCGATTCACAGTACCAGGCTTTGTTTTCTCCCGGACTAAGGGACTTCAATTCCGTCAGAAGTGGTTGGCTACCCCCATAACCTTTGTGCCACTGTTGCACCCACGGGTGTACCTTGCCGTGCCAGTTATCACTGTAACTGACAGGGTTCACAAATTGTGGATGGCATTTTCTTCACCTACCATAGCACCTTCCGGTACTGGGAAGACTGGCCAGCTGGGAGAAAACCTCCTGGTCAGTACCTATCTGGTTTCCTCATGCCCCGTGACAAAATTTGTGTGGTATCTTCACAATAAGGCTCTACACCATCAAGTTCTGGTGGGCGGTCAAAGGGTTTTGCCATCAAGTTCTGGTGAGCGTTCAAGTCCAACAAGAAGGCCCTGTGCTGTTGGAGGGGTATCTGGGACATCTCGGTTCAACATCGTGAGGAAAGGAATCCCACGGATGATCCTGGGCTTTTTGTTTGGCATCTTACGGCTTCTGAGAGGAGCGTCGTCTCCTATGTGGGGTCCTTCCAGTCAGCATGTTTATATGTTTATGTGCTTAGGGAGCTTATAAAGCAGCTGATTTCCGGATGATCTTTTCAAACATCCTCAGTGTTGGTTATCCTTACCCCTTCTATCCTACTTTCCTGTCTTCCCTGCTCACGTTAACCTCCCTCCCTAATACAGTGTATTTTCTTACATATATGTCATATACATTGCTCACGTTTGGTCCCACTGTCCTCCTGCCCTTCCTTCCCCTACCACTTGCTGGTCACCCTCTTCCCTCCAAATAGCTCCTCTTCTGTTTGCTTGGTATGTACGTATGTATGCATTATGGTATATGTATGAGTGTCTGTGTATTTAATTCTAGGTCCTGCATATGAAAGGAAATGAGATGCTTTATATTTTCCTCTATTATTTTTACTTGTTCTCTTTTAATATAGACACCTTCTAATTTCATACTTAAATCTAGATTCTGCGTATAAGAGAGCACGTGCAACATTTGTCTTTCCAAGTCTGACCAATGTCATTTCCCAGTCCCACACATTTTCCTGCTAATAGTACGACATTCTTCTTTAACCTTGAATAACACTCTACTGTGTATTGTGCAGCACGTTTTCTTTATTAGTCTGTGTTGTTGTCTGTATATTGGCATCTAGGCTCTTCCTGCTTCCTGGCCATTTCAAAAGTTCTGCAGTAAGCACAGATGTGCATGCCAAGATAGACTCCTTCAGGTGTATGCCCAAGACTTGTACATCTGGATCATAAACATAGCTTAGTTTTAGCTTTTTGACACACTCTGTGCTGGTTTCCATAATGGCTGTACTAGATTACATTTCTTCTTAGTGTAACTCTAGAAGCGGCAAAGAGATGTTGTCAGAAAGCCGAGCAGTGGATGTGGGGCTACTGTGAGGTGTAAGGGCTGCAGCAGACTTTGGGTGGTGATGGGATGTAGCACCCAAAGTCTTGATTGTACTGATGGCTTCCCATCAAAACGGCAATTGCATATGCCAAATATTACAGTGTCATATACTACCGCTGGTTTCAGAAGCTAGAAGAAAGAAGGACTTGCTACTGGGGTTTGTGCTGGTAATAAGCATGACTGAAACCCAGCCTTTGGATTCAGTTATGGACAGTGCATTGTAAAATTACTCCCGGGGCTCCCTTTAAAGCAAAGAAGTCTTTGTAAAAAATAATATTACTTTGAATATATCTTTTCTCATGGTTCCTATTGCAATATTGTTTCCTTAAAGATGCAGCACAGTTCCATATCTGAGTCTAGAGTGGCCAGTGCGCTGTATTGCTCATACTCGGCCATGAGGGGCGGAGGGCAGATTGAATAGCAGACTACACGCAGTTTAGTGCATTCATTAAATCATATCTCATGGTTAAATATTTAGTCTACTTAACATCTCTGCCAAATTTCAGCTTAGGAACTTGCATGTGCTTTTGTCAAAACAGCATTTCAAGTACTTCAAAAATGATTTGTTCCCTTTTAACACCAATCTCAGGTTGTAATTAGACTGTACACACAAGCTCCATTTTAGCCTCCTAACGAAATCAAAACTACGGCGGTGTTAAGGTGCTTTGTGAAAAGATGCAGGGTCAAGAGATGCAGTGACTGGAAAGGAAGCAATAGGTTGCACCTCCCAGACGTCCCTTACCTTGTTATGCCAACCCCGAATGACTGTGGTGTTGCAGTAAATCTTCCAAATATGCCCCGGCAATGAAAACATGACACAGTTAATATGATTACATGCTGTGCGCCTAGATTGGGCAGATCTACCTCTACACTACCATCTTTCTCATCTATGAGAGCCCTTAGAACTTGCTGTTTCTCCAGGCCATGTGCTTCTGCTCCACTTTTCTTCATCTTCCGTCTTCCTCCTCCTCTGCTTCCTCTCCCTCTTCCAATTTCTCCTTCTTCTCTCCCTCACCTTCTGCTCCACCTTCCCTTTATCTGCCCATTCATCAGCTCTCCTTTAGTTTACAAATTAAGGTGGGAAGCAGGATTACAGGAAATCACCTGAGTTCTGACTCATTCCTTGTTCCCAACCACTCACAGGAGAATGAAATTAACATCAAAAATAATTAGCCCCTGAGCTATCCACAACATTTCCCCCTTTCTGTCCAATTAAAAGACTATTTTATCTCAGATATAATTGAACATAACTATGATTATTTTGTAATGTATAAAGTACAAGAGACCTAACACCCGGTCCATCATCTTTGTTAATTAAATGGAACCTCTGTCATCTATCCTTACTTAAAAGACTATAGTTCTGCATCTGGCTATGTGTTGGCTTTAGATTGAATGCCATCTGAAAACCATCCACTCAAATCTGTTCCTCTCCAAGTAAAAAGCCTGGGTTGGCTAGGAGACTATGTAGTTTTTCAACCCCATCAGAAATCCAAGAACGACTGATACTAACTGAAAATGTATAGGAAGCCTCACACAGCTTCCAAAACTTAGCCAATCCATAGAGACCGCTGATCACCTGGACAGTCCCTTACTTCAGCACGTTGGAGCATCGGTCTTCAGCCTACTGGCCAGGGTCATCTGACAGACTTAGAGAAACAGGAATATTAAGGACTAGCCTACTCTGTCTCGGCAGAATCAAGCTGCTAACCTGTAACTGTCTCCTTTCTTTGGACAGTATTATGTCTGTAGATGAAATGAGGCAATTCTTGCCTAGGGGCTGTTTCACCACAACTGGAGTGACTCAAAGATGCTCAGTTTCTTTGAATCCAAGACAGGGAAAGCTGCCAGGAGCAGACTGGTCTCAACAACAAGTAAATAAATAACATTAAATGGCACATTCTGTGGACTTCTGACATTTTTGAAAACCAACTATGAGAAGTAATCTAGACTGTTCTCTGTTAACTACTCTCAGCCATTTCTAATTAAAATAACTGAAAACCCCCTAACAATAAACTCAGCTCCTATTTGGCTCTTAGCTCACAGGCTTAAACATCTCAGATCTGTTTATAATAACAGCAATAGAAGGACTGGGTTCAAGCCTTGTACTTTAAACAATTGATTCCACACTTCTATTTTCCTTTCTTTTTCCTTTTCCTTTCCTTTCCCTTTCTTTCCTTTCCTTCCCACTTTTAAGGTGGGAAACGGATTTACAGGATATCTCCTGAGTGCTGACTCATTCCTTGTTCACAGCCCCTCACAGGAGAATGGAATTGATATAAAACATAATTAGCCCCAGGGCTATCCACAACACTGCAGTGCTTAGCAATCCAGCTCCCTCTGCCAGGCTCATGGCAACGGGACCTGGGAGCTTTGATGGTCTTTTTTCCTTCTCTGTGACTAAGCCAGCCTCTCTTTATTCCAGGGTTTGAACGGCATGTCTGTGGATGAGAAGCCTGGCTCCCCCATGTATGTATATGAGTCCACAGTCCACTGTGCCAACATCCTCCTGGGCCTCAATGACCAACGGAAGAAGGACATTCTCTGTGACGTGACGCTGATCGTGGAGAGGAAGGAGTTCCGAGCCCACCGGGCTGTGCTGGCTGCATGCAGTGAATATTTCTGGCAAGCACTGGTTGGACAGACGAAAGATGACTTGGTGGTCAGCTTGCCTGAGGAGGTACAGTGATTTGGTGTGTTTGTGGGGTTGTGATGGAAGTTAGACTTGCACTGTGCCATGTGGATGGCCACGTCACCCATGTCCACGTCACGTCACCCACATGTGGGCTTGTAGCATAATCAGTTTCTGTTTGATGCACTTGAAGCCTCAAAGGCATGAATACAAAGTGAGTGTGCTTCTTTAAGGGAACTGAGCCTCACCTGGGGCCCAGACCCTCCTAGTTTCTAGTTCACTTAAACTTCGGGTTTTGAATAGTTCAACCTCATTCTGATGCAGTCCTCTGTGTAGGATTTGAATCACTGCTGTTTCTTCTCTCTTTCAAATGGATCATTAGATTTCCCCTGAGAATAAAACAGCGAAAGAATTCACAGGACCTTCCTTGCTTAGGAGAAAAACAAAGCACCAGCCATTCTCACCATTAATGCAGTGAGATTCTAAGAAGTGTAAATTTGCTTTTCTCATCAGGATTGAAAATATCCCCTACTCAGGTTTCTTAACTGCTTCAGTGAGAACAGTCATTTTAGTACTTTGGGGACATGAATAGCAAGGCTTGTTCTGTGCAGAGATGACAGTCAGGTGGTTTGAGAGGCAAGGACCTAAAAGATTGGGTGTCACAATGGTGAACCATTAAACTGGTCACTCTTCAAACTGCTTATGATTCTTCAGTCATTCTGAGTCTCCTTATTTTCGGAAGACCGGGGTTAATGTGAGCATCCTTGAGCTTTGTGTGCAGGGCAGAGTATTCTCTGCATAACACCAATATATGATGCATCTGCAGAGCCTCTGGCAGCCGTGTGCAAGGTGTGTACTGCACAACATGCAGGAGCGCAGCTTACGTTCATGCCCTTGCGAATGAGACCCAGAGTGACCTTTGCAGCATCCTCACAGCAGTCTTATATGAAAGTCAAAGAACAAAAATGTAAAGACTTAAAGATTACAACTACCACTCAGTCCTAGGATCACAAACCCAGATGCCTTCAGAGACCCAGCAATGATGTTAACGACTCAATAGCTCTTCGTAAAAAGTAGGGAGTGATGGAGTGAGCAGCTATACCATCAAAAAACACATTCGAACCTAACATGAGAGAAACAGAAAGGGGGCTGGAGATGCAGTGCGGATAGATCGCCTAGAGTGTTGGGTCCCCAGCAATAGAAACATGGGGTGGAAGAGACACCAGATTTCAGTCCCTTGCTACACAGCATTTGTGACTACCCCCCGCAGGGAGCAGAAGAATGGCCAGCTGATGAACTGCTAAAGTTTGACACATCTTCACATAGGCACCCTGTCATAGTCACCACCAACTGCTCCGTTCCCATGTCCTACCCAGCAGTGAGAGAAGGAAAAGAGTTAAGTCATTCGGAGATTAGGTAGCCAAGGTCAAGTCATGGAGCTAGTAAGAGGAGAAGGAGACCAAGCAGTGGCAGCTGTGGTGTGGTCCTGAGCGGAATAGGCATTTCCCATCTGCACTGGACAGAGGCGTGGCAGTCAGTAAACTGCTACTGGGATTCACAGAGATAGTAGTGTAAAGTTGCAAGCCCAGCCCATCCTGCAGCAAGTGCTCATCAGACGCATGTCCTCCTTCTCTAGAAGGGAACAAGGACATCTTCCTCACTCGCGCCAACTCTAGAATTCTCTGGAAATCGTTTCAAGACTTCTAGTTATGCAGAGTAGTCTTAGAGGAGGTGACTCACATTGCCTACTTATTATCGTTGTGGCTTGGAGAGCCATTTCATATGTGTATATGTATCACTAATTTCCAAAACTTAGATATTAAAGCATATACACAAATGAAGTCATACCTTATGTATTGAGTCTTTCCTCAATGACTGTGTTATCCCTACCTCATACTTCCTAGAATAGAAGACCTGTTCTCAATTCTAACCTGAATCCTGGTCTACTAATCTCTCTGAGCGTGTGTGTGTGTGTGTGTGTGTGTGTGTGTGTGAGAGAGAGAGAGAGAGAGAGAGAGAGAGAGAGAGAGAGAGAGAGAGACACGGAAAGCTGTGTAACACATGGATGCAGATGACAAAGGCACTGCAGGGACAGCAGTCACTTTATAGGGCTAGAAGCAACAAGACCAATACACAGAACGAATGTGACCAGACTGAAAAACTAAAGTAGACTTCTACTGGACAGCCATGACTGCAGTCGGTGACCTCTTACCCTGTACAGATGTGAGCAATGTACGGAAAGAAGCACCCGTATCAAGGGTTTGATTTGAGAAGAAACTTACGGCTTTGTAACATTTGTGTCTACCCTGCTTTCCTTCACATTTTACTGGACGGGTATTATATTTTGATATATAGGTTAAGGGCTTCAGAATTTTAGGGATTCTTAAAATTAAGATCATGACTCAGCACTTAGGGGGAAGAGGCAGGCAGATCTCTGCGAGTTTGAGACCAGCCTGGTTTAGTACAGCTAGGGCTACAAAGAGAAACCTGGTGTGGGGAAAAACCCAAAACCCAAACACACACACACACACACACACACACACACACGGAGGATGAGGAGTACTTCTGTTCCATAATTGATCAGATCATTCATCAGTGGGACTGTGCTTTGTGCTGAAAGAGGAGACAGTGGACAGGGTGCTGGGCATCTCAGGTCAGGTCTCCCACTACTCGTTACACTAAAGAGAGCTCTGCAAGCAGCTCTCCCACTGTGGTCATGGGAAACATTTTGGGCTTGATGCTCACCATCCCACCAGTGGCCTCAGAGTCCTGAAGTTTATTTAGTCCATGGTCTGTGGAGTACAGAGGATAGGAATGGGCTGTGTGTCCTAAGAAGGGGTCTGTACAGCACCCTTTTTTTTAGAAGTCTGCTGGGTTCCCAGGGAATGGAAATGAGTTGCCATCTGCTGGTTACTCTCGTAAGGCCATACCTTTCATCGTCTTGTTTCTTTTGTCCTTCGGTGCTCACGGTTGTGGGTAGAACCGAGGATGACCTTGCAGGTAGTCTGACATTTTCTAATTATTCTTATGCATGTGCATGCATGTGCATCTGCGTGAGTTTCTATGGACTGCATGCATGCAGGTCCTCACAGATACCAGAGGATGCCATGCCCTCTGTAAGTGTAGTTAAAGGCAGTTGTGAGCCTCCTGTTGTGGGTACTAAACACTGAACCCAGGTCCTTTGGGAGAGCAGTCAGTGCTCCTAACTGCTGAACCATCTCTCTCCATAACTATATGTCTTTAGCTGTTACAAATATTTTAGACTTATGCTAGTCTATTAACATCTACCCTTCAACAATTTGGGATCATTTTCTCTCATTATTAACAAAAAGTAGGGTAGATCTGGGCATGGTAGCATACACTTTTAATTTCAACCCACTTTAATTTCAGAAAGCAGAGTCAACCAGATCTCTGTGGGTTCAAGGCTAAGACGGGTGGTCCTAGTGAGCCCCTGTCTCAAAATTTCCTCCTCAAAAAGGGGGGTGGGGGTGGATCTGACCCAGAAGGACAATGGAAAAAAAGGTACCTGTCCCCAGGGTATAGTGAAGCTCATTCTTGATGGTGCCACCAAGCACAGAGGCCACAGCAGGATCGTGTTGCCTTCTCTCGGGCAGCTTTTATAGAGTTATAAATGTATGGCTTAGGACCTGCAGAGAAGCAGTAAGACCGCCATGGTTATCTTTGGATGGCCCCTGTCACTTGTGATGCCATGAAAAGCTCTTAATGCTAAGGCACAGGGGGCTGGCGAGATGGCTCAGCGGTTAAGAGCACTGACTGCTCTTCTGAAGGTCCTGAGCTCAAATCCCAGCAACCACAGGGTGGCTCACAACCATCTGTAATAGGATCTGACGCCCTCTTCTGGTGTGTCTGAAGATAGCTACAGTGTACTAATTTGGGCTGGAGCAAGTTGGGCCAACCAGGGCGAGCAGAGGTCCTAAATTTCAATTCCCAGCAACCACATGATGGCTCACAACAATCTGTACAGCTACATACAGTATACTCATATATATATAATAAATAAATCTTTTTTAAAAAAAAAATGCTAAAGCATAGGGTGCCTTCTGCCCATGTGAGCCTGTAGAGGAAGAGGATGTTCTAGTGGGACACAGTGAGAAAGGCAGAGCACTCACCCACCCCTGAGCACAGAGCCAGCCCTTCCAGCTCCCCTGTTCAACAGCACTCGCCTGAAAAAACATAAAAGGGAGCCATCAGACAGAGCACAGCCTGTGCTCTCTGGTGTGAAGGCTCAAGCAGTCAACCTCCTTGGACCATTTCCTCCAACATTTACCCATTTGTTAAACAGACATTTATCCAGGCCCTGTCATGTGCCGGGAAGGACCCTTCTAGGATCTGGGTGAATGTCACTTACATTCCAGTAGGTAGAAAACTGCAGGGAAAGTGAAAGAGAGAGAGAGCCACGGAATGTCCCATCACAGATATTGAGATCTTAAACAGGAAAATCAAGAAAGGCCCATCGCAAGGGTGACTTCGGAGGACACATGGGCAGGAGGTGAAGGATCAGCCACGTTGGCAGCTGGAAAGTCAGTGGGTGAGCAAGGAAGAGTGGGGCAGAGGAGTAACAGGGAAGGGTCCAGCGACTGAAAGTCCCAAATGCCTGACATGGTACCAGAGGAAGGATGGGATGGAGCCAGAGAGGTGATAAAGCCAGACTGTGACCCTACTAAACACTTGGCCTTTGCACAGAATGAACAGAGAAGCCACTGAAGAGTCTCACAAGAGGTTATTCTGATGTCTGTGCCGTGTACATTGTACGTAGATGAAGGCCCAAGGGAGAACCAGAGTAGAGCTAGACCCTGGTGTCGTTAAGACATAGCAGGAGGATCCTGGCAGTGGCAGGGAGGGACGTCAGCGCCAGATTCTCCAAAGACAATGAAAGAATAGTGTTACCATTAGCTGAGATCAGTCGAGTGAGTAAGTTTGTAGGTGCAGAGGGTTGGTCAGGATTGCGGGTCCTGTGTGCATGTATGAAGTTAGAGGTGCCTGTTGACATCCAAGTAGAAGCGTTTATTGCCAGGTTTTATATGCCCATGAAATCCATAGGCAAAAATCTAACCCAGCGTTAGGAATTGGAACATTGGAGGATTGAAGGCCATTCAGCAAGTAGATGCCTGTGACTTCACTGAGTACTTGGCAGGCAGATGCAGTAGAAGCGGAAAACAGACCCACCTGTGTTCCACAGGAAAGAATGCCTTGTTTCAGCTGACTGTAAGGCTGCTCTAATTAAAGGCGAGCAGAGAACTGGGCCAGGCGCTGGGGGGAAATAGCTTATCTGTCAGATAGGGAAAGACTCCAGCATGCTTGCACACCACAGCCAACAGCGCCAAAGTTTGCCACACCCACTTTCCCTTCCCTTCCTGGATACACAAAGAAAAGCTACACTCATAACCAAGTAGGCCGTGTGGTGGCTGAGTGCAGCCAGTGGTGTGATGGTGGACTAATTTGTCACTTCTAGTCTGAGGCTGCTAAAAGTAGGTCCGGATCCCTTTTCCCATCAATGAAGCTGGTGTCCAAGAACTTAGAGAAGCTGAAGCCCGAATCCCTGAGTCACTGTTGGAGAACAACCATCTGGCTCAAAACACTACTTTTATTTTTACAATTTCATATGTATATACAACGTATTCTAATTATATTCAGCCTCCGTGAGCCTCTTCTCATCTCTCTTCTTTTCCCCTCTGAGCATAAGATGCTACCCACTCCACCCCACCAGCAATCATTAACAGCCATTGTCTCCTCAGGAAGAGCGGGGCCTCATGAAACCTCCTCCAGTCATGAGGAAGCGTTGGAGGGCCCACCCTTGTGCAGGTCTCCATCGGCCGTGTCGTATCTGGACGACAACGATGCTTCCTCGTCGTCCGACACTTACATTCTTTCTGCTCCCTCTTCTCCTGCGTTCCTTGAGCCTTGAGGGGTTGGTTTAGGTGTCCCAGGTAAATCTATGCACTCATTCGTCACTTACACCCAGCGCTGTGACCAGATGCAAGTACTGTATTAGCCGTTGCCTTCTGCAAACAGGAACCTCTCTGTCCATCAGATCACATTCTGACAGGAGTGCTGAGCCATTCAAATGGAGTGGTCTAGTTAGGCAAGGTGGAACAGGTCTGTAAGATCATTTGTAAAAACGAAGCAGTAAGATCACTTGAGCCCAGCTAGGCAATAGTAAGGCCTCCATCTCAAAAAGACAAGGAAGGGGCTGGTGAGATGGCTCAGCAGGTAAGAGCACCCGACTGTTCTTCCCAAGGTCCTGAGTTCAAATCCCAGCAACCACATGGTGGCTCACAACCACCTGTAAGGAGATCTGACTCCCTCTTCTGGAGTGTCTGAAGACAGCTACAGTGTACTTACATATAATAAATAAANAAATTGGAAAAAAAAAAAAAAAGACAAGGAAGAAAAAAAAAAAAACCTCCATCTTTGATTTGTAACTACAGTAGAGCTAAACAATCCCAATATTGAAGCTAATGGAAAAATTCCAGAAGAAAAAGAAACCCTGATCGATTGTGTAGGAAACAAAATGAGTGTCCCTGGGTACACGGGAGAGGATGGAATCTGCTGGCCAAGGGGCAGACTCAACTCTGCAACGTATAGCCTTCTCTGAGGGGTGGGGCAGACCGGCATGATTGCTCTGTGAGTCTAACCCTATGTTACAGGTTTCTGGTCCTTGACATTTTCTAGGTCCATGCTGGAGTGAGAGGAAAATAGTGTGGCTGGCCAGGAGTTGAGGGGAAATGCTTGTGTCGGGAAGCAGGAAAAGATCGTGGAAATGGGAGGCAAGCCTATGAGGAAAGGAGCCGTAAGACGGCAGAAAAGGCACCGGGGCAACCGTGCGTGCGGCTCCCTTTCTGTCAGCATCCTAGTTCTAAGACGATGTCTTACCTGTTCACAGGAGACAGAGCAAAGGAGCCTAGAGGACAGTGGGGACACAGTGGGGACACAGGAACCCAGATCATAGGCATAGCAGGCAAGATGCAGACAGATCACAGCTCCTTTAACTGCTTCTGGGTTTATCGTCCTGAGGAAATCATTTCGTTGAATGCCCTCGATCTCAGTGAGTGCGCAGAGAGCGGCAGTGCTGGATCCCAGCTTGACAGGCAGGTTGCCATTCAGATTAATGAAACATGATATGCTCAACTTCTTGGAAGGCTGGTGCTATAGAAACAGTAGGTGTTATTATTCCCATAAAAGGAAAGAGCAGCCCTCTCTGGTGAAATGGCTCTTAGCACAGAATCCTCATTAAAAGCTGTGGTGCAATTTTCCAAGTTGCATTAGTGAGACTTGGCAGCGGATGAAAAAAAAAAAAAAAAGAAGAAGAAAGAAAGAAAGAAAGAAAGAAGAGGAAAGCAAATAAATAAGGAGGCAAAATATTCCAAGCAACGAGTCGCAGGCAAGTGGGAAGGTTCCGAGAGTTGGAATCAAGCACGGTGGTTCTGAAATGCCTGAAGGGAGAATTTATTTATAGTAAGGCAAAGGTGACTTCCAGCCCTGAAATGGGGGGGGGGGGGGCGTAGTCTCAATGGGGGTGAATGAAAGCCAAGCCATGGCAAGGAGCTCAGGCTACTGTGACTCACTCTCTCTGGAGGCCTTAGGATGCTGGTGACGGCAGGGAGGGAGGGCCAGTGTGGACAGCCACAGCGACAGCTAATTTTAAATGAGACACATAAGCTGTTTTCAAACCTGTTGCTTTTTTTTTTTTTTTTTTTTTTAAATCCCGAGGCCGCTGCATCCTATTTAAAGAAACTTTCAGAGATGTTTCTCTTCGGGCAATGGCAGGACTTGAACATACCAAAAGGCGAGACCCATAGAAAGAGTATTTTTAAGTGGCCTGGTTTCAAAGGCATTTTTAAAGATTCTTTGCTTTACACTTGTTTGTCCTTGATATAAAGTAACCACTGTGATCAGCACTTGATACAGATTTGTAGCAAGGCCCTGGACCATAGTGGTGTGCAAATTAAATTTTGTAAATTAATGTATGTATTAGTTCACTTTTAAACCTGTCTTTATGTACGAACAAAATATCCCTTACATTTCTTTCTTTCTCCTATAATGGAGACTCTTAGCTGTTTCAATTAAAGTTAATAATAGCTTTTAAGACAAAGTTCAGAGCTATAAAGTTCCTCGCTTGATCAGTAATCATAACTATTATTTTGTCATATTTAATCATAGGACCCAGGCCTCTAACAGGGTATTTAATTAAACTTTTAATTCATGATAAGAAGTTAAATAGCACTTGAGAGGGTTTTGAAAAATTATTTCACTTCCCAACCATATTATAAAAAAAAAAAAAAAAAGAGGGAATATATATATATATATATATATATATATATATATATATATATATATATATGGTATAAATACTGTTTACCTCAGACTACAAATAAAATTCAGACAAAAGAATAAAACAAAGACCATCTTAAAATAGTTATATCCCCCACAAAAAAAAAAAAANAAAAAAAAAAAAAAGGTGAGAGGTGTGATGATCGGGAGACAGCGGCTGAGACAGCCAGAGAATTGTAGGGCAGGGCAGCATGGGCTGGCAGTAAACCACTGTCCAATTAGCATGGCTTCGTGGCTGCCGACTAATCACTCCTGAGTGGATGGGTGAGTCACTTGTGATGTAGTGGCTCTCCGTTTGATCCAGTGCTGCTGTTACTGCCTGTCCCACCTTGCCAATGGAAGTGTGAGCTGTGCAGGCTAAACGCCGAATGGAAGAGACACTCAGATTGTACCTCTTATTTCTCTTTGCTTCCTGAAAACTGAGGTTGTAATGAAACTGGGAAAGCATGGTGTGATTTGTTTTTTGAAGTGAGTCACAAAAACACACTCTCCACACAAAAACATTCAAAGGTTGGAGTCCTGGAACCGTTTTTTGGTTCTGTCTTTTCTTTGGCAGTTTTAACCTCTGGCACAGGTTGGAGGATATCAATAAAGTTACCTAATAATCTTAGTGGATTCACATCCCGTTCAAAACTTGGAATGTCACCAGACTGCTGCAGGTTTTGGCTCTATTATAAGGATCTTTGCAGCATTTCTGGTAGGTGAACAGCTGTAAACACAGAAAGCCATTGAAGGACATCCTTCTCATGGTATGAGCACCTGGAATCTTGGTAGAATGGACACACTGTGACCCAGGAAATAAATTCAGGGATTTTTAAATTAAATCTATCATATCCAACCATGGAGTGATGTGTGGTTGTCAGGTTAAAAATAAAGTGATTTCAGTTCCCAGGAGCACAGGAGGAGGAACATAGACCTTATGTGCACGAATTGTTAATGCCAACCATTTGAGTTATTTGTTTTAGTTCTTAACCAAATCCTCGGGCTCCGTAGGCCACATAAAGGATTGGTTTTGTTTATTTTGAAAGTTGGAGCAATTATGCTTTGGCATTCTTGGCTTCTTGTTAGCCTAGACATGATCCTTTTGTCCCCATTAACTTGGTACGTATAGTAAAATTTATCACTTTGCCGTTGACTTCTGAAATTTGTTGAAAGACTCTTTAACTGACATTGGGCCACTTTCAAGCTAGCTGGTGATAAGCTGTGCGCTTTACTGACTGAGCTGAACTCCCATGCACGGGCGTGGGGAGGCCTGGGTGTGGCAGGTTAATGCATTCAGCACCCTAGGTGGGTCACAGCCAAGCCTCCAGCATGAGCACATGTTTTGACTGACTGGCAGCAGAGAGCGGTACTGACAGCTGTTCCCAACCAAGCCAAAACCTTGGCCCGAGAATGAAGAGAAACACTGGGCAGTGGCCATGAGAGGTTCCCAAGTTTAGAGAAAAATCTACAAAGAATGGAAGTCAATCACAGGCTTCTACCGCATTAGTCACCACTCTTTAATTCTATATTTTCTTTTTCTTTTTTTTTTTTTTTTTTTTTTTTTTTTTTTTTTTTTGGTTTTTTGAAACAGGGTTTCTCTGTATAGCCCTGGCTGTCCTAGAACTCACTCTGTAGACCAGGCTGNGCCACCACGCCCGGCTTTATATTTTCTTTATAAAAGATAGTACTAAATGTCACTGCTATTCATGTTTCCTTTTTATTTCTAAGCCAGTTTTTTGTTCCTTGGATTTCTTCTTATTTTTCTTTCTATTCAAAACAAGATGATAGATTATTCTTCGTAAAAGTGAGAGAGATGACATCCTGATGACATCATTCCTGAAAGCAGCATCAGCAGTCAGAGCTGAATTGAGCAGAGCCGATTCATAGGCACGGTGGCTACACTTGTGTGTCGGTCCTTGCCGAGTGGCACAAGACAGAGTGGGTGGATATGGGTCACTTCAGTAAGCTGAAATAGTGCATGTGCCTAGCAGACACAGTGCCTGGGTTCAGCCCTCAGCAGCACTGAAAGGGGTGAGGGGTTCTCAGGAGCTCCTTCTGCTGTCTTACAGATTCTCCTTTATAGTTGCTTTGCTCGTTTCTGAATGAGAAGCATAGAGAAGGAAGGAACATCGCCACAAGGGAAGGAGATGAACTGCCAGCTGGCCTCAAGGGCCTCCCTGTGGCCATTCGAAGAGATTTAACATTTGTGCTATTGTTCCTTCTTGCTGAGTTCTTTGGACTGTGTGTAGATAGCCTTTGTGTCTCTCTTTTGGTTTTTCGAGACAGAGTTTCTCTGTGTAGTCCTGGCTGTCCTGGACCTCACTCTGTAGACCAGGCTGGCCTCGAACTCAGAAATCCGCCTGCCTCTGCCTCCCAAGTGCTGGGATTAAAGGCGTGCGCCACCAAGCGCAGCTGCCTTTGTGTCTCTTGCATCTGCAAGTGGACCTGTAGACTGAACCATGCCTGACAATAGGACGGGACAGAAAGATGACAAGCATATCCCTCTAATATTTGGGATGAGATAGAATCCCATCTTCATAAAAACACACATCCTTGGACTCTTCCCTTTGCTGTGTGTCCCCTTCATCTCCTTCAGCTGTCTCATTGTCAGGTAGGACTTGAAGTAGACCAAGTATTAGAACACAAGGAAAGTGGAGAGAGAATGGACATCCTCATTTTACTCCTGATTTTTCAGGAGATGCTTGAGTTTTTCTGTTTAGGAATATGTTGGCGATGTGCCTCCTGTGTATCACCTGTGTCATGTGAGACGTGTCCCCTGTACCATATTCTCTCTGAGGCTTTTACCATGAAGGGGTAGTGAATTTTGTCAAAGGCTTTCTCCGCATCTGATGAGATGATCACGTGGTTTCGGTCTTTTAGTCTGTTCACTGGCTGGATTATGTTAATTTATTTGTATACCTGAACATCTCTGGAATGAATGCTACGAGATCGTGATTGATGATCTTTTTGATGTATTCCTGAATTCAGTTCACGAGTGTTTTTGAGAGTCTTTTTTCATATATTCTGATCCGAGATACTGACCTATAGTTTTCTTCTTTTTTTTTTTTTTTTTGGAGTCTTGTCAGTTTTGGTGTCAGGAGAGTGATGGCATTGTAAAGGGAATTTGAGATGTTCCTTTTCCATCTTCTGGAACAGTTTAAGGAGTCTCTGGAGGTCTGATAGAGTTCGCTGCTGGCTCCCTCTGGACCTAGGATTGGTTTAGTTGGGAAGATTCTTAATTACTTCAATCTCTGTATCTAGCAGTGGCTCTCAGCTTTCCTAAAACCCTGTTGTTTTAATACAAGTCCCTTATGTCGTGGCACCCCCAAACATAAGAATACTTTGATAGGCTGTGTGTATCTCGAAACTCATCCATTTCTTTTATTTTCCAGCTTGATACAAAATAGATTTTTAAAGTATGTTTTTATAATTCTCTGATTTTCTTCCATGTCTATCATTATATCTCCCTTTATCATCTCTTTGTTTCTGGTTTAGCCAAAGGTTTATCAATCTCATTAATCTTTCAAAGTACCAACTCTTTTGGTTCATTGGTTTTTGTTTTGTTTTGTTTTCTTCATATTTGTTTCATTAATCTCAACCCTAATTTTGATTATTTCTTCCTACCTATTCTTTTTGAGTGTTGATTATTGTTGTTCTTCTAGGGCCTTCAGTTGCATCATTGAGGTATTACTGTAAAAATCTCTGAAATTTTTTTTGCATGTAGGAACGTAGTGCTAAAACTTCCCTCTTACAGTTGCTTTCACTGTGACTTCGGTACATTTTGTTTTGATTTCATAACTTTTAAAGCTTACAAGAATTTTCTTTTTAATTCCTTCTTGATCTCCTCCTTCCTCCAGTTTTGGCTCTATGCTAACGTTGTTCTGTTTCTGTGAATTTGTTTTCTTTCTGATTTTCTTTTGTTACTGATATCCGGCTTTAATCCACGGTGGTCAGTTAGAATTTAGGGTATAACTCCCACCTTCTTGTGTTTGTGAGTCTGACTTTGTGTCCTAATATATGGTCTACTTTGGAGAAAGAACCGTGGGCTGCTGAGCACAGCATGTGTTCCGTCCTGATTGGGTGGGGGGTGTTAGGCCCATTTGATATGATGTCATCGAACTCCAGAGTCTAACTTTTTTCAAATTCCCTGTCTATTGATGAGAGTGGCTTATTGAAATCATCCACTATCGTTGTGTTGAGGTAGGCCAGTCTTCAGTTTTAAGTCTTGAGTGTTTCTTTTATGAAGTTGGGTGCTCCTGTGTTTGGTACATATATGTTTAGGACTGCAATATCCTGTTGGATTTTTCCTTCAGTGAGTATCCAATGTCCCTCCTTATCTCTTCTGACTAGCTTTGGCTTGAATTCAATGTGTCAGATATTAGAGTAGCTAAACCTGTTTGCCTCTTAGTTTCATTTGCTTAGAATCCCCTTTTCCACCCAAGTTATTTCTAAGGTAGTGTCTAGTGTGGATCATGAGGTGTGTTTCTTAGAGGCAACAAAAAGATGGGTCCAGTTTTCTGACCCATTCTGTTAGCTTGCATCTCATTATTGGGTAGTTGAAGCCATTAATATTATTTTTAAACAATGTTAATTAATTCTCAATTAACAGACATGAGAAATATATACACACAAATAAATGAAATTTTAAAATTCAAAACCGTTATGGCAAATGATTAGTGAACACTAGTATAATACCAAAGCAAGCCACAGTGCACACCCTCCCTCTGTCTCTCCCTTCCTCGCTTCTTCCTTGACCACCCAGTCACAAGGGGAAAGTCGGATCTGTACACTGAAGTATCAGAGTCAGGCGTGATGGTGATCTGGCTTCTGCCACCCAAGTGACCACCGGGGTTGATTCAGCTGGCCTGGCTGGCTAGACATTGCCCCCTTTTCGACTCACTGGTCCACTTGTGTCCCTCCCAAAGCTGCATATTCATTCTAAGAGGACTCCCTTACCTGAAAGAGGACCGTTCTTCAGTCAAGGGTTTATGAGTAGCTGCACTCCCCTGCTAGAACCTCCAAAGAAGCTCCAAGGACCTGACTGTCTCCATGCTAAGTCAGGCATCGATTGCTCTGTGCTTCTTTCCTAGTGGATTAACTGGTGTCATGTCTTGTGGTACAAATGTCCATGAAATGCGCATAATCTCCAGTGTATAACTTAATCTCTTAACACCTTTAGATGAATTGCCAATTGGAAAACATTAAGGATTAGAAGAAGAAACTTAACACCATGAAAAGGCAGCAGGACAAATCTAGAGACATTCTACAAAACAAGCAGCCGGATTTTCCCCCAGAAAAATCAGTGACCTGGGAATGGGTCTGGCCAGATTAACCAGAATGTAAGGGCCTCAGCCATTAGAAGCAGTAACTCGTGCTGTGGCGATGGCTGGGATGAACAATGCAGTGATAAAAGACATTGTGGGAGAACTGGAAAAACTCAATTACCATCTGCACATTTGATGAGAGGTGAGGAAGGGGAGGGTTCATCAATATGAGCTCAGTCTGATTAGGAACTACGGATCTGAGTGAGTACACAGGGGGGACACGCAGAAGGGCATGCTGAAGTGTAAAGTGCTTCGGTGTTGAAATGCTGAACGGTGGGAAAACAATGGATGTTTTGTTTGTCTGCATTTTCTAACACCCTACCATGCCCACTGTTTAATTTATGTAGTAATAACACGGGCTTATTAGAAGAAAAGGAAGATGAGGTGAGGTATGATGCATAGCACTGGAAACATAGAAATGTGGTATGGCTTCCTGTGTGTTTTCAAAGGTTCTCCTGCTCATGGGTTTTGTTCCAGAGGTGTGTGCCGCCATCTTTCCTGGATGAAAACTAGAATGAACTTTTAAAAATTATCATTGCCAAAGAGACAAGGTGATGGGAAGTGTCCTAGATTAGAGGGAGCTAGCCAAACCAAATGTAGTGTTTCATCTGACCTACACCAAGCCCCTGAAAGGTGTCCAGAGCCGGCAAGCTATATATAAGCTGTGATAGCTTGGCCTATGGTTTCAACATCGCTTTCCTTGGATAATGTTCTTGTTCTCAGATGCATGGCGAAGTACTTGGAGGTAAAATGTCATAGTGTCAGGATTTTATTCTCAGATGATTGGGGAGGAAGGGGGCGACATTTCTATGTGATCTTACATGTATAGATAGATATTTATAAAGAAAGGAGGGCATGAAACTTGGCAAAATTTAGCAATTTAGCATAAATCCATCTCCTTCCAGAATCCCAGATTCACCCCAGATAAATATAGATGGTGGTGGTACATCTCTTATATCTTTTCTGTGAATCAGAATTTTCCAGTTTAACAAAAAAAAAAAAAAAAAAGTTGGGAAAAACAAATAATGGAGTTGGGTTGTGTTTGTTTGCTTGTTTGTTTTCTATAGTGTAGTGTTCTTTCAGGAAGTCCTTACTGAGCCAAGTCATCAGCTCATGGCTGTTGCCTCTGCTGCTTGAGAGGCTAAGACATANAAGGAAGGAAGGAAGGAAGGAAGGAAGGAAGGAAGGAAGGAAGGAAGGAAAAGAAAGAGAGATAGAGAAAAGAAAGGAAAGAAAGAAAGAAAGAAAGAAAGAAAGAAAGAAAGAAAGAAAGAAAGAAAGAAAGAAAGAAAGACTCACTCTTAGTGTCTCCTTTCAAATGGAAGCATTAAATACAGGAGTTGAGACTTGCCTGCCAAGGGCCAAGGACAGAACAGGATACAAGTAGTGTCTACTGTGATAGTCCAGGAAAAAGGTAGTTGGCACAAAGGAAGACTGCAAAGAGAGAGAGATAAGAATCCAGGATAGGGGCTGGAGAGATGGCTCAGCGGGTAAGAGCACTGACTGCTCTTTCAGAGGTCCTGAGTTCAATTCCCAGCAACCACATGGTGGCTCACAACCGTCTGTAATGAGATCTGGTGCCCTCTTCTGATGTGTCTGAAGATAACTACAATGTACTCACATACATAAAATAAATAAATAAATCTTAAAAAAAAAAAAAAAAAAAAAAAGTTGGGAAAAACAAATAATGGAGTTGGGTTGTGTTTGTTTGCTTGTTTGTTTTCTATAGTGTAGTGTTCTTTCAGGAAGTCCTTACTGAGCCAAGTCATCAGCTCATGGCTGTTGCCTCTGCTGCTTGAGAGGCTAAGACATAAGGACCTCTTGAGCCTAGGAATTTGAGGTTAGCCTAAGCACCTATGTGAGATTCCCAGCGTGAAGAAGGGTGGGGTGGAAGGAAGGGGGAGGAGAAGAAGAAAGGGGTGGGAGGGAGAATAGAGGGAGGGGAAGAAGGAACTGAAAGAGGGGGAAGAGAGGTACCCGCGCCATGCCCAGTCGCGTTTTAAGGCTGAGTATTTAGCCATGGGGAAACACAGTCAACAGCCACTCTCCTGGGCCTATATTTAGCATGTAAGACAAATAAGAAAATGTGATCATGTAAATTACAATAAGTGCTAGAAGCAAAATAAAACAGAATAATATTGCAGATAATAATTGAGAGAAAAGTGGCATTATCTTGTATGTCTAAGGAAGACACCCTCTTCAGCATAGGGTTGGGAAAACTGGACAACCACATGTATAGAAGAATGGAACCAGAACTCTGTCTCTCAGTCTGTACAAAAAACAAAAAACAAAAAAACAACCTGCAAATGGATCAAAGGCATTATTATGTAGTACATGAAACTCTGAGGGGGAAAAAATAGGGAAAACTCTGAGATATAAGCATAGACAAAGGCTCAGGGAACAAGGCCAACCGTGGACAAATGGAACCTCGTGAAACTGAAGGGGCTTCTGTACAGCAAGGGAGCTGACTGACTGACTGACTGGCTGGCTGGCTGGCTGACTGACTGACTGACTGACTGGCTGGCTGGCTGGCTGACTGACTGACTGACTGACTGACTGACTGACTGACTGACTGACTGACTGACTGGCTGGCTGACTGGCTGACTGACTGACTGACTGGCAGACTGACTGACTAACTGTCTGGCTGGCTGACTGACTGACTGACTGGCTGGCTGACTGACTGACTGACTGACTGACTAACTGGCTGGCTGACTGGCTGGCTGGCTGGCTGACAGTAAACACCTAGAATAAAAGAACTCAAAAAACCATCGCTTCTCAGCCTTTTGGCTAAGATCAAGTGAAGAACTCAGAAAACCACAAGAAATCAAATGGCACCATCAATAAATGAGCTGGCGAAACAGAGTTCTCAGAAGATGAACTACAAATGGCCAGTAAACATGGAAAAAACGTTGAAGCTCAGTAGCATTAGAGAAAAATCTAAACTAAGCTAGGATTCCATGTCACTTACTCAGAATGACAGTCATTCAATAAACAAATTACAGGGACTTGGGTGAGCTCACTGAGAAAAGCACTTGCCAAATCCTATTACTGTTCTGTTGCTGTGCAGAGATGTGATGACCCAGGCAGCTTATCAAAAAGGAGTATTTAACTGGGGGCTCACATACAGTTTCAGAGGGCTAATCAACAGCCTGCATGGTAGTAGTAGTCAGGTGCCTAGGCGACAGGCAGGGAGAGAGAGGACTGGGGGGCTGTGGGAAGGGGGGCAGGCGGAGAGAAGGAAGGATAAAAGGGAGAGAGAGAGAGAGACTGGGCATGGCATGGGCTTTCTGAAACCTCAAAGCCCACACCCAGTGACACACCTTCTCCAACAAGGCCACACCTGCTAACTTATCTTAAACCAACTAGGACCAAACCTTCAAATAGATGAGCCTTCGGTTGGGTGAGGGATTCTCACTCAAACCACCACACCATGCAAATATGAGTTCCTAAGTCTGAATCCCCAGGACCCACGCTGAGCCAGGTGTATGTGTCAGCAATCCCAGTGCTCCTGCGGAGATCTGAGGAGCCAGCATGGTGGCAGGGAGCAAGAGACAATCTCAAACGAAATAAAAGACAAGGACTGACCCCCATGTTTCTCCTCTGACCTCCATATATGCAAGGTGGGGTGCATGTGTGTGGGTATACATGTGTTTGTGGGGGGGGAGATTGAGAGAGAGAGAGAGGAAGGAAGGAAGGAAGGAAGGAAGGAAGGAAGGAAGGAAGGAAGGAAGGGAGGGAGGGAGGGAAAGGAAGGAAGGAAGG
>NC_034611.1:39169511-39200170 GCF_900095145.1 Mus pahari
AAAATAACGCCGACCTATTTATTCAGATCCTTGCCCCCCCCCCCCCCCTCAAAAAAAAAAAAAAAAAAAAGAAAATAGAAATGCTGAAGGCTTTTCATGTGAATTCTTCAGGAATGGCTGAAGTTCTGCAGACTGGAGTGTGTGCTTAGACCAGAGGCTTGACAACGAGGGCCCCCGTAGGAGATGCTCAGGACAGACATGGTGGCCTTTGAACCCTCTGCCTGGAGAGCCTCGTTTCTGCAGCTGTGTTTTATTTAGGTGCGGTGTCAGGCTGCCTCGGTGAAAAAACGTTCTAGACATCCGAACACCTTGAAGTCGGAGTAAAGGCTTCTGGATCCAAGTGTGGTAGTAAATAAACACTCGTAATTCCAGCCCTGACAAGACTGAAGTAGTAGTGTCACAAGTTCTGGGTGGTTGTTGCACAAGTTCTGCCACAAGTTGTTGTTGGCAGGGATTATCTGTTGCTGCTGCTGCTGCTGTTTTAGAATCACGATTGTCCGGCCATCCCAGCATTTTCCCATGCCCTGTCTTAGAGAGCTGATGGCCAGCTCCGGTCCTACTGTGGCCATCTATGATCAAAGGCCAGCGTCAACATAAGGTCCTTTCTCTGCCAGCTGAAATAGGAGTCCCTGGCTGATCGTCTGCTTCAATTTTGTGTTGAGAGTCTGCATTCGCATCCATCCTTTGGACCTGGAAGAACTACCTAGAAGTCCCAGTCCAGGGCGGGGACAACCTGTTGGCCCACAACAAATAACCAAACAGGAGCTAGAGTCGGAAGGGGACATCCAGACAGGGAGATCTTAGGATCCAGAAACATCCCTGGAACCTTTACCTCCTATAGAGCTGTGTTCTCCTAAGTTCTGCCCTTTCCTCATTGCGTTTGTGGGATATCAGCACGTGTTTTAAACTGTGTTTTAGACCCTTCAGCCTCCCCTCACTGGCTCACTGCCCTTCCTTTCTACTTACAGTTAGATCTGGTTTCTTTCCCGGTTGATGTCAAAGGTTTCAGTAATGCCTGACTTTGTCTCAGATGCATCCAGGAGATTGACATGGATGAGGTGACCGGGTGGTTAATGTGAAGGACTGCCAAGAGATTATTAAAAAGGAAAGGCTTTGGGCCTTTATCCTCCCACCACTTCAAGGTATATAGAATCTCAGGGCACATAGAGCATTTACAATATTTTTAGATGGCTCAGTCATTATGTCAAGCCCAAGAAAATACAAGCTAGGGCCTGCTACTAACCGTGGCCCGTGCGACTGACTGCGCTTGCTCGCCCAGCAGGTCTAAATAGAAGGTTTGTTCAGGGAGGGAAACTAGTACCTGACAGTAATGCCTTACAAATGTCTTGAGACTGAGACAACTCAGCCTGGGTTATTTGATTTTAAGGCTCTGCAGTCAAACCATTGGATTTCTATTGACCAGGGTCGATGGCCTTTGAAGACGTAGGAAATCACTGCCACCTTCACTTGCTCCTGCTGCCTGGCACTAGCCCGACAAAGCTCCTTGTGTTCTCGGCGCCTGCCTCGTTTCTAATCTTAGCGGACTGGTTGAACTGGGACAGCAGTCCAGCATAAGGTAGCTTGGTAAAGGTGTCTTTCGTATGCTTATGGGAGAGTTAGTTAGGGAAGTTTATTTTGTCAGTTCACTAGCCGGTATCTTTACCAGTGGTATCCGGAGCAAATGAAAATATTATCAAGTGTTCCTTCTTCGGATCCCTTTGTGTACAAATGGTTTAAGGAGTATTAGAATTATAACTGTGTCTTGATTCTTTTTGTTTGTTTGGTTGGTTGGTTGGTTTGGGGTTTTTTTTTTTTTTTTTTTTTTTGAGACCCCCTTTTTCCCCCTTTTTTCCTTTTTTTTTTTTTTTTGAGACAGGGTTTCTCTGTATAGCCCTGGCTGTCCTGGAACTCACTCTGTAGACCAGGCTGGCCTCAAACTCAGAAATCTGCCTGCCTCTGCCTCCCAAGTGCTGGGATTAAAGGCGTGCGCCACCACGCCTGGCCCTGTGTCTTGATTCTTGAGTAATGAGCTGAGGAACGTCAGAGATTAGAGGGTAATAAGGCACATTAGCAACACAAGATGAACTCCATACTTCTTTTATATGGATTTTGTGTTCCTTTTGGCATTTTTTTCTCTGTTTTTTTTTTTTGTTTGTTTGGTTGGTTGGTTGTTTTGATTTTTCCCTTTTGTGGTTTGTTGTTGTTTGAAAGAGAGAAAAAAGAATAAGAATGGGTGGGTTTCCTAAGTCCAAGATAGAAGCTAAGCAAAACAAGGTAGAAGGGAAAGTTGGATCACACGAGTGACACTTCTCCCAAGTTGGAGTTGACCCTGGTCCACCAGCCAGTGGCTGATGGCTTGATTTTCCTGTCGCCCGGGCCTTGTTCAGAGTGAGCTGGCAGGTGTTAGTCACCAGGCTGGATTCCCAGGGTGATGTTTCCATTGCGTTCTCCCCTCCCTGAAGTCCTGCCACCAAAACCAAAACTGCAGTCACTGGGGTGTGACTTGTTCCCAGGTGAGCTTGAGTAGGACTAGGTTTTGGGCGGTTGACACTCATCTCAGGAAGGTCAAGCAGAATCCAGATGGACGTGTCGCTAAAGGCTTGGTTTTCCCTCATTGAGAGCGTCATGAGAATGTTCGCAGTGTTGTGTGTACCCATGGAGTGGCAGGGAAAGGCCTCTTCCGTCATGTATATCATTATAAAAAGTTAAAGACAGCAAAAAGAGCCCACTTCACAGAGTCCTGGGGTTAATGCGGAGGAAGACAAAAGATAATTTAAAAAGCAGAAATGGAAGTTGGATTTTAAAACACACTATTAAAAACTGAGTTTCAGAATCCCACAGAAAGCCAGTTGATCAAAACCTTCTCAGAAGGCAGTCAGTCCTCTACAGGCCAGGCTGTGGTTCCTTCCCCCAGGAGAAACAGCCCTACCCCAGCTCCTTTGTCCCGCAGTGGGGTCAGCATTCCGCAGAAGGAGAGCAGGTTGAACACACACCCATTCTCATAAAACTCCCCCAGTACACAGTCCGACACCCACAGGCAAAGAACTAGGGTCTTTTCACCTCTAACATCGGTCTCCCCAACTCTGACCCATCTTCTCCTTTCTTTCTCAGGGCCACTTCTGAGAATCAGTACCCATAGCCTTCATCCCTCTGGCCCCTCTGCTGTTCTCAAATAGTCACGCTTTGCCTCTTCAGGTTCCCCCTGCAACATCACAAATGACCGAATCCTGGAAGACAGTGCTGTGAGTCCTTGGTTCCCTTCCTGCACATTGCAACCATTAACAGCTCTTTGGGGTGGGGGGGGGGTCTTTCAACTGCCTGACTTCCTGCTAAAGTGTTTCAACACTGGGTTTTCTAGGGCTTAGCTATACAAAAGAAGGAAGAGGAAAAAATGTCAAGAGTTACATAAAATCCTTATCATTTCAAGAGTCAAATTTTCCTCCCTTTTTCCAAAGAAAAAAGAAAAAAGAGAAAAGAGAAAGGCTTCAGAGATACTGGCAGCTCATCCCTCAGATGACCTCATGTGCTGGCCCCAGAGGCAGCCCTGGGTTGCTCTCAGGGATGCTACGGGAATTGACGGAAGTTGGATCTCTGTTTGTTGTTGATATGAGGATATTAGCACCCTCCCTTACCTGACCACCACCTCACAACATATAGAACTCTAAACTAAGCAGAGGGGACATGGACTGTCACCACTGAGCCTAGAAGCCAGGACTTGTCCTCTAATGCCACCCACCAACCAGACTCCCATCCACTTCTGCAGGGAAGAATCAGTCCTTGGGAAGCAGGGAGTTCTCAATTAGATGCTTCCTTCCAAAACCTTTGGGACACAGTAGACATTTGGGGAGTCCCCACTCCTCAGCTTTGCCCCACCCACCCTCGCTGCCCCAGGAATGCTGCAGCAGCTATCATATCCAACGCTCAGCACCTCATATCCAACGCTCTGCTACGTTTTACTGCTTCTCTCTCCACAGTGCCCATCCCCTGCTACAGGGAAGTCCTACACATTCCTCTCTCGTGTTTTACAAGGGAAAGGGAGAAATTCTTCAGACTCAGAGTTCAGCGAGTTTACTGGTCCAGGCTCCTAATCCAAGGATTTCCAAAACCATGAATATGTATACCACAATTTCAGTTTGTCTATAAGAACATTTTTAAAAAGCATTGTGGCCACGCGATGGTGGCACATGTTAATCCCAGCACTTGAGAGGCAGAGGCAGGTGGATCTCTGTGAGTCTGAGGCCAGCTTGGTCTACAGAGCAAGTTCTAGGATAGCCAGGGCTACACAAAGAGAAGCTATGCCTCTGAACCCCCCTCCCCCCAAAAAATTGTGTTTAGTTACACATATATTTGAAAAGTATAACTCAAAGCTAAGTGTGGTAATGCACACCTAAATTCCAGCGCTTGGGAGAGTGAGGCAGGAGGATTGCTGTGAGCTCAAGATGAGCCTGGGCCACAAAATGAGACCCACCCTGAGCTACAAAATAAAAGACCCTTCCCCAGAAAACAAAACCAACCAAGGTAATTCATGGTAATTAAACCTGATTTTGCAGCTTTTTTTTTTTTCAAGTTAGATGCGTCTTCCAAGGAAGAAGGACAGAAAGACGGAGAAGATTGGGGGAGGAGGGTATAGTATTTATAACCTTGTTTCTATTGCTTAGGTGTCAGGTGGGGAAAGACAGGACAGACTAATAGAGTCTGATCAGAAAGAACCTTCAGTACCAGGCTGAGAGACGGGCAGTACTGTAGAGAAGTCTCAACGTTCTTTAGGGACCAATTGGACAGAATGTTCTAGAGGAAAGTTCTAGAGGAAAACAAGACGATGGCAGTGATGTCACAGGCAGCAAGGAAATGCCACGAAATGTCATGTCCAAGAAGAGAAGAACAGAGCTGACGTTAAAGATGGGAAGGGGATAGAAAAGACCTAAAGTTGTTTATGTGTCTTCAGTTGACCATCCAGGCTATGCTCACTGCCTCCCTGTGCGGCAGCTCAACCCAGAGCAGGAGCCACCTCTGTAAGGACAGCAACACACACTCCAGGATGGTAGCCATCTGCCTTTGGAGCTGCCGAGCACTGGAAACACAGCTAGTATGACTGTGAGAAAGCACTTTTTTTTTTCATTTTTCTTAATTTTAGTTAAATGACACTCAGAGCTCATGACTACCACATTGGAGTACATTGAGGTAAGAGCTCAAACGTCGTCTCTGATTTGCAGACCATTCTGTCGTAAAGTCTAGCACAATGCCTAGCACATAGTAGGTACTCAATATTTGTTGCACAAGTAAATTTTTAAAACAGTGAAATCTAGGCAAGGATTGGGCCCCATTCAGATCAGTTTATTGTTTTGCGGAGATGTTTCAAAGGATGAGGAGAAGGGGATGTGCCAGACATATTTGGGATCTTCCCCGAATGTGTAAACAAAGCACTCAGAAACCTCACTCAGGCAGGCAGAATGAAGCCAAAGGGGATGGAGGAGAGCTGGCTGCGGTAACCAGAGTCTGGTCTGTAGTCCCGGCTGTCGGGCTCCTCAATTCTGATCTTAAATGCCCACCTCCCAAACATGCAAGAGGAATAACCAAAACAGGAATACACATTTAGAAGGAATTGGGGAAAGAGAACATGTTGGGACCGCTTTGTTATACCGGACAGCGAAAAGTAAATTCAGACAGACAGCTGTTGCACTTGCCAGAACGGCTGCCTCCAGACTGAGAATCTTCCCACATCAGTCCCCAACCTGCTGAGAGGAGCTATAGAGGAACAGAGCATAGATAATAGCTCTGCGATCTACCAAATGATTGCCATGTACGTGGTATAATCTGTACGAGCTCGAGTACATCTAAACATATACCTGAAAGGTCTGCCTATTAAGGTGTAATTCTGTTATCTGTCTGGGCTGGGGCCGGGAAGTGGTGCTAGATTGTATCTGCATCCAAACATAGAACCTCACCAGTCTGGGAGAGAGAGAGAGAGAGAGAGGAGAGAGAGAGAGAGAGAGAGAGAGAGAGAGAGAGAGAGAGAGAGCCAGCCAGCCTCTGGGAAATCTGATTCTACCTCTCCCTGGTCTTAGTGTGTGGGCTCTGTGCTCGCTGTCAAGAGGTACCCATGCCTTCCCAGTGTATTGCTGCGCTATGAGAGTCATAGGCTCCCTCCTCCCACCTCCAGCTGCCAAACCCCACCTCCCCGGTGCACTATGATCCTCCCCTTAACTTCCTACCTTCACTTCCTCTGGCCACCATCTTAGCAGTACACTGAGACTCTCCTCCATGAGCTGGCTTCCTTAACTCTCAATTTCCCCATCCTCCTCCTCCACTGAGAAACCCTTTCCCATAAGCCGCCACTTCCCTTCCAGCCTGGTTCTACACCTTTCTTCACGCCAACAGCAGCGGAGTTGATTACACACACTCTGTTTGCTAACTGCCCATAAGCAGAGCTCAGTCTCACCCTGTCAGGCCAGAGCAGAAAACTTCACTTTGTCCCTTTGTGATAGCTGTCACCTGATACAGGTGACAGGGACTTCAGGAAAGGCAATGTGGAAGAGTTACACTGCTCCCCCGACCTATTTCTTATTCACTTATTTATCTATTTAGATACAGCATTTCTCCTTTTCTTCTATTTTGACTTTTTTATTTAGGTTTTGAAAGATTGTGATATTTGTGTATGGTGTACACCGGTTATATCCTCCACCTCACCCCACCCCACTATCTAACTCCTCACCCACACACGACCCCCCCCCCAGACTTCATGCCTTTTCTGTTTTAACAGTTTTAACACAGTAAATCCAGTTGGTGCTGCCCATAGCACATGGATATAGAGTCACACACTGGGACATGGACAGCGTACCAGTAGGCTGTCCCCAAAAGCCGTAGCTCCTTAGCCAAGGCTGGGGCCTTAGGAGCCCCTTTTCCTCCTTCTGCACTGGAATTTTCAACTGGCTGGATCTTAGGTAGGTAATCATAGTTGATATGAGTTCTTCCTATATACAGGGAACAGCATATATTACCCCTCCTTATCCACCAGCTCTTACGATCCTTACACCGCCTCTTCCGCAATGTTCCCAAGGCTTGGGGAGGGGAGCATTGATAGACGTGCCCTGTCTACAGCTGAGCACTCGGAATTGCTGCTAGCCTCTTAGTAGCTACTATTTGCTTTCTATATAGCCATGACTGGCCTCAAACTCACATCCTGCCTCAACGTCCCCATTATAAGTGGGAGCCACCACACCCAACTCAACCCATGTTTGTTAGTTTGGTTTTTTAAGGGAATTAAGAGGGAAAATAGCAAAGTGCCATTAAGATTGTTTTCTTACTTCTGACCACATTGCTTCAGTTCTTTCTGGTGCTCTTATAGTTTAATCTCTTGGGAGTTTAACATAGCCATTACGGGAAGGGTCTGGCTGTAAATGCTTCACATGAATGTTCATCACTCAGGGACCTCTTAATATTCATGTGTCACCATCAGGTTCAGTGGTCTCCCCCAGCAAGAGTGTTTCCTCTCAAAGTAAGGTGGCATCTCAGCGTGGATGCGATTGATTATCATTGTACTTGATCTTAATTGGTTGTCTTCTATCTTCCACTTTTGTCATCACCTTCTCTTTCCAAATATCAGCAACAAAGCCTAGCCACAAATGAGACCATTTCCATCTTCACATTGGATTCAGGTTCAAATATGTCTTTGCAAACAATGCATTAATAAAACAGGCCCTCCTCTGACGTCACTCATTGGCTGTAAAACATGCTGAAAGTTGTTGACTGTCTCTCCCCGTCATGCGGCACCCAACAGTGATGCAAACAAAAGGTGAGATACAGTGAGATGCATACCGTGAAATTGCACAGGGATAAGCAGGATGGAAGTGATGTACACTGAGATCTGCTAATTAGAGCTGCAGTGGCCCCGATCCCCGAGTATACTAAGCCAGGGCACCTGCACACAGCACTCGTGAGGGGACGCAGCCCCCACGTTCATTTGTGCATCCAGGTGTGCTTTTCAGTTTTCATGGTAGCCAGGCTGTGGGTGGGGTAGGAAACCTCTAGAATAGTCAGATATAAGAATATCCCAGTTATGTGATGGTGGGAAGAATCTTCACTTTCCGTTCGCAGTGCCCGAGGCTTTCCCGCGATCGCGTGACATGGGTTTAGACAAGTGCAGCCTGTGTTTTTCATGACATGGTATCTAAGGAGTGACAGGCAGAATGGACAGTTTGGATAAGTTTCATTCCAGAAGTCTAAAGTTGGCTTTCTCAACACAGACCGCGGTTAGGTTTTTTTTTTCCCCCTTGGAGGCAGTTTATGAATAGTGCTTGGTTTTCAAAATAAGCTCCCAGATCTTGGCATTGGTATATATACATATATACATCTACATAGATACATACACATATACATATTATATATATATATATATATATATATATATATATATATATATAAAATACATAAATAAGTAACACGATAGCCGTTTGGTTTAATTGTCAAATTCGTAGGCATGGTAGCAGTAGCCTGGAGAAATGAAAAGGTATCATGTACATGAAATGAGAAAGAGAGGGGAAAAACAAAATTAAACAAAACAGATCACCAGGACCCAGAGTGCCAACAAACATGGCATCGTCGGTGTGAGCCCTGATACGCTTTTGCAGCCTCCCCTGACCCTGTGGACATAGTTATTTTGTATGGAGAAGTATCTTTGGCATTCTAGCTGAACAGCCTGTCTTCTCTGTGTATCAGGGACACACAAGCTCCCCCTGGGGAGAGATGGGGCATCCGGGCAGCGGTGCTTTATCTCTGTAGATTGGTATAAATGAGCTAGTAGAACCCCCGCCAACCGCCCAGTAGTTCACAATTGGAGAACAAAGGGTAGTGGCTCCCAGGAGCTCTCCTGGGCACCCGCCTGCCATTCACTTTGAAGCAAGCTTATTCTCACACTGGGGGGGTGTTTCTAAGTCAGGAACAGCATGTAGTTTATAAAAATGTATTCAGTCACTGCTTCTTTTTCCCTGTGCCACCCACACAGGCATGCAGAGAAAAGTCTGCTCACCTTTTATTATTTGAACTATTTATTCCCTTCCCTCCTCCCTTTAAAGCCTTGTGTTAATACTTATGTGTTTACGTTATGTGTTTTTAAAGCCATCAGCAATCCGGCCAGTTAATGTAGGTCATAGTGAAGCTTGCTCTGGCGGAGGGCGAGTAGCCTTGAACGCAGCCTGGGCAGCCTTCACTGGTGCGACGCAGCCTTCAGTTTCCCCACTATAATTATGAGCAAGAAGCCTATGGTTAATTGCAATGCATGAATGGGAGATATTCTCCAGCTTATCTGCATTCATCACTTGCTGCTGGTGGTTTCTCTGTTGAGGTCTCCATCAGCGTTGCTACAGAGCTCTTGGCAGTGCTGCCGCAGTTGCTGGTGAATTTTTATGATCTGTTGCATGCCGCTGGTGCGGTTTCCTGCCCCGTAATGGTATCAGTTTTCCTGACACAGGGAGGGGCTACAGACTGAAACCCGGGAGCCCGAATTAGCATAAAACGTCCCAATTCTGTCAGTTTGATTAATTTGTCTCTTTGTCTCCACTCTATATGATAAGTGCTATTAATGGTTGCAGCACTTCATATGTCAAAGTCTTTCTTCCTAATGACTTGAAAATGTGGTTTATTCCCCCTCTTTCTGTACTATGTCTCTCATTTAGCATTCCACTCAGTATAGATTTATGCCACGCTCCTTCATTGTCTTCCTGGCTGCAGCGCCGCAGTGATTGCATATGGTGTGGAGCGCGTAGAGATGTGATCCCAGGGGCGGCAGCTGCTGACGCAAGCTGAAAATAGAGCCAGCGTCTGCTCAGCACTTTTCCCAGAGGCCTTTTATTTATTAGTAACAGCCGTGGTGCAGGACAGCTCGGATCCTCATTTAGTGAGACGACTTTTTTTTTTTTTTTTGCCTCTTCAAATGCCGCGGTGACTTTGCTCTATTTACCGACACTGCTCTGTGATATTTTTAACTGCCTTGTATCTCACCAGTGACTTAGCCTAACGTAAATCGTAATGTAACCTCAATATATAGTGAACTCAAGAAAAGACAGGCTCCATTGGAAGAAATGGGAGCCTGGCAGCTCTGTGGTTTAAATTAAGTAAGCCTATTTGTAAGACAGCATTTTTACATGCTACAGTGCTTCACCATGAGCCTCTGTTCTTCTTCCTGGGATCCTCACACTATCTCTAGGACTTGTTCTCTGATGAGGAAAAGGCAAAGGAACTGCATGACAAAGCTGCAACACTTTCATAAGAGGGGAAGATAAAGAGATGGGGTTTCGCCGAGGTCAGTCACTGGACCGGAGTCAGCATCATTAGTGATTGAAATGGGCGCTTATCAAGCCAAGCCAGCCAATCGGAGTGCTCAGACTCGTCTGTGAGTACAGCACATCTGTGATACAAATGTAATGGCAGAATTTAGGTTCAGAGTAACAGCTGTTCTTCTACACATGTTTGTAAATTCATACGCTTGAAAAATGCTAGTAAAATATATTTTTCACAAGAATTCTTTGTTTGCAATGTCATTCTTCTCTGTGAGAAACAATCTTTGAGCAGAATAAGGGCTCGGGCTGGCTCAGTTTCTGTGCTGTCGGAAAGTGTCAGTCCAGTCGTTCCTTTGTGCGTGATCAACTGTTCCGAGTTGCAAAAGTGGAAAGATAGTAGCAGTAAGATTTACAGACAAATACCAAACTGAAAATGTCACTTCTGGCCAGGGCCTGTAAAATACTGAGAAAGCCCTGAGGAAAAGCAGGCTTATGAGTGGGAAGCGGACCTCTTTGTGATGAAAAAGTGGAAAAAACGGAAACCAGAATCCCAGGCGAGTTGATACTTTTCCTTTTTTTCTATTTTATGTGGCTTTTAGCTGCTGTAGAGCCAATGGGCAGTGAGCAGGATGAATCACTTCCTAAATCTGTTCTTACCTGAGGTAGGGCCATGGGCTTCTTTCTTTAGTAACAGATTTTATTAATGCCACGTTCAAACAGAGCTAAACACGATTCCCTGCTGGGTCGGCATAAAAAAATTCAAATAGTGACTCAGTATAAATAGAGTGTGATCATCTCATTTGAGCAAGTGTAGAATCTGTAATGCTGAAAGAGCATCTTTCATACAAGGATCAAACCAGCAGCTGCTGGACTAGAAGACAAGCCCCCTTTTGCTATCCACACACATGCAGTTACACAAGTATAAGATTTTTAGCATTTTATTGGTTGTGATCATTGTGCCTTATAGATCTTTTCTGGTTTATTTCGAGTCTTACACTGGTAAGAGCTTAGGCCACTGTAGTGAGAGCAGCATCCAGCACCCTGCTGTGGAGATCCCCCTCCAAGACAACAGGAATATGTCAGGAGGAGGACAAGGGACAGCAAGGACCTGGCCTGTGTCTTACTCTTGATTTTTGCTTCCGTTCTTTACTCTAGCCCTGCTTCACAAAGAGCACTCAAGCTTGCTCTCCTGCCTCTTCCCTGTCTGTGACACAGTGACATAGTAGCAGATTTCACTCTGTCTGGTGGCCTCAGAACAGTGGGTGATCCTGCTTGCTATAGGAGAAGTGACATTCGAGCATGACAACATGAATTAAGGATGGGATTTACCAATGGACTCTGAATTTCCTAGCTTTTATGATTCTAAAGTAGACTTAGCATGTTCTAGCTGGGAGAAAACGCCTGAGCCTTAGTTTACATGTGTATCTGATGCTCAAACAGCATTGGATCAATTAAATCAGGCTTGGTTTGCCCCTGTAGTATAGACACTATATTAGAAAGAAAAATATTTCGTGTCTTGTCAGTTTTTTCACTGGAATTTCTGAAAGCTGGTGTTCCTTTCTGCTGTTAGATCTGAAATGGGAATAAAAGCCCTTTGTTTTGATAAGCGGGACTCCCCCCCCCCCAATCCTCCTCATTTCCAAGATGTCTTAAGAGAGAGATATCTCCATATGCACAAAGCTCTCGGTAAATGACACAGACTCTGAAGGAGGTTCTTGGAGCCAATTATTTAGCAAGTGGTTGCTAAAACGAAGACAGAAGGGAGATGTGTACTTGCAGACAGGAGCCAAGCCGAGAAAGAAGGAACAAATCCATCTAACTACACCTCCTGTTAACGCCAGGCCAGCCGAGAATAGTGTAAGCGAAGTCAGAAAGACTTTGGTAACAAAGGAACAGTAGAAGAATGAGGGACTTGAATTTTTCTCCCAAATAAATACTATGTTTTGCAGAAATATTTCAGTAAAAGAGAGAAAAGGTTAAAAAAAAAAAAGTAAGAAAACGATGAAGTTGTAACCGTCTATCATGACAAGGGATGGCATGGTTGTTAGAAACAGTCTCTGTCAGGTTTAATTCCAGAATAGTGCCCAGCAAGTAGAAAATGACCAGCCCTGATCATTTTTGTCCCTGTGTTCCATTGGCAAGTTCTGCCTTTTTCAGATTCCTTTGAAAATGTAAAGGAAAAAAAAAAAAAAATTTGCATCTGAGGCTTTGTTTGGTTGGCTCTTTGTGTAAGATAAGATCTGCCTTTCCCCAGAAACATCATCATGAAGGCGGAGACCAACAGGGCTCTTCTCCATGGTGCCAGGAGCCAGTATTGAGTCTGGTCAGAGATCACTGTCAGCTCGTCCTGGCTTGCTGCCGCTGCAACGACGCTCTGTTTTTTATTACTAACTCTCACAGTAAAACATACATCCACTCTACGTCCACACTTCAGATTGCAAGTGAAGGGCATCTACTTGAAGGCCAGCTCTCAAGGCAGACTTGTTGAACCTCACAAGGCTGGCCAGCTATCACAGGCTGGCACAGTAACATGTCCCCAAAGTCCTAGCTACTTGGGAGACAGAGGCAGGAAGATCACTTGAATCTTGGAATTTGACAGTAACCTGGGCACCATAGTGTTAATGCGTATGCCTGAAAATTATTGAAAATTATTTTTAAGCCCCCTGAAGTGATAACATTTGCATCAGTTGGGATGCAATTGAGCCCTGAGCATTCATTTTTAAGATTTATTTTAGTTGTGTGCATTCATGTATGTGTGTTCCTGTGCATACATGTGTGTGTGTCCGTGTGTGTGTGTGTGTGTGTGTGTGCGCGTGTGCATGTGCATGTGCGTATGCGTGTGCGTGTGTGTGTGTGTGTGTGTGTGTGTGTGTGTGACCAGAAGAGAAATATGTATGCCCTGCTGCTGGAATTACAAGCAATTGTAAGCTACCTGATATGGGTTCTGGGAACTAAACTCCGATCCTCTGTAGAATCCATACCCTCTTAAATGTTGAGCTGTCTCTCCAGTCCCTAAGCATTCCGAAAGTACTTTTGTAAACAGTGGTACCCATATACCTCAAGTTTTGGTCACACCATGATCCACTTTAAAAAAAAAAAAAAAAAAAAAAAGAGTCACATATGCTTAGGTAACCTTTATTAGCAAGGCCAGCATGTGATAATATAGTAGTCATAACAACCTAGCCTCAGTACCTTTCAGTTGGCCTCAAGGAAAGATGTTACTCAAGAATACAGCATGGTGCATGGGAAGTATGGATGCCTGGGAGTTTTCCTCCTGTAACATTCTGAGAACCATAAAGTCTTAGTCTTAAAGACATGTGACCAAACACTAAGAAAAAAGGCTATTGTTGTTTTTTGTCTTTTGTATGTCCAGTGTGTCTAATATAGAGGTGGTGGTGGTGGTGGCAGCTTTTATTGAACAGTCACTTTATGGTGTATTGGGTTCTCCTACACATATTTAGCACATGGAATCTATAGGATTGTGGTACTAAGTTGCCACATGCCAAAGGAGAAAACTGAGGCAGAAAAAGTTTCATTAACTTGCTACAATGTCAGCTCCTCAACAGAGGACATTGGATATCGTCTCAGACAGCCCAGCTCCATGGCCCAGGTTCTGAATCCTCACATCAGAGATGAAAACAGTAATACTCAGTAAGAAAATAAGATCATCTGTGCTTTTAACAGCTGGGGAGATGAAGTCCAGGGTCTCCTGCCTGGCAGCTGTACACCCTCGGGGAATGGCATCCCCTGGAGCTCAAGGTCCCCAAGAACCACACAGAAGGTGTCATGAACCTGAACTAGGAATGTAGTTTTATATAAGGAATAATGTGGAAAAAAAAGTTGAAGAGGTGCAGTTTACAGTGGTCAGAGAAAACACCTGAAATTGAAATAAATCGTCTCCATGTTTCTTTCATTTCACCCACAAATGCCTCTCTTCAATTCAGGCCACTTAGCTGGAGACCTTGCTGTTTGGGTAACTAAACTTAGACAAACCTACTTTTGTCTGGGTCCCCAAAAGACACCTGACACCTCAGGAATGTTACAGTAATCATTGTGATAAGCAGGGCCACCACCCCACTCCTCAGAGCTGCCTGTGTCCTTGGACCCTAAAGCCTATGCAGATGGCACCCTACCTGGCTAGGGGTCTGCTATGACAAGAGCATCCTAAGATGGGAGACCACCCTGGCTGACCTACTGATTCAGTACACCTCCCTTGGAGAGGAAGGCATGAGACAGAAAGCCCAGTGTGGAGCTCAAATTCTACACAGAGGCTGGTGGAAGACACTTCTAGGGGCACAGACTGCCCCAGGAGAGCTGCCTCTCCCCTGCCTTTTTCCCAAACCTGGCGATGGCTGCCTTCAACATATCATCTCGCTGTGCTAGTTCACCTCAATTCCGCTCATCTGTATAATGTTTTAGTTTAAGAACGGGTTCATGACACGTGGCTTTAATCCTGTCACCTGGGCGGCAGAGGCAAGTGGGTCTCCCTGAGTCTGAGGTCAGCCTGGTTTACCTAGCATCCCACATCAGCAGAGCTACACAGTAAGACCCTGCCTCAGAAGTTTTGAGAGAAGGAGGAGGGGGAGCCCCTCAAGTTCCGTGGGAGCTTTTGCTTCATTTGTTTGTGCAGTTCCTGTATCCGACAGTCCCTGTAGCACAGAATGAGTGACTGGCCTTAATGGCTGGTCCTTCAACAAATCTGTAGGCTACAGGACTACACCCTGTCTTCCATCACCTGCCTGCCTTGGCTGTTTGAGAATCTCTGTATATTTCCTTTTGTAGCCACTACATGGTAAAAATAGCCTACAGGGTTTCCAGCTGGAACTCATTTCCGTAAGTGCTGTGTCCAGGTTGTGAGTCTGGTTAACTAGGAGCGGTGGGGAGTTGTGTTAGCCATCCAAGGTCTTAAACTGGCTGGCAGGTTGTTCTTCCGACTGCCAACTCTTCCTCCTCCTGGCCTCCCTAGGCCTTGTGCTCTTCCAGTACTGCCTGTGTTCTAGCCACAGTGGGAGCTCTCCTGGACTTCCGTAACTGGTTTGTCCCTGCCTTGGCTGGTCCCCAAATGCAGTCCGTGTCATCTCCCTAATGCTCCCCTGCATGGCACACTGCAGTGCCTCCCCATGGCCTGCCAACCTCTTTTGCGGTTGAGAATGGCCTTTCCAGTCTTGTGTCTGCTCTCTCCTCTCCAGCGTCGTAGCTCCTCCTTCCCTACTGCCCGAGTCCTGCCCCCACAAGCCCTGTGCCCTAGTCTCTCCTGTGTCATTCATTGCACATTGCTTTCTGCCAGCTCCAACAGCCTGTGTACCACTCCCTCGGGGTTAGATGCCCTTCCACCAGCAGCCCTCTATCCTTACTGCATCCCGCCTGTTATTAGCTTGCTAGATCTGCTGACTTGTCCTGTCTCCTTAGTCCAGATCCTCACTAGCGAGGTACTCTTTCTTCATTGTGTGTCCCTCTCTCCCGGCCCCCCTCCTCTCACACCCCCCTCTCTCTCTCTCTCTCTCTCTCTCTCACACACACACACACACACACACAAGCATAGACTTCTATGGAACCACAGGAGATGGCTGGGATGATTTTGTTAAAGGAAGTGATCTGTACTCTACTTTGCAAAGCTGGTCGTCACCAACATTGTCCCCCGTAGGGGACACATAGCCTTTCCTGGGTGAGCGACACCTCAGCCTATGATCCTAATCCATACATATCTCCCTTTGGCACTTTCTCTCCTGAATCACTCTTCCTTGTGGTGACAGTGAGCCAGGAGAACTACAGAGTGTCTGCCTTACGGTGTTACTTGTTGGTCAAGTTGGCAACTCATAAAGCTCTCCAGAACGATCCAGTCAGCCGTTAAAGACCAGCCTTCAGTAACCAGCTTTTAAAAAAATATATATCCTCTAGGTGATGGTCAAACAGTGGGCTCAGAGTCCCTTCCCCGCCCCCAGGAAAGTGCAGCGTTTGAATTTTACATGTATGTGGGAGGCAGTTTGCCTCTCCAACCTCATCCTCTGACTTTTCCTTGTGACCCAGATATAGGAATATCTTGTGTTCTCTTGCTCCCTCTCCTGGCCTGGCCTGCCTTTAACAAGAAGAACACACTCGTAGAATTGGCACCGACTAGGTGGTGGGGGTCTGAGCAGCTGAACAAAGCCACCAGCCAGCTCAGCACGGCTTATTAGAAGATCCACGGGAAACCAGAAACAAAATCTTTTCTTCATATTTGCAGTGCAGCCTGACTAAGTGAGGAGGGGCGGTGCCGGTCCTGGGAAGACATGAGCCTGGCATCCTTTCTAAGGAATGAAATGCTTCTCAGGGAAAAAAAAAAAAGTGTGGGGGGGGGGCATTGCCCAAAAAAGCACTTGATACTACACTTTTTACAGTGTCTCCCTGAGGACATAGAGAACCGTGTATGCTGGTCTATTAATAGTGCTGGTTACCTCATTAGCCAGTCTAGTGCAGTAATAACCCCTCTGATAACCTGCTCCTAACGTGTACCAGACAAAGTCCTGTCATAGCTGGCCTGTGTCATGGTAAGGAACAGACTCTGGCGCCTTTCCCACCAAGAGCTAGAATGTGAGTGCTCTTCAGAGCCTGGCCACGTTGTGCTTCCTTTCAGGCACACGGGCCTGAGACAGGACCCAGGGCTTTCCCTGGGGACGGAGGGACAGCATTATAGCCCGTACTCCTCGGGAAGAAAGCCAGGACGTCACTGGTCTTCCGAAGGCTGAGTCTGTTCACCGCGTGTTGCTTTCCAACATATCCTGCCTGCTAACCACGCCGTCTTTCCTACTTTCCTTTCCCATGCTGACCTAGAATGGCTTGCCCAAATCTAAAGTTTTCCAGCTTAGCAGACTGAGAACTTCCCCCACCAGAGCTGAGCTGCAGCTCTGACGGAGCGTGTCCTCTCTGAGCACCCGTCTACTCTGCTCTGTGGCGGTGGCATGGGCCATGCCAAGCTTTCCCAAGGTGCCGCGCCCTTTGTGTTCTGTTGCGAAGGAAGACACTCCTTCCGGGTGTTTACGGAAGGTCTTTTTCTCTAGAATGCCGCGAGGTTGTTCTTTTGTCTTTACTGAGGTCAGAACTGATTTGCGTTAGTCCTGTGCCCTCTCCTTACGCAGCCTGCTTCCGTTTCAGCTTAATATGTTAGAGAACACACACTCAGGCTCTTCCTCTCATCTATTGTCCCAGGAACTTAAGCAATGGATGAGTGAGCAATGCTACACCTGGTTCATGTACCGTCTGCACATTCTAAGTTCCTCCACGATAGAATTATTATTTTTACTTTTTTGCTTCTGTCAAGTTTACATTATGACCCGATGTAATGAATGTTCAAGTAACATTTTGTGCCGGTTCATTAGTAACATCTTATTTATAAAAGTTACCTAATTTATTCAGAATTCATGCACAAAAAAAAAATACAAAGTGAGCGTTTCTTTATGATCTGATGGTTTCCTGTCACTTAACCTCTGTCCAGTAGAGTGGTATTTGATTTGATATGAAAATGTGGCCTTTTGCTGATGTGCAGTGTTACCTACCGTCTTCTGAAATTTACAGAATCGTCTTCACCGTGCCTATGTTTAACAGACTTTTATTATAGTCCATGCAGGAGGCACATGAAAACTTTCAGTTGAAGAACTCATTATCGAGAGAGAGATTGTGGAATATTCAGATGGTATGAAAGAACACTGATGTTATATGATGGTCTGCTCGTAGTGTCTGTTGCCCAGGTCAGAAAAGGAAGGCATCCATTGAATTGGCACCTCCTTTATAGAGATTTCTCCTGGCTCCTTCATTCTCTGCTGATGGATACCCCATTCTGTCCTCCACGGTTTCCACGGGTACCGTTGTCGTAGAACTATTGGAGAAGTAAGGTCCAAGGGCACCTAAGCACGTAGTACACTTCAGTAAACGCTAGAAGTCAAAAGCAGGGCCGAGCATGAGTAGAGAATACAACTAGAAACACCAAAATGATGAGATTGAGGGAATTCTGGAAGTCACACAAGGAAGATAGGAAGAAGGAAGTCCCTTCTCAAACAGTGTCAGGAACAGTCACTCAGAGATTCTCCAACCTTCCTGTGACACTCCAGAGAGATCATGGGCGTACGGAGAGAGAGAGGAGACAGATAAGGCATCGGCAGGAAGGAGCACACATGAGCAGGGGACTGGCCGTGACGTCTGGCTTGGCTTACATTTTCCCTGCAGTGGTGACGCAACCTGGAAATTGTTAAGCCCTGGTCTTCCATACGGATTACAGAATGAGGTAGTGATGCTGTCCGGACACTTTCTAGCTTAGTTGAGGTTTCCAGAGCTATGCCACACTGAAAGAGAGCTGCTTTTAAAAATGCATTGAATGAGCCCTGCGGCTCCTGCTGTCCAGGAACCAGGTGCTCACTGCAGAACAGTGCATATTGGCCAGCAGGGTTTTCGTTGTGGTTCCTTAAGTTCCTGATTGTCACCTTCAGTAACTACAGTTCCATCAAAATGCTGGAACACCCCTGAGTACGGTGGGAACCTCAATCTGCATCTTTAACAACATGTTCAGAAATGCTTTGAATCACCCAAAATAAGACTACCTGGTGTTCTTGAGGTTTGGCATTTCTAAAAAAAAAAAAAAAAACATTCATTTTCAGGATATTTGGATATCCTTACTTAAAGTTGGGTTTTTTTTTTTTTTTAAAGGTATTTTCCCAGTTGGGAGTTATGAGTAAAGAGGTCTTGCATAATAATTCCCAGTATGTCCAAAATAGATGGCCCCAGAGCAACCTCCCAGGTATAACCTGGGTGCACCTGTGGTCATTTCCCCTTCTCAGCATCTCTGAAGATACTGTGAAGAGCGTGTTTCAGCCCCACAGAAACTGGATCTGACCAACCACAGTCATTGTTGGAAATATCTGCCTCTCATGCCCCAGCTCTGCTGCTACCAGAAATGTCACAATTGGCAAAAACAGGGTCCTGTCTTTGTGCCCCAGCAACCTGAAGTCCTGGAGTCACTGCACTTCCCAGTAAGGACCTAACCCAGTCCCTGCTATTGGTCTTTGCAAGCTTGTGGTCCTGGCATCCCAGAACTGCCATTCCGTTCTCACACACAAAGCATAGAGCTCAGCTAGGCAGAAAGGGAGAGGGGAGGCTGGGTGGCAGCCCTGACCTGTGTTCTGATCCAAACATGTGGCTGTTGTGTCATCAGAACTTCTCCAACCCAGCAAAGTTTTACCCTCTGTCTTCCTGGCCTTTTGCTTTAAGACAACCATTGGACAGTTCCTATGTGACTCTATTTAAGTCCTCTCAGAGCACAGATGGTGCCTGCACCAGTCTTAGATGTCCTCCTTTGACACAGGCCATGGTGAAAACAGAACAGAAATCAATCCCTTTGGAGAGAAAAATAATAATTTTTTTTCGTATGATTTTATACTAATTTGTTGTGCAACCTTGTTGTTACAGCCTCAAGTAATGCAATCAGCTTGCTTCTCCTACTTTAATGTGGTGGTCAGGAAAAGACTTAAGTGAAGAAAAAACAAGACTGTTGAGGTACTAAGACCTCTGCTGTAGAAGCCTGTCTAGGAACCCCGCCATGCCTTTGTCCTTCCTGCGAGCCCCAACTTGCATTGCAAAGGCAGGGTGATATGCGTACTCTATTGCTTCCAGAGGTCAAGAAAGAAAAATAACACTTTTCATCAGAGGCATGTGATCTGCCAAAATTTTTATATTTATTTCAGATGGAAAATATGACTTCATTTCTTTCAGGAATGTAGGCAGGACATGTGTCTTCAAATATGTGATGGATAAACATGAGAGAAGGATTCAAGCTGCTTGCCACAGTGCTAGAGCTAGCTCAGTTCAATTCGGCCCATCATTACTGAGAACCTGTGATGAGTGATTTACATTGAAAATGGTGGGGAGTAGGGGAGCTGATTGCATGACTTGAGGCTGTTTAGTTTCCTGCTAAACTCATAGCTCAATGATGACAGAAGCTCACAAGCTTGGCATTGATAGGGACAGGCAGTTAATGGCCAGAAAGGGAGAAAGACGGTAATAGTCCTATCAATGTGTAAAGTAGAGAAAAAATTTTTAAGTTGTATATTTTGATATGTGCATGCATAGTAGGCGTGAGTGCCTACAGAGACCAGGCATGTGTGCATGTGTATGAGTGCCTACAGAGACCAGGCATGTGTGCATGTGTATGAGTGCCTACAGAGACCAGGCATGTGTGCGTGTGTATGAGTGCCTACAGAGACCAGGCATGTGTGCGTGTGTATGAGTGCCTACAGAAACCAGAAGAGGGTATGGAGTCTCTTAGAGCTGAAGTCTGGGTGCTGGGAACTGAACTCGGGTCCTCTGGAAGAGCAACAAGCACTCAGTCTCTGGGCCATCTCACCAGCTCCAGCAGGACTAACTTCTAAATCTTGAGCTTTCGCTTACTAGCATGGTCATAAATAAAGTTGCTTAGGTAACCTGAATCACCTAGTGAAGAAGTGGCATCACACTGAAATGTGTGTTTCAATTTAAAAAGCGAGGGAGGGGAATAATTGGAAAGAGAAGAGCAGCTTTGTGCATTCGAGGGTTGAGTCCAGAAACCTGAGGACAGGGGCCTCTGGGGAGCACGAAGAGATGAGAAGGCACGGAGTAATGTCACGCAGTTCATAGTGGGTTGCATGGTTGGGTTGATTGTACGTGTCCACACTCTCGTCCCCACTTACAAAACTAAACCAAAGGAGAGGTATGCTCCTGAATGTCACCCGTATGAACAGCCACCAGAAATCCCTTCAGTCAGTAGAACACTGGAGAACATGGTCATTGGTCCATGTTGTAGTGTGTGGAAGGGGTTCACTGTATGTACGTCATTGACTGACCTTTTTCATCTGTCAGTGGACAGACATTTGAGTCGCTTCCCCTCTTGGCTTTTGCAACTAGTGTCTCTGTGACATAAGTGTGCAGTGCTCTGGGTTGGCTCTTCTGGATGTTCACCAAGAAGAGCAACGCCTGAATCACACAGCAGCTCTCCTTATTTTCCTCTTTATGGGAGCTTTCCTGTCATTTTCCTTTTTGGTTCAATTTACAATCGCCTGTTTACAAGGATTCGGTTTCTCCACATTATGTCAGCACCTGTTACTATCAAGCATAGCCGTCCTAGTGGGTTAATACTTCATACGGTTTTGATTTGCATCTCTCTAACGGTAATAGGCATTTTTTCATATGCTTGTTGCATATTTGTCTATCTTTGAAGAAGTGCCCATTTGAAGTCTTCATTTTAAATTAGTTTACTGAGGGATGTTGTTGTTGTTGTTGTTGTTGACTTCTAGGAATTCTTTCATAGTGTGAACAACCCCTTCTCGGGTAAATGATTGTCATAGATTTCCCCCACTCCTTACGTCAACTTGCACTTTGTCAGTGGCGTGTTTTGGTGAACAGTGTTCCTAAGGCAGTCTCTCTTGAATAGTTTTGCTTTGTTTCCTCTGCCCAGATGTCATATCCAAGAATTCTTTCCCAAACCCAGTGTCCTGAAGGGTCCCTTACATATTTAAGTTTTATAGTTGAGGATTCAAGACATTTTGAAAGTGTTTTTGAAGAACATAATGGTTTTATATATATATTTAAGGAAACGAGATTCTGTAGGGCTAAGAATACCCACAGCAAAGTTCAGACAAATCCCTTGTTTCTATTAATAATGGTGATCATGCCCGTGATCATGCCCGCAGTTCTGTTGGGTTCAGACTGTGGTGCTGAGGGTAGCAAAGAGCCCAGAATTAACTTCTCATGTCTGTTAAGCATTAGACCAAAAAGTAAGCGAAGGATAAGGCCTAGAAACCCTGGGTCTGTGGACAATAAGAAAGCACCTGCACCCCCAAATCTAGATGAATTAAACACCAAACTACAGAAAGTAACTAGACGCGACTGTCTTACAGCGCGCCATCGTCAAAACCTTTGAGGAATTATAGAGCCTAGACTGTCATCCAAAAATTTGAGATCAGAAATTTTGAGTTTTTTTTTTAAGGGTGGGGTGAATCGTCAAAAACCCAAAGAACAGTTTCTGTAATGGGAATAGTTCTGGAATATCTAGACAAGTGTATCATATATTCTTAGGTCAAAATTTTTATCGTGCGAGGTTAAGATGAGCACTTGGCTGAGCATCAACACACACTGGAAAGCACGGGGCTGAGAGATGATAACTGTGGGGAATAAATCTTCATCCACATTCCTCAAAATCTGATTGACAGTGGGCTACGCCCTACAGCGCATGATGGCGGCCCTGGCTCAGGCCACGGTTCCTGATAAGAAGGTGGTGGAGGAGAAGACTCAGAACTGGTTTATGGCATTTCTGGCCTAATGTGAAGGACTCTAATGAGAGTCTCTGCCCGTCATCACTGGGGCCGCTTATCATGTCTAGTATTTTCTGGACCCTGATCAAGTGATTGACAATTTGAAATGATTAGAGGGGTTGATAGGGTAAAAACAGGCCTTGATTCCAGAAAGTTCTGGTCTTGGGAGAACATTGGGTTTCTGAGTGGGAAGAAGGTCCGTCAGCATGGAAATGAGGTAATTTTTTTAAAAATATCTTTAAAAAAATAGATCTTTGGGGGTGGTTTTTCAAATGAAACTATAAACCCTGGTGCACGTTTTACTACTTCATTTCCTAGTGAGTGGGAGCTTCTCGCTTTCATTTTACACTGCAAAGTGTAAAATGCTACTATTTTATTTCTATTTTAGGCCCTGTACTTATACTGAAATCGCATTCTAAAAATTGTTCCATGAACTCCCTTGCATAATCGTTCAGAAGGGAGAGCTTCTATTTTCATTGTATGCTGTTAGGGTAAATATGAATATATTTATATCTGATATAACTTCTGCCTGCCACTTACTTGGGGAAATGTAACTGTCTTCACCTGAAAGAGAAAATAACACATGCCTCACATGAGGGGTCAGCTAAGGCATAGAGTTGCCCAGTTGAAGTGAAGGCTCCTTGGCCCAAGACGTTGGCAGTTGTCAGGAAAGATGAGAACACATGCTTGCTTTCCTGGTCATGAAACGCCCAGAGAAGTACAGAAAGGGGTAATGAACCCCTGTGATGGTTCTGAGCCAGCCAACCCTGACAGAGGATACACTTGAAGCTCTCTCTGGACACCAGCTTTCCCAGGCTGCCTGTCTAACCTGGGGCAAAGCGCTGGTACCATGTACCTCTCTACCAGAACGCCATGTGTTCTTTGACCTTGTCTTGGTTACTTTCCTGCTGCTGTGATACGGTGCCCTGACAGAGGCAGCTCAAGGAAGGAAATGTTTGATTGATTTGGTGCACAGTTCGAGGTTCCATCCATAATGGCAGGGAGGTCCTGGTAGGCAGAGCCTGAGGGTGCAGCTGGTCACGTTGCATCTTCAGTAAAGAAGCACAGAGAAGGGAGGAGAATGCTTGCGCTCAGTCCACTTTCCCTTTGTATGCATTCCTGGGCACGCAGCTTAGGGAAAGGTGTTTCCACATTTAGGGTGGGTCACAACCTGTTAGAATCCTTCACCGGCCCAGGTGCCTGTTTCTTTGGTAATTTTAGAGCCTGTGAAGTTAATTATAACAAATATCTACCAGATTCTAAAGTCTGAGGTTGAGCCGAACCTGCTGGTTTCTTATAGGCTCTCTGGGTGAGAAGAGGGCATCTAACTGTGTTCCCGCAGATAACCCACCCATCCAGCATCCAAGCACACCCACCTACTGAACCCAGGGGGACCCGGAGAGATAGGCGTGAAAGGGAAAGGGGGCTCACTCCAAAGAGTTTCACTGGGCATAGCGGTTATCACCAGGCTAGGACATAGGTCCAGCATCTGAATCATGCAAATGACAATAAAACCAAGTATGAAATTCACCCCTGTTCACACCCGAAGAGGTACCACATCCAGTTGGCCAAACGTCTTTAAGTAGACTTAAATACAACTGAATACTGTGGAGAATATAAGGGAACTTACAATAACATCTTTCCACATTAAATAGGATTTCTATTCCATCTCACTTCATCGGGTTTTTTGTTGTGGTGGTGGTGGTGGTGGTGGTTGTTATTTTTAAAGTAGGAAAAGAGCTTGGAAGTTGAACTCTGCAGTCAGAAGGCTTGAATTAAACCATGTGACCTTAGTAGCAAGGAGACTTTAATAGTCATGTGACTTTAGTAAGTCCCCGCGGGCCTCAGTCTTCTTGCCAAAAAAAAAAAAAAAAAAGAAAAAAAAAAGATTAAGTCAGGAAAATTGAAAATAATTACGAGGTTTTTTTTTTCTTTAAACTGAAGGTCTAGAAAAGAAGGAATTGTTTGCACAGGTGTTGGGAAATAAGAATAAAGTAGGGAGAGATTTTTAATCCAGTTATTAATGACTTCAGGAAGCGTCTGCCAGTCCTGTAGCTGGAGGAAAAGAAATGGACCCACGAGCAGAGATGGGGGACTCAGGAGTGAACCTGAGGAGAAAGCAGCTCCCTTCAGGCTGTCTCCTCCAGAGCGCATCACCAGAGGGAACGGGGAGAACGGGAGAGCCTCCCATGCCCCCTTATTGCAGAATCCAGGAGTCAGCCAGTAAGGAACATTTATGAGCACCCAGCCTTGGCACCATAGAGGTAAAAGTTACTTGTAGTGAGTGAGAGTCTGGACCAGAAGTTTCTGAGCCCTTGGCTTATTAATCAGAAGTGAAATAAAAGTCCACACAAGTCAGAGAAGTAGCAAGGTAAATGCAAAAGAACAGATCTGTGGGTTAAAATGGGGTCCCGCATCCAGCCCACCACAGGGCTAGGGCCACTCCTGGAGGCAGGACTCCGGAAGTTTGACTGATCTGATAGCTCCCCACCCGGAACTGCCAGAGTTCGACCAGGACTCTCAAACACCACAGACGCCACCGGGGTCCCTGGGCCTGCACGAAGGAAGGCTGAGGGACAACAGGTTCTCAAACTCTTGGGCACCACAGACACCGCTGGGTGCTGAGGACCTGCAGAGCTGGATGTAGCCCCGGGCCAAAGGAGAAGAGGCAGGAGCAGAGCTCTAGCTGGTTCTAGCTGGGATGAGAGTAGCTACGGCAGCTTGGTGGAGACCGTGGCTGAGAACGGAATGCAGAGAGGCCTTCTGCGGGAGAGTAGACGTGGCTCTTTAGAGAAAGACCTGCTCCACTGTCCCCCCATGGCCCACCCCGATGAGAAGAAGCAGTCCACGGTTTTAAAGCATTTATCGTTATGGCGGAGAGTTGTGATGAGTGAAACCATACCACCTTTTCTCAGGCAGGCCTGACGTTGGGGAAGGGGAGCTAAGAGGGTAGTAGAGGCAGAGACGGGGAGAGAGTAGAGAAGTAGAGGCTGGCCATGACCACGTAGAAAGGCGGGGGGGGGAAGGGAATGCAGAGAAAGGGGGGAACAAGAGGGCAAGAGAGAGGCAAGAGTAAGAGAGGGAGGAGGGGGCAAGCAACCCCTTGGGCTAGGCTTACCTGGCTATTGCCCTACATGACTGATAGCCACTGAGGCTATCATGTCAGGAGCCTGGTGACGGGGGTGGGGTGTGGCAAACACCTTCCATCCCTGGAAGGAACACCTGCGGGGTCTCCAGGGTTTAAACTTAGCTCAACCAGAAAGCAGGATGCCTTTCACAGTCCCACACAGATCAAATGGAGTGTCCAGAGTTCCAGCAGGGCTGAAGAGATGGCTCCGTGGTTAAGAGTACTGGCTTCTCTTCCGGAGACCTACATTCCCAGCACCCACATTGTAGCTTATACCTGTTTTTAACTTTCCCTTCCCATAATGCACAATTATGCTTAGACATAAGATTGTAAATAGGGGGCATCTCCCTAAAAAATTCAGTTAGAAGATGCTGCCTGCCTTATTGCCCGTGTACCCCAAACCAGTTCAGACAAGAACAGCCCCCCCCACCGTCATACACGGACATAAATGGACATGTAGTATCCACTTAGAACCCTACCACTCAGGAGGTCGGGACAGGAAGATCAGGTCATTCTTAGCTACATGGCATGTTTGAGACCGGCCGAGGATATGGCACACACCTGTAGTCTCGGCTACTTGGGAGGTTAAGACAAAGGTATCCCCTGAGTCCAGGAATGTGAGGCCAACTCAGGAAGCCACACTTAGGGTTGGACCGATAGCTTAGAGCTTACATTCTGATTGTAGGCAAAGACTTGGCCTAGCCGGAGTTTTTTGGAACCTTAAAGGCTGCCCCAAGTGACATACTTCTTCCAAAAAGTGCCACACCTCCTAATCCTTCCCATAACAGTTCCACCAACTAGGGACCAAACATGCAAATATATGAGACAATGGAGGCTATTCTCATTCAAACTACTGCCATCCTCTACTCCCTGGCCGCCACGGGTTTGTGACCATATCAAGATGCAGATGCATGTCACCCAACTCCTAAAGTCTCTGTCGTCTTCCACGGGATCAACACTCTTTACAAGTCTGTTGTCTCTTCTGAGACTCAAGGCAATACCTTAACGGTGATACCTTGTTCAAAAAGCAACTTACATCCTTCCAACATAGAGTGGCACAAAATACACATTACCATTCCAAAAAGGAGGAAGGGGATACAGTGAGGAAACTCTGGACCAAAGCAAGACCAAAAACACAGCAAGGTAAACTCCAAAATCCTGTCATTTTGTGTCTGTTGTCAAAAAGCTCATAGGGCTCTTCAGATCTCCAGCTTTGCTGACTACAACACAGTTCTCTCTCTCAGGCTGATTGCATACCCTGTCATCAGCCATTCTTGGCAGGTATCCCATACCTCCCTCATCTCCAGCATCTTGGAGTCGCCAACATAACCCAGGCTTCACCTTAGCAGTCTCATGCAACGGCCTCTCCAGGCAGGGTCTCCCCTGACATACACCTGACCTCAGTGGCTTTCCTTAATGTCTAAGGAAGATTCTGAAACATCTTTATCCTGGATCCTTCAGGACTCTCAATCCAGAACCACATGGCCAATGCTACCAAGTTCAGCTGCCTGCTTGGACTGGAATCTGGTCCCCTTCTTGAATTATATTTGCATAAGATTTCTCTTACAGTTTCCTTTTAGGTGGAGGAAATCCCTTGGGCTTTTTCCTTTCAGGGGCTACAGGATTAGCTGGGGGATGGGGGATCTCACCACTCCCTTTATTCCACTTAGCATCTGGCTTTTTTTTTTTTTTTTTTTTTTTTTTGTTTTTTTTTTGACTTTGAGCACAAGACCAACATTACATTCACTCCCTTGTATTCTTTTTCTCCTCAAATTGTATGTTTTGTATTTTTGCCCTGCTTGCCATTTTTCATTGTAGATCTGCATAAGAGTGATCACTAATAACCGTGTGACACAGTCAATCATAGGTTGTGTTGAAATCTCCCCTGCCAACGCCATTAATCCAAAACTCTTATAATTAGCCTCAGGTAGATTCTTAGGACAAGGACAAAAGTCAGCCACATTCTTTATCAAAATGCCACAAGAATATTCCCTAGCTTGGTGGCTGATATTGACTCTGCCATATTGCTCTCAGCATGACTGACTTCCAAGCTCCTGTGAGGATGGTCCATTAAGCCCCACTTACAGCATTCAAATGTTTTTCTAGTCCAAAGCCTCAGAGTCTACACATTCCCCCAAAACAGCATCGCCAGTTTTGTCACAGCGATGCCCCAGTCCCTGGTACCAGGTCTGTCTTAGTTATTTTTCTGTTGCTGTGAAGAGACACAGTGACTAAAGCAACTTTTTTTTTTTGAAGGCATTCTAAGGCTTTGCTTACAGTTCATTTCATTTCAAAGGGTGAGTTCATGATCATCGTGGCAGGGGCAGGAAGCATGACAGCAGACAGGCAGGCATGGTTCTGTGGCAGTAGCTGAGAGTTTGCATCCTGATCCTCAGGTTAGAAGCAGAAAGGAAGAAGGGAGAGAGAGAGAGAAAGAGGAGGCCTGGTGTGGCCTTTTAAAACCTAAATGCCACCCCCAGTGACATACCTCCTCCAACAAGGCCAAACCTAGTAATCCTTTCAAAAACAGTTCTGCCAATTAGGAACCAAGCATTCAAGCCATTTTCGTTCAAGCCACTACACTTTTGTCTAAATTATACTAAAATGATCAGAAGGTTGATTGCCTTAATAAAGTCGTCCTAGTAGCAAGGTTAAATTAGCCTAGCACATGCAACCTCAGTGTTTTGTACTTGTATAGCATAATGTGTTGGGGAGAAAATAAGACCGGGTATTAACAACAGAAAGTTAAGATTAGGTGTGACAAATAACAGTAAATGTTGGTGAAGCCGTAGATTCATAATTGGTGCAGCTACTATGGAAATTAACATGAACATGTCTTTAAAACCTGAAAACAGAGCTGGCGAGATGGCTCAGAGATTAAGAGCACTGACTACTCTTCTGAAGGTCCTGAGTTCAAGTCCCAGCAACCACATGGTGGCTCACAACCACCTTAATGACATCTGATGCCCTCTTCTGGCGCATCTGAAGATAACTACAGTGTACTTATATATAATAATAAATCTTTGGCCAGGAGCGAGCAGGGACGACTGGAGCAAGTGGGGTTGCGCAGAGGTCCTAAATACAAGTCCCAACAACCACATGAAGGCTCACAACCGTCTGTACAGCTACAGTGTACTCATAATATGCATAAAAAATAAATAGATAAATCTTTTAAAGAAAACCTGAAAACATAGAACTGCCATATGACCCAGCTAAACCACTCTTGGTATATTTGTTAAAGATGCTGTGTCCTGTCATTTTATATCCTACCACATCCATGTGTATTGCTACACCAGTCACAATAGCAATGAAATGGAATGCATATATGTGTATTTCTGTTTGTCTGTCTGTCTGTCTCTGTCTCTNTCTCTCTCTCTCTCTCTCTCTCTCTCTCTCTCTCTCTCTCTCTCTGTGTGTGTGTGTGTGTGTGTGTGTGGATCTCTCTCTCTCTCTCTCTCTCTCTCTCTCTGTGTGTGTGTGTGTGTGTGTGTGTGGAGAGTAGATGAGATCATGAAACACGTGACATGTAGAAAAAAAGGGCCCAAACAAGAGCGGGGAACAGGAGTAGAAGAAGAGATTAAGAAAGACAAAGGAGTCGGGTATGACGGTGAATGCCTCTAATACCAGCATTCCACAGGTCCAGGCAGGCAGATGTCTATGAATTCAAGGCCAGCCTGGTCTACAAAGTGAGTTCCATGACAGCCAAGGCTAACAAAGAAACCCTGTCTCGAATAAATAAATAAATAAATAAATAAATAAATAAATAAATAAATAAATAAATAAATAAATAAATAAAGCAGGCAAGAAAGAAAAGATAGACAGAGGAGCTAGAGAGATGACGCAGCAGATAAGAGCCCTGGATGCTCTTTCAGAAGATCCAAATCTGGTTCCCAACACGTGTGCAGGCTCTACATCCCAGTGGATCAAATGCCCTCTTCTGGCCTCCATAGACATTACAGGTGAGTGGAGCACAGATTTACAGCAGGCAAAAACACCCATCCATATATGTAAACTAAAGAAAGAAATTTTTTTAAAAAGACAATATACAAAAGTATGACAACTAAACCCCTTACTTTGGGCACTAAATATTTTAATAAAATAAAAAAATGATACCATCATTTGTAGAAAAATTAGTATTGATGCATTAACTTTTTGTTTTGTGGTGCCAGGGGTACTTACATATAGTAAGCAAATGCTCTGTCACTAAGCTGTGCCCCAGTCCTGAATGGGTGGTCTTAAAAGAAGAATTTAGTCTGTTTTTAAACTAATGGAAAAATAATTAAGGCTACACTTCATTTTTCATGAATTTCTAGAGACTTTTTTAAATGTATATACTTCTTTTACATTTTTGTCTGGCCAAGTTAGTTTTAACTGAGTAAATAGGTGTTAGGGACAAAAAAATCAAGACAGACATTAGCAATAAACAACCCAGACCACAAAGATAGCAGCTATGTCTGGGATAAGGCAGCCTTTGTCTTGCAGAATAGAGAGTTGTACTGTGGAGACGGAAAGAGAGCAGTCACAGGCGTTGCTTTACTTGACAAAGTGTTTTGCTAGGAATGTACATCCTCCAGGAGTGGTCAGCAGGCTGAGTTTAAGGCGTCCAGGAGCGTACCCACGTTAACCTTCATCTTCCCAGTTCCTGCACTGGCAAAGTTCCCGTAATGCCTCCGGGGATACAGGTGTCCGTGCTTTCAAGGCTGTAGTTAAGAAACATTGAGGAGTATACAAGCCCTCCTGGCGAGTCACCCCACATCTCCCACTTCATCTGATCAGCCTTCAAATGAGCTCCCTGCCATAGCCATATGTATATGCTGCAAAACTCTACAATGAAGCCTCAAATGTGTGGCTTAAGTAGAAAAGGATGTTCCTAGCCCCATAAAAATTTCCAACCCCCATTAAAAGGTTTGTGTGTGTGTGTGTGTGTGTGTGTGTGTGTGTGTGTGT
>NC_034611.1:39200180-39204891 GCF_900095145.1 Mus pahari
TGGCACACATTTGCCAAGGTTATGCCTGCAAGTAGGATCCTAGTTGTGGATGGTTCAGAAACCAGCATTGTCCTACTGTGGCACTGTAGACCCAAGGTGACTAGACCATCACCCGGACTGAGAGGTGGATAGAGAGAGAGAGAGAGAGAGAGAGAGAGAGAGAGAGAGAGAGAGAGAGAGAGAGAGAGTTTTCTAAGTGTGTGCTGGCGCCTGTGAAATCCAGAAGAGGATCTCTTAGAACTGGAGTTTCAAACAGGTTTGAGCTCCAAATGCTGGTTCTGAGAACTGAACCCAATGTCTTCTACAAGAAGAGTGCTCTTAACCACCGGGCCATCCCTTCAGCCCTTCAACCCCTATTTTAAATGTAGTACTTGTATTTGATAATTTCACACTGTATTTTCTTCATATCCACTCCCTGTTTTTCCCCTTCATCCTTCTAACACGACCTTTCCTGACTTCGTGTCCTTTTATTTGTTGTCACTAATCCAGAGTCCAATTAGTGTTGTCCACATCCTGTGCATGTGGACCCCGCCCACATCCGCAGGAGCGTGAGAATCATACTAATGGCCACACCTCCAAAAAAAAAAAAAATGACTCCCATTTCCTCAGCATACATCAGTTACAAATGACTCCCCCGCCATGGGTGGGGCCGCATGACCCTCTCCCCCATCCACACTAGAATTATTTGACCCACTTCATCTCCTATAGGTCTTGTGCAAGTCCAGCTGCTGTGGGTTCATGAGTGCTGTGGCCATCTCAGGACCAGAAGGCGGCATCTTACAGGATTCTTCCCCATTACTTTGCCCCCTCTTCCATGATGCCACAGAGCCTTGGGATGGGATGATGTGAATATCTCATTGAGGGCTGAGTGTTCGTACTTACGACCAGCTATGAATCTTTACTTTGCTGCTCACTGACAAAAGATACTTCTCTGACCATAAATATTTCTCAGGTAGTCTGATAATATGTCCAGTCAGTAAATCAACAGTAGTAGGTTATACACACACACACACACACACACACACACACACACACACGTGTCACCTCCTCATCAATGGTTCAATGGTTCATGGTACTTGACATGAAAAATTATCTCCTGTGGAGCATACCTTAAATACAACCAGAAATCAGTTGATTATCCCCATAAAGGTCATGGGACCCCCCACCCCCGTTTTTATGTATGTTTCAGGCCAACTGTGTTCCTTATCATATGCTCCACCCAGCCCTATGCTCTGCTAGTTGAGTTTTCATTAGCCCATCTTCCTTTCGTTAACTGCATGGAAACGGTTAAGTCAGAACCCCAAGGAGTAAAGGGCTAAGGGTCAGTATTCTAACGTGTCGTCGTCAGCGTGTTGGCTCCTGTCACTGTGAGTTTGGTGGCCTAGTCTTACTATTTTCAGAGCTGATATCGACAGGCTGCTGCGACTGCCCCATGTGTACCAATTACGGCTAAGGTCCATAGCCAGCAGGATACAGAAAGCAGGAAAGTATTAGTTCCTACACCCTTCCTGGTCTCAGCCCCACACGGAATGCCCCGTCTGCTCCCGATGTGTGATCTGGTACCATCTGTGCAGTGGGTGCTGTGTATTCCAGGGCCAGACAGCAGTGGAGTTACTTAGTACTGTTTATCATGCCTTTAGGACATTTCTAAACGGCCAGTGGGCTTTAACCTAGATATGTCCACTTCCTTCACAGCAATGGCACGGGGCTTGTTAATAGCACTGGAAAGGAACTAGTTTTCTATTTCTAACCACTTCATTCTACTTGATGACCATTACTTTTTTTTAAATACAATTTTATGGGTCATTGGTGTGGAGAATGATTCACTGCCTCCCTCCCTTATTTTTTTCCCATTATCAGAGACTTACCCCTTAGGAACAAAGAGAAAATGCCAGTGTAGATGTGGTTCACAGCTTTATGATGGACGGCCTCACCTTGCTACCTGGAGAGTTGCCATCTGATACAAGGAGTGGATTTCAGTGGTTCCTCAAAATAGACAGATTGTGTAGGCATCTTTGGAGACATAGAGGCTAATCCAGTATGTAGACAATCCAGTAATTGCTGGGTTTAGCACTATCCAAAATGTGTAATGGGCTCTTGGGTGTGTGTGTCTGAGTGTGTGTGTGTGTGTGTGTGTGTGTGTGTGTGTGTGTAAATTTGGACCTTTGCCTGGGGTTTCTCCAGTGTCAGTTGTAAATGTGCACATCACATGAATGCACCCTAGACCCACAGCATAAACAGACCAACTACATCCTAGTGTCCCAGTGTATGTGTTCCAGGGACCAGCAGACCAGCAGACTCATATGTGTGCTGGATTTCTCAGCTGACAGCTATTCACATACTCTCGAGATGGCACTTCTGGGGTTGACGTGTATACACAGTAATTAACTTTTCACACTTTGTACAGCCTCTACACATCTAAGATTCTAAGCCATGTGCTTGTCCATCGCTCTCAGCCCTAAGTCAAGGGTCCTGGGTTTGCATCCTGCCTGCTTACCCACTAGATTGTACAACCTTGGATACGTTCCTTTACCTCTGTGCCTCTCAGTTTCCTGGGTACAAGGTAAAGCCATCATGACTGCTCTACACACCAGCACAGGACTGGTTCATGACATGCTTCACAAGTAGTGGCTGTGACTCCCTAGACAAATCCTTGCACAGTGTAGAAGAGGAGTACAATTGTGTGTGCAAAGCAGGATTCATCTGGATGTGGAAGAAGAGTTAGATGTCAGCTCTTGTGAACTTTTCTGGCGCAAACAGACTTTCCTGTCTTGGGCTTAGATTATAATTTATAAGCCAATCTCTCTTCAGTCTTATTGATTTTAATGGGCACATTAATTTGTATGGATGTCTCATGTATAAAATACTGTTTTGAAGTATGGCCACGCTGTGGAATGGATGAATCAAGCTAACTAACAAATGCATTCGTTATCATTCTGTGATAATAACACGTGTGCTTTCTTGTCAGTTTTCAGGAATGTTGCATATTGTCACTAACTACTCACTCTACGGTGGCTCTCAGATGAACTGTTTATTTAATAGCTAGAGGTTCTTTGACCACCATCTTCCAATCCCTTCTGCCATCTAGCCTCCCCATCTGAATTTTCTTTTCTGTGCCTATGAAATCTATGTAGACTGTACATGTGAGTGAACTAATGCAATCATGCTTCTCCGTGCCTGGAATATTTCACTTGTACAACTTCCTATGTGACCATCTATGTAGTTATAAATAACAGGTTTTGTGCGTTTTATGCTCTACTGTATCCAACTGTGTGCATATCCTGTACTTCCTTTATCCATTATAGAGAATTAGCTACTGAGAATTGTGCCGCAGTGAGGACAGGGATACAAACATACTGTATTTATTTCCTTCGAAAATACACCCAGCAGTAGGGTTTCATTTTTAATTTTTGGGGAAATTCTCAATGGTTCCTCTTCTCTGCAGCCTCACTGACACATACTAAGTTTCACCCTTCTAATAACAGCAATCCTGTTGGGTTTTTTTTATAATTTTTTGAGACAGGCCTTCACTATATAGCCCTGGCTAGCACATGTAGGCTTCCTTATGTAGACCAAGCTGGCATCAGATTCACATAGACCTGCCTGCCTCCGCTTCTGGGGTGCTGAGGTTGACGATCATAGCTGCTCTCTCATTATTTTTTACATTTGGTTCTTAGGAAAGGTAGAACTTGCAGACATGTTCCCACATCTCTTTGTACTCTGTAATTCCTTTGCTAAGTAGGACCTGTTTTTATTCTGATACATGGCCCTTGGTCTAGTTTTACTTTTGTTCCTTCATACCCCAAAATGAGGCCATCTATCCAATATCCAAAACCATCATAGTCCATACCAACATGATGGAATTCCGTATACGCTCCCATGCATTCTTTGTAGTTTGAGATCCCGTGTTTGAGTCTTTCATACACTTTGAGTGAATATTTGCATCTGGTGAGAGACACAGATCTGCTTTCATGCTGTAAAGTCATACAGTTTTCCCAGTAGCGCTTAGAGAAGTGATTTTCTTTCCCTGCTGTGTGTTTTTAGCACCTTTGTCAGATCAGCAGTCTGTAAGTGTATGGGTTTATTTCTGGGCTCTCTGTTCCATTCTCCTGGTCTGGTTCTGTATAATGCTTGGGCTAATGCAGTTTATGTTATATTTGTAAAGGGGGTAAGACAATGCTTTCTTGCTTTATTTTTCTTGTAGATTTCTTTGGCTCTTTGGGGTATCTTTTGTGGTTCCATACTGTTGCTAGAACTCTCTCCCAGGGAGAGACATAAAGCACTGTGTAGTCCTTCTCCCAAAGTCCTAATGACCAACAGAAACATGATCCACCTAACTAGAGAACCATTGAGTTTACAGCTTCCTTACAGAGTGTAAGTGAGAGGTTACTTACAGGGTATGGGGACTCCTTCCCCAACTAGCTGTACCTGATAACCCTTACCCAGCAGTGGTGTGGGCTTCCTAAGTATATATACATATAGTCAGAGATATAGAGAATATATAATCTTTCTATATATACTATACATACTCTTTCTATTTCTATATATACTCTATATCTCTGAATGATATACATTCTCTCTCTCTTTCTCTCTCTCTCTCTCTCTCTCTCTCTCTCTCTCTCTCTCTCTCTCTCTCTCTCTCTCTCTCTCTCTCTCTCTCTCTCTCCTTCCTCCCCCAACCCACATGCAGAGTCACCAGATGGGAGGAAAC
>NC_034611.1:39205461-39215115 GCF_900095145.1 Mus pahari
ATTTCTGAGTTCGAGGCCAGCCTGGTCTACAAAGTGAGTTCCAGGACAGCCAGGGCTATACAGAGAAACCCTGTCTCGAAAAAAACAAACAAACAAACAAACAAAAGAACATTCTTCACAGACCTGCCTACAGGCTGAACTGAGGAGGCATTTCTTTAATCGATGTCCCCTTTTCCTAGGAAACTTGACCTTGTGTCAAGTTGACAACCACAGCACCCTGTAACAGGGAAACAGTACTCCAGCTATATAGCACAGGCTAGCAAATACGAAGCCTAAGAGTGGGTCACCATTTCTGAGGTGTTACCCAAACATTGATGTCTACTATCATTCAGAACTTGGTGGTAGGACTCTAGTGCTAATGACACCACTTGCTTGAGTCACGAGCATGGAAGTTTGATCGATACTGCCTCGCATAGTGCTGAAAGGTGCTGTGTACCCGAATGGAAGAGAAGGATTACCATCAGTCTCACCTGACTGACCCCCTGAGCGCTTCAGGAATGACCTGAGATCGACAGTGATGACCTGCCTGGCAACTATGCCCACTGGTACCATAACAGCACAGATGTTATGGGTGTAACTCACCACGTTCTGATTGTATTCAAGACCCACCCCATGAGATGGAACTCATACCTGGCACTGTTAATGAAAACAAGAACTTCTAGCTAGAAATTTCATGGCCCTTAAGAGAACAACCTACTAATATCAGTCTGCTAAGTGGAATGATATTAAAATGACCCCCCCCCCCCAATAACTTACGGCCATGCCTGTAGATGAGTGCATCTCTTCAACTCTCATCAGACAGGTTTCTCCTTGCAACAAATGGTGATTAACACAGAGACACACAGCTGGTCAACATACAAAAAAATTAGAGACTTCAGAGTTCCGAGCCCTAAATGGGACTTCTGCCCCTCCTTCCAGGGGTTAAGGCTCTTGATGGAACATGGGATGGGAAGACTGTAAGAGCCACAGGTGATGGGTGACTTCAAGGAGGCAGTGTTTTCCAGACACAAGAAGACAGTGCACATATGAACTCACAGCATTGCTAACAGCATGAACAAAACCTGGGCAAGACCAAACCAAACAAAAGTCCAAGCATGGGACAGGGAGGTGGGCACAAAGTCCTACCCCTCTCTGAAGAGCGATTGGCATTTGATGGCTACTCAGAGGAGGAGAGTCGGGCTTCTATAATGGTCACTAATCGGTCAACCATACTTCATAGCAGGCTCAGAGCAACAAAAAATTGGACATTTTTGGTGGCAGCGGAGGTGGTACATTTTGTTTTTAAGAGTGAGGTGGAGGAGAACAAGAAATTGAATAGGTGGGAAGTTAATAGGGGAGGGTCTAGAATACTGGTCTCAGGCTGTGGGTTGCAGTCCTTTCTGGGTCACATCATACATCCTTCATGTCAGATATTTACATTATAATTCAAAACAGTAGTAAAATTATAGCTATGAAGTAGCAATGAAATAATTTTATGGAGTCAGTACTACACGAGGAACTGAATGAAAGGGTCGCAGCATCAGGAAGGTTGAGATCCGCTGCTCTAGGGGAGTTGGTGGAGGGGGTGAATATGATCAAAATAGATTGTATGAAATTCTCAGAGAATGAATAAAAATATTGCTTTTGTAAAAAGAGTCAATAAATAAAGAAAATAATAATTTAAAAAAAGGCAAAAAAAAAAAAAAAAAAAAAAAAAAAAAAGAGTCAGAACCAGGCCATGTGTGGTGTTACAGTAAAGATATAGTTCTAGAACTTGGAAGGCAGAAGCAGAAGAATTAAGAGTTTAAAGACAGCCTGGCTATTAGTGAGGAGAGACAGACAGACAGACAGACAGACAGACAGAATGAATGAATGAATGAATGAATGAATGAATATGAACATAACAATGTTGCCCAGGCTGATCTCTAATTTCAAACAACCCTCTCAGCTTTTTGGGTAGCGAGAACTATAAGGCATATGTCCCCAAAACTGTAAGGTATTTTTTGACTTCTATAAATAATATCATTCATACTTCAGTATTGGTTGCATCAGATTGTATGTAGACTTGCTTAGACAATGTGAATGTATTAACAATATTAACTCTTCTAGCCCACATATACAGAATAGCCTTCTGTTTGTCTCTGTCTCCAGCTTCTTTCTTCAATGTTTTATCGGTTTTCACCGTAGAGATCTTTAACCTCGTTGGTTGGATTTATTTCTCTGTGTTTCCTGTAGCTCTAGTAGATGGGATTTCTACTTCAGACCACTCACGGCTAGTATATACAGCGCTGCTTGGTTTCGTATGTTGATTTTTGTGTTTAATAAGTTTATTCTTAGTTTATGACCATAAACAGTAGACTCTTCATGGTTATCTGTTTTTAAAAATCATGTCATCTGAAAGTAGTAACAATTTAACTTCTCCCTTTCTTGCCTTTTATTTAGTTCCTCCTTCCATATAGGATTTCCTCTGACTTTATTCCAAATCGGCTTGTTACTGATGGCTGAATTTCTCTGAACTCATTATCTAACAGATTATTTATATCTGCTTTTTTTTTTTAAAGATTTATTTATTTATTATATGTAAGTACACTGTAGCTGTTTTCAGACACTCCAGAAGAGGGAGTTAGATCTTGTTACGGGTGGTTGTGAGCCACCATGTGGTTGCTAGGATTTGAACTCTGGACCTTCAGAAGAGCAGTCGGGTGCTCTTACCCACTGAGCCATCTCACCAGCCCCTATATCTGCTTTTTTAATCAAGTACTTCCACAACATCAACATTTAAAATCCCATTCAGTGGAGAACCCAGGACCTTTGCTTTCTCTGCCTCCAAGAGTTTCGAGAACACAATGGGTAGAATCTTGTGCAGTGGAGACAGGTCTATTAATGAGCTTGGGCTCCCTGTGCTGCAGGAAGTTTAAGACATGCAGAAGTCAGCCAGCCAGCTTACCGCTCCATCTTCCTCCCACTCCCTCCCCCGCAGAAACTTTGATCACTGCCACTGTAGCTACAGCAAGCACCCAAGACAGCCGCTCTTGTTTGATGTGTTCACATGATTTGTAGATCTGTCTCCCTTCCCCCTGGGGTCAGCAGCAGGGTTCACAAGGATCTACGGGAAATCAAATAATATATGCAGGGTTAGGGAGCCTGCCCTGAGTCCCACAGCTTAGATATTTCTATCTTCTCAACAACAACAAAGGCAGCTAGACACAGGCAACATACTTTTAATTGTCTAAGTCATTGTCATTGTGTGTGCCCGTGTGCACACAGATGTGGAAGCTGTGCATGAGTACATTTTTCAGCCTGTAAAATACACTGGAGAAGCAGCAAGACGTAGACTGAGCCGCAGAAGGTTTTAGACATCTATGTAGCAAAGTTGCTGCTGATAATTAGGGAAGGAATACCCGTGTCCTTTGCTACTTGGAGGCTACAGTTATTGAAGTGACAGCTGACTATGTCGATCTGTACACTCTCACCCTGCTCTCTTTGAACCACAGTTAGTTTCTTGTAAACAGTCATCATCAACTTTGTCATTATAAGATCAGGTATGACATGCTAATTAAAAAATCCCAACTAGGGCCAGTCAGAGTGGTACACATCTTTAATCCCAGCCCTTGGGAGATAGAGACAGGCAGATCTCCGTTGCATTGAGGGCAGTCTAGTCTACACAGTGAGTTTCAGGACAGCCAGGTCTACATAGTGAGACCCTGTCTCAAAAAAAAAAAAATAGAAAATAAAAAATAGAAAAATCCCAAGTAGAAGCTGTGATGGTTGAGCTGAGCAAAAGAGAGATTTTCAGGGTTTCTTTTAACATTGTAATGAAAAACCCCACAGACACTTGAGTTTTGACAGGGCCTTCCTGCCATCTTTGTGGTTGACAAGAAAATGATAATGCTTTCTTTGGCTCTCTAGAGCCGCAAGAAGAGCCACAGAACCCCCTCTTGTGTGGGATGGCTCTCGACAGGACTGACAGGGACAGACATCTATAGACTTCCCATTGTTCTCTGCATTTTTGCCAGGATATTTTATTAGTGTGAACAGTGAGTCCTTTGTCCTCTTGCCTCACCACTTGACCTTGGTGATTCTCAGTTCTGCTGGTGCTGTGAAGGACGGAGGTGGCAAGCACAAGGCAACCACTAATTATCGGAAGCAGAAGCCTTGCTGACCCAGTATGAGATTAACTGCCCCTTTGCAGTTTTTATTCCAGGGCATTAGCCCTGTCTGGTTATCTTGCTTTGGTTGAGAAATTCAGGACAATAGCAGTGCTGATGGTAACGTTGGCAATTTCCCTGTTTGTCTTGCAGGTCACAGCCAGGGGCTTTGGGCCACTGCTACAGTTTGCCTACACTGCCAAGCTGTTACTCAGCAGAGAGAACATCCGTGAGGTCATCCGCTGTGCCGAGTTCCTGCGCATGCACAATCTGGAGGACTCCTGCTTCAGCTTCCTGCAGACTCAGCTCCTGAACAGGGAGGATGGTCTGTTTGTTTGCAGAAAGGACAGTGCGTGCCAGCGCCCCCAAGAGGACCATGGGAACTCTGCAGGAGAAGATGAGGAAGAAGAAGAAACAATGGACTCAGAGACTAGGATGGCTTGTGCCACAAACCAATTGCTCCCAGACCCCATCAGCTTTGAGGCCACTGCCATCCCAGTAGTGGAGAAAGAAGAAGCCCTGCTCCCTGAGTCAGAGGTACCCACAGACACCAAGGAAAACTCAGAAAAGGGTGCGTTGACCCAATACCCTAGATATAAGAAGTACCAGCTCGCGTGTACCAAGAATGTCTACAGCGCACCCTCACACGGTACCTCAGGGTTTGCAAGCACGTTCAGTGAAGACAGTCCTGGCAATAGCCTCAAGCCGGGGCTCCCCATGGGACAGATTAAAAGTGAGCCACCCAGTGAGGAGACCGAGGAGGAGAGCGTCACACTCTGCCTGTCGGGTGACGAAACCGATATCAAAGACAGACCAGGAGATGTCGAGATGGACCGGAAACAGCCCAGCCCTGCCCCTACCCCCAGTACCCCTACTGGAGCCGCCTGCCTGGACAGATCCAGGAGTGTATCCTCGCCTTCCTGCCTCCGGTCTCTATTTGGTATAACAAAAAGTGTGGAGTCCACTGGCCTGCCCAGTACATCTCAGCAACCCTTTGTCAGGAGTTCAGCATGCCCTTTCAACAAGGGGATCTCTCAGGGTGACCTTAAAACTGATTACACCCCTTTGGCAGGGAATTACGGACAGCCCCACGTGGGCCAGAAGGATGTGTCCAACTTCGCAATGGGGTCGCCACTCAGGGGGCCCGGGCCCGAGACTCTCTGTAAACAGGAGGGAGAACTGGACCGCCGGAGCGTCATCTTCTCCGCAAGCGCGTGTGACCAACCGAACACTCCAGTGCATTCATACTCTGTGGTGAGCAATTTGGACAAAGACCTTTCGGAGCCGGTGCCAAAAAGTCTATGGGTGGGAGCTGGCCAGTCCCTCCCCAGCTCCCAGGCCTACTCCCACAGCGGACTGATGGCTGACCACTTGCCAGGAAGGATACGGCCCAACACCAGCTGCCCGGTGCCAATCAAAGTCTGTCCTCGCTCACCTCCGCTCGAGACCAGAACCAGGACCTCCAGCTCCTGCTCCTCCTATTCCTACGCAGAGGACGGGAGTGGGGGCTCCCCTTGCAGCCTCCCTCTCTGTGAGTTCTCCTCTTCGCCCTGTTCCCAGGGAGCCAGATTCCTTGCCACGGAACACCAGGAACCAGGCCTGATGGGAGATGGAATGTACAACCAAGTGCGACCCCAGATTAAATGTGAGCAGTCTTACGGAACCAACTCCAGTGACGAGTCTGGGTCATTCTCGGAAGCAGACAGTGAGTCGTGTCCTGTGCAGGACAGGGGCCAGGAGGTAGGGAACCCTAAGTTCAAGCGTGTGACCTCCTATCTCAAGCCCTTTCCCTCTCCCCAAACGTCACTCTCGGGTTGTTCTTTTATGTTGTCGTCGTTAGGGTTTCCGTTGCTGTGACTAAACGCCATGACCGAAAGCCAGTTCGAGGAGGAAAGAGTTTATTTGGTTTACACGTGCATGTGTCTGTTCATCATCAAAAGAAATCAGGACAGGAACTCCGTCAAGGCAGGAGCTGGTGCAGAGGCCGCGGAGCGGTGCTGCTTACTGGCTTGTTCCTTATGGTTTGCTCAGCCTGCTCTCTTATAGAACCAAGGAGCACCAGCCCAGGGATGGCACCACCCACAATGGGATGGGCCCTCCCCCATCAATCACTAATGTAAGAAATTAACCCTCCAGCCAGATCTTACAGAGGCATTTACTCAGTTAAGATTCCCTCTCTCCAGATAGCTCTAGTTTATGTGTCCAGCTGACATAAGATCAGCCAGCACAGGTGTCATGGTTAAAGGTGACCATAAATGGTCTGGTCACCGTAAACGGACTGTCTCTTCCTTGGCCTCGGGATGCTGCAGTGTGAATCAGAATCAACCACTGCGGCCTTAGAATGAGCGCCCTTTGTATCTAACCTGGATTCCTGTGCTCAGTGAGCAGAGGCTGGCTGAATGCAGTGCATGTAAGGTTCGGATACTTCTAGTCCTCCTTCCCTTTTCCTCCGCTACCATCACACCCCTCTCTTCCCCCTGCTTTGGAAGAGTGCCCTCGAGTTTGCCCTTTATCCCTTCAGTTCAAAGGGAAATGAAGAGGCTCCTTCAAATTGACTGATTGGGACTGAGTAGGGCCTGACAAACAGGTGCTTCTCCCTCGCCTTCTAAGTATTTCTTGTCAATAAAAGACTCCAGGGTGACCTTGGGTCTGTCACAGTGCATGACAAAATGCTCATCATCCGTCTTAGACATGGGATCCATTCAGAAGTGTCTTGTTGGCACACATAAATGTGCCTGGGCTTGTTTGTTTCCCAGGGTCCCACAAATGAGAAGTCATTTATGTGGTGGCCAGTGGTTTTGTCCAGCCTAAAAGCATTGTGCTTTGTAGAGAAAAGGCATAAGGCTTCATCTATGGGTCACTGTTTCTGGGAGTGGAAGTGGGGACAGCCTGACTACAGCAGAAGCAAGCCTCACATGACAATGAGAAAGAGGAATGGGACTCCCAGAGGTCCCTAGTACGCTAGTAATTTGAATGTTCCCTAGACAAACCTAAGCATGTCTAGGTCATGACCTGGCCCCCACAGCAGTGTCTTGCTGATTGACGAAGAACCAGCTAAAGACTGAGACTATGTCTCACACCCGTCTCAGGAGCAGAAGTGAGCAAACCCAGTGGCAGGTCTTGCCCCTGTGTCTGAAGAACACAGAAAAGAGAAACACAGGTTGGGAATATGACTCCATGATATGGGGCCAGCCTACCAGGATCTGGCCCTGGAAATCCATTTTAAAAACGAAATGAGGGGAGGCAAGAGCAGGAGGACAGGAAGGGAGGTGGCTGCCCATGAGGCCAGCACGCTCAGGGTTGGTCTGCTCTTCAGTTATCGGCCTCTTACTCGGCAAAGATTAACTCTACCAGATGACAGAAGTGCCTCGAGGGGTGAGGTGAGGTAGCCTCAGAGCCGTGTGTATTCAGCATCCACAAGCTGGTGGGCAGAACGCAAATGAACGAGCTTTAACTTCAGACACTGAAAATGGACTCCAGAGGCGCCTCGAGCTAGCTGCAGACACACCCTGGGTTCACTTCCTCTTCTTTGCTAGTCGGCCTGGTCCCTGCTTTCCTGTTACTGTCTGGCAGAAATAGAGAGACAGAAAACCCCCTGAAAAGGGTTTAATTTAAGAAAGAGAAATTATGAAAGAAATCCGGATGGGATCTGTTCCTGTTTGGATCTTACCCCTTCACTGCGAGATTGGGTTGCTGTCAATGCGCAAGACACGGCAGCCCTGGCCCAACCTTTAGGAGCAAGGCTTCCTAAAACCAAGGATAAGTGTGTGTGTTCCCTCCTCTTGTTCTTCCTTCCCACAGTTGCCTTTTGTCCCTAACTGTCCTTGAGTGTGCCTAATGCAGAAAGCTCATCATTGAGTCTTGACCATCCCACAATTGATCTTACTTACCAAGGACTGGTAGAGGAAGTGCAGATGCCTTCAAGTCTTCCTTGTGTCTCGAAAAGAGCCCTACACTTAGCCCAAGAAATTACGTTCCTTAGGAACTGTCAGTTTACCAATGCCATCCACAAGAGCGCATGTCTGTCGTTTATTTTTGTTTTGTTTGTTTTCCTGACTGGGCTCTGTCAATCTCCACCTTAGAACTGAAGGCTATGACACAGAGTGAGGAGTCATTCATCCTCTCAAACAGCCACAAACAGGATTCATCTCTCTTTAAAATACCCTTGCATTTCATTTTTATCTTTACTTTTCAAAACAAACCTGCTGTTCATTCATAAGCAGTAAAAGACACATTTGCCAAAACTCGATGCTATTTCATGAGTCACACACTGCCCCTCTTGTTAGCTTGTGTTAGACAAGAGGATGAGAAAAAAACTGAGGGGTGTGTGTATGTGTGGTTCTGCTCCCTCAACCTCACCCCACTCTCCAGAAAAGGGATTCATTTTCCCAGAACCACCCACATCCTCAGCACAGTGGCCCCTGTGGGAGTTAGTGACTTGCTTCAAGAGTTACTTGGTCTGGGTAGACAGTCTGCCTCCAACGTACACTGAAATACCATGAGTTTTAACTTGATTTCTTGAACTGATCCATTTTGAAACACCAGCCATCTATCTGGGATTCTGCAAATACTGCTCTTAGGTGGGGTTTAACCAAGTAAACCGGGAGAGACAACCGAGTCTGCCACAGCCCCGGGCCCCTCTCTGAAGCAGCTACCAGCAAAATACAGCTGTTTCTCTGCAGCTTCTGTAGGGAGCCAAAATGTTGGACCAGAAGAAAAAAACGTTATCAGATCTTTCCTTCTGGAAAATGTATCACTGTGTTAAATAACTATCCTAGTTCGTAAAACATGGACTCCCCTCCCCCCACCCTTTTTCACTCTTCCCTAGCTTTGAAAAAGCTTAAATTATTGGGTTGGCTCAGCAGTTACAAGTATTGGCTGCTGTTTCAGAGGACCCAGGTTCAGTTCCCAGCGCCCACACTCCTGGGTGGCTCACAGTCTTCTGTAACCCTGGCCTTGGCAAAAAAAAAAAAAACAAACTGCATACACGTGGTGCACAGACCAGACATACAAATAGGCAAAACAACTATACACATAAAAAATAAATAACAAAATTTTAAATGAAATGTGATTTTCATACCGTACCATAAAATTTACCCCTATTAGAATGAAAGTTTCAGTGTTTTTAATATTTTCACAGTGCTATGCAACTGTCTTCCGTTTTTGACTCTAGCACACTTTCTTTGCCCCAGGAGGAGTACTGTCCCCAGTAGCAGGTTCTCCCCGTGGCTTCTTTCTGTCCACCCCAGGCAACCACTGACTGCCTCTGACCTGTACTAGATGTTTTGTATAAATGGTGTTTGGTTTTTTTTTTTTTCCCAAATAGGATATCTTTTTCAGAATGTCTCCCTTCCATAGCGACACACAGCCATCATATTTAGCTCCACATGCTGAGTACTGATCTATTGTGTTTATCCCTGCCACATTTTATTGATCTGTCATTGCTTCAGGGAGTTTGGCAGGTTCTGCTTTCTGGATGTTTCTGAAGAACGGTGCTGTGAGCATTTTTTTTTTTTTTTTTTTTTTT
>NC_034611.1:39216140-39223897 GCF_900095145.1 Mus pahari
ATAGCTCTGGCTGTCCTGGAACTCACTTTGTAGACCAGGCTGGCCTCGAACTCAGAAATCTGCCTGCCTCTGCCTCCCAAGTGCTGGGATTAAAGCAGTATTTTTTTTTAAGAGAGACAAAGTCTCTTTACAGAGTCCTGGCTATTCTATAACTGAATCTATAGACCAGGCTGGCCTTTAATTCACAGAAACCTGCCTATACCTCCCAAGTGCCGGGATTAGAGATATGTACCACCATACCATAAATTTTGATCATTTTCAACCCCAATTATTGTCTCTCATTCCCCCCTTCCCCTCTCCCTCCCACTGAACCCCTTCTTCTTCCCAACTGACTTGATAGCTTTCTGTGTAAGATTTTTTTACAATTATTTCTGTGGTTCAGTAAATGAAGCATGTTTTTACAAGTGCCTGTAATTGCTCTGCTTAATAAAAAGACGACTTTGAATGGCAGCATAGGAGTCGACTGTATTCATGATGAAATCAGTGTTTTCATGTTGTCTAGAACATGCTCAGTGTTTGGAATTCCTAATATTACATGCCTGGAAGAGGAAACCATATGACAAAGAAAGATGTGCCTCACCTCGCTCACAAGGCAATTCCTTTCTATTGCCTGATTTTATTCCTCATAGCAAGCCCAGAAGCTGAGTGGGGCAAGCATTATCTCTGACTCACAGACCCTCAAGAGGTCTGGAATGGAGAGAATGGATTCCCTGGGACCACAGTGCTAATTCCTTGTGGTCTTAGGAGTGAATGTCAGGTACCCTGGGGATAACACAGTGAGTGCAGAAGCATCTTAGAGAGCTAGTACATTGCCATGGTCTCCAGGGCACCCACTCAGCCTGGCCCTGTACGCCTGTGGCTTCAGCTCATGTCTGATGAGAACAAAATATCAAAGCAGGAAAGGTTCCACAGGCCACTCTTCTCCTGGGACTCGTAGAGGGAACAGATTCTTGGTTTTGGCTTTTGCTTCCAAATCTACTTCTCTGACCTCCTTCTTTAGTAGTCTCTGCCCAGCAAACCAGAGGCAACAGGCAAGTGAAATGTGTGTTTAAAAGCTTGGTGGGATGAGATGGGCAGTGTCACTGTCACAATTCCATGCAGAGCAAATATTGTAGAGAAATGCACCAGGGTGGAATAAGCATTGTTTAAGAGCGAGAACTTTTCCTCTTTTGTCTCATCTTTGAATTCTTTATAGGAAATTAAGTTTTCAATGATATTTTAACGGAAATGGGGGAAACGGTTTAGGCCATAGGGTGTGGGCAGTTAGCCAGCAGTGTTCTGTTTGAGGAGAAAGGTATGCTGCATCCCTGGCCTCCCTGCGGCCTGCCCAGCCTCCCCGTCCAGGTTTTCTCTCTGGCCATGTAGGTGTTCCGAGAAGGCAGGTTAGGGTCTCATGCACTGTTCAGAAGGTCCTCTGCCCTTTGCCATCCCTAGGTCAGAGGTCCCTGGTTACACACTGCAGGAATCGATTTCACAGCTAAAGAGCTGGGACTCCCACTAAGTCTAGCCCTTCCTCCAGGCATTGCTGGCGAGCAGTGTAGGTCCCATACTGAAAAATGACCTCTAATCCTGCACTTCCCGTGGGTTCCAGAGGCAGGGACAGAGAGTCAGCACTTTGGTATGACCAATAGGAACATATTGTGCAAACCACAGCAGTGGCCTGTAGTGGCCTCTTTCGCGTTTGGCCTGCTGACTCAGTAGCTATTCCTCTGTCCCTGAGCCTTGACCAAAAACCAAAGCAGTTCACAACTAAAGAGATTCAGCACCTACAAATCTCACAGGCGCGTCTACCGTGCAGCCTCCCTGCCCAGAGAGGCCATTCCGACAGGTGGGGGAGAGAGTTGGCAGAATGTTTTATTGTGTCATATTGTCTACTCTGTGCTGTCTCTGGGGACCTGGAGAGTAAATACCTCTGATGAGAAGTACGGTCTGGAAGGATATGTTAGGAGCACTGACTGAGACAGCAAGCCGTAGGAGCCTTGTGTAGGTTCTGTTAATCTCCTGGAGGTAGGCGCAGAGATGTGAGCCTTCTCGGAGCTGGCCGGCTTTCCGAGACCTTGTCACGTTACCCAGTTTTCAGCCCTGTGTGGGGAACGTGGGTGCACACAAAAGCTTGTGAGGATATTCCTCTGCAAAGGCCCGGGCTGCCCCTCATCTCCAGGAATGCCCATTGGCTTGGAAACAGAGGCGGGGTGTGATTGAACCTCTGCATCCCTTGAGGAACAAGGCAGGTGCTCCCACCTACTGGTCAGTTCAAGTTCTTCCTTGCTGTGTGGCTAGCAGATCTACAGACAGAACCCAGCACAAGAGTGAGGGCTCCCTTCCCCCTGAGAGAGAAAAAGGTGTATGGCTGACATTTTCTTCTCCACTGACCATCTTTTGAAAACGCAGCTGGATTGTAATAGCCCTGATGAAATTCCACGTGGGGTTTGCTTTTGCTCCGAGGACTTTGACACTGCCACTGTTGGTGTTCCCTTGCCCCTGCCAACCTTCCATCCTGTCTACCAGGTCTGTTTGCTGTCTAGATGGCTTTAAATACAGTAGCGCTCGGTGTGGAAGCCCTTTAGACTTTCCTTGTGATCTGCTCTGGGGCGTGTTTTCTTTCTGCAAGTAAACAAATACAGTCTGGAGCTGAAGTCGGATGGCTCTGCTGTCAGTGGAAAGAGAAATCCCCCTGAGCCCCAAGAGTGCACAGCTTTTGCAATGCCCAGATGCTGTGTCTCCAACTGACGACGACCTCTGTGCTGCAGAGGCACCGTCTCGGATCTGAGCGTCTGTTATCCAAAGCTTGGAAAAGGGGAGATAAACAGTGCGCTGTCTCATTGGAAGCCTAGTAGAAACACAGCCCCCACAGGCAAAGGCCTTTCCAAGACCCTGTCAAGGAGCCGTTTGTCCTTCTTGCACTCACCACGTGGGAGTCACAGTAGTGCCACATGGAGTAAGCACACAGCTAGGAGGTAACCCGACAAAGAATTTTCACCGGGCCCTAGGAAAGGCAAATGATTCTTTAGTGTGCTTACCTTTGTGCATGGTGATCAACTGGGCACAAATACCAGGACTGGGCCTCGTGACTATCTGATGCAACCAACAGATAATTCCTGAGTTCAGGGTAGACTAGCCATGTCCTTGACCTCTTTTTTTTTTTTTTTTAAGATTGATTTATTATTATATGTAAGTACACTGTAGCTGTCTTCAGACACACCAGAAGAGGGCATCAGATCTCATTACGGATGGTTGTGAGCCACCATGTGGTTGCTGGGATTTGAACTCAGGACCTTCAGAAGAGCAGTCAGTGCTCTTAACCACTGAGCCATCTCTCCAGCCCATCCTTGACCTCTTGAAGAACACAGACTTAACACTCCACCCTCTGAATCCTAACAGGCAGTTGCTTTCTTCACTGATAAACCCAGGCCCGCATGCTTTCTCTGGTGACATTTTCCTGAGAGCTCTGTGAGATTCCTGGGCACATCCTGCACATGTCTAGCAAGCCTTTTGTGAGGGCCCATCTGAATTGTGGAACAATACTGGGACAATAAAATATGCTTTGGATTTTAATTTTTCATCGTTATATTTTTTATAACTAACTTGTATAAATTATGTTAGAAATGTGTTATATATTGGGATAGATGGCATGTTCTTATAATTAAACTCACCTGGATTGTTTTGTTTTGTTTTGTTTTTGCTTTATTTAATGTGACTGCTTTCAGTTTTTTTGGTTTCTTGCAGGGGTGGGTGTCGGTTTGAGTTTTCTTGAAACAAGCTCTCAGTATTTAGCCTCGTCTAGGCTCAAACTCAGAGATCCACCTGCCTCAGCCTCTCAAGTGCTGGGATTAAAGGTGTGACACACCACACTTGACTGACACACACTTGCAAATTCAGCCTATCTGACTCCTGCTGGTATTAAAGGTTAGCCTAGCACATGACATTTAGACTTACAGTGCCATCTGCTGGCCAAACCAAATAATCGACTATGAGAAAAAAAAAAAAAAAAATAAGCAACCTGACCTTGGGTCTAATAGCCTGGGCTGGCCTCGAACTCCACATGCATCTGAGGGTGGCCTTAAGCTTCCTGCCTCCACCTCCTCCCAAGTGCTAAGATTGCTGAGACCATAGCTTTGCAGGAGTTGCAGAAACAGATCTAACTGTAAAAGTTCCCAAACCATCAGCACAGCCTTAGCAAGGAAGGGCAAAGAGAAGCTGTTAAAAATCACAGACCTGGGGCCGGAGAGATGTCTCAGTGGTTAAGATCACTAATTGCTCTTCCGGAAGTCCTGAGTTCAGTTCCCAGCACCCACATGGTGGCTCACAACCATCTGTAATGAGATCCGAAGTCCTCTTCTGATGTGTCTACAGACACATGTACAATGTATTCACATACATAAAATAAATAATTTAAAAAACAATGTCACCGATCTGAACCCCAAACCCCATGGAGACTGACGAGGCCCTAGAGAGAGAGAGCCTGGACTTGCTCTCAGCTTCTGCATCAGGCACAAATTGTTTTCACACACAAAAAAATTAGGGTCTCCTGTAGCCCATGCTGGCCTTAAACTCAGTTTGTCAGTTTGTAGCTAATGATGACCCTGAATTCCTAATTTCCATACCTTCACTTCTTGTGTTTATAGATGAGTGCCACTCCCTGCAGCAGATCTCCATAGTTGCCGTTCTTATAATACATACCAAAGTTAAACAACAGAGAAGACACCTCCAAAGTTGTGTTATCCTCTCTTCATTGTTGTGGAGTTTTATTTGTTTATTTTTAATTTATGTGTATAGTTGGTTATGTGTGTGTATGTCTGTACCATGTGTGTGTCTGGGGCTAAGAGAAGCCAGAAGAGGGTATTGGATTCCCTGAAACTGGAGCCACAGATGATTGTGAGCTGCTGTGTGTGTGTGTGTGCTATAAAGTCAAACCTGGATCCTCTGGAAGAACAGCAGGTGTTCTTAACTACCGAACTGTTTCTCCAACCCCTGCAATCTTCTGTTTACCTTGACTTGTGAAGGACTTAAAAGTAGGAGTCATGCCTAAACCTTAATGGCTTACAGTAGCAGTGGTCACTCAGCAGCAGCTCTCACACGTTCTGTGTGTCAGGAACTGAGCTGGCCCTCGTGAGCATTTCTGGCTCAGATCGGGTGTTGGCTGGGGTTACAGTCCTCTGCGGGTCTCACCGGCTTCAAGAATTCACTTCTGGGCTGTCGAGGTGGTTCCTCGGGTAAAAGGTGCCGGCCACTACGCATGGAAGCTGAGTGTGATTCCCAGGACCTGTCTGGCTAGAGGAGAGAACTGAGTTCAGAATAATTAGATAAAACCTCATAAGCAGTGAGCGTGCTTCCGCTCACAGAACTGGCAGGATAGTGCTGTGAGCTGGAGATGCCAGGCCTGCCCTACTCAGCAGCCAGTGAAACAGGACGAGATACATGTCTCGGTGCCCTTCAAGGCTTAACCTCAAGAACACGGGACGTCGTCCACCGAAAGGAAGGAACGTGCATCGTGACAGGGAAATAACAGAATGACGCTGTAAAAGAACACGGAATTTTAAAAACCATATTCTGACTAAATGCCTGGCATAACACGAACCTGAGACGCATACCTTGTTTTGCACGAGGACACTGAGGGTCAGAGGGGTGATGTCACCTCTCTACTGTGTGAGAACTAAAGCCCAGTTCTGACAACTTGGGTTCTGTATGAGTAAAAAGGACTCTCACTGCTGGGTGCATCTCGCCAGTGTCTTCAAGGTGTGCCGGGCTCAGTCTCCCAGGTCTGTACATCAGCCCTTAGAAGGTCACTTTGGCCGTTCTGTTGAATTCCGGTCGTGTGTCTTGTAGGCGAGGGCTGTACTGGCTGGTTTTGTGTGTCAACTTGACACAAGCTGGAGTGATCACAGAGAAAGGAGCTTCAGTTGGGGAAATGCCTCCATGAGATCCAGCTGCAGGGCATTTTCTCAATTAGTGACCAAGGGGGGAGATCCCCTGGTGGGTGGTGCCATCCCTGGGCTGGTAGTCTTGGTATCTATAAGAGAGCAGGCTGAGCAAGCCAGGGGAGGCATGCCCGTAAAGAACATCCCTCCATGACTTCTGCATCAGCTCCTGCTTTCTGACCAGCTTGAGTTCCAGTCCTGACTTCCTTGGTGATGAACAGCAATGTGGAAAGTGTAAGCCGAATAAACCCTTTCCTCCCCAACTGCTTCTTGGTCATGATGTTTGTGCAGGAATAGAAACCCTGACTAAGACAAGGACTTTGATTAAACCATGGTCTTTCTTACAAAGGTTCTGCAACATTCGAAGAACTAACACAGTTTCAAATATTTTCAATGCCATTTTCTTCAAAGGAACCTCAGGAAATGATAACATTATAATCTATGTGTGCTGCTTTGTGTGTTTTGTACTGTGTGTGTGTGTGTGTGTGTGTGTGCGTGCGTGTGTGTGTGTGTGTGTGTGTGTGTTGAGACAAGGTCTCACTATGTAGGCCAGACTGGCTTCCCACTTACTCTGTAGCCCAGGCTATGCTCAGATGCATGACAGCCCTTCTCCTGAATGATGGGATTAGAGCCATACACCCCCAGGCTGGCTTACTTGTGTGTGTTTGTACTGTTTGGTTATACGAATATTTCATCTTACTTGTATTGGAAACAAGAGACGTATTAACCACTACTTGCTTTCAGTACTTCCCATATGACTTGCTCATCTTAAAAAGAGGTTTGGAGGCTGGAGAGCTGGCTCAGCAGTTACGAGCACTGGCTGCTCTTCCGGAGGTCCCAGGTTTAACTCCCAGCTCCTGCATGGTGACTCCCAACCAGTTCTATAATTCAGTCACACCATCTTCTGGCCTTGATGGGCACCACACAAACAAGGTGCACAGAGATGCGTGCATGCCAAACAACCATACACGTAAAATTAAAAATAAAATAGAAATACAAACAAGAAAATGATGTTTGACTGGACAGAGAGATCCGTGGTCGACAGTTTATGCTGCTCCTGCAGAGGACCCAAGTTCAGTTCCCAGCGCCCTCAGTAGGCATCTTACAACTCCCCTAACTCCAGCTCCAGGGCCTCTTACACCTTCTGTGGCCTCAGTGGGCGTCTGCACTTATGTGTGTGCACATGTCAACATGCGCACATAAACACACACAACATTAAATAAAATAATTTATCTAAATTATTATCTTATTAAAATGTATTTATTGAAATCTTATTTTGCAGCTTCGGTGATGTTTCCCTTGCCAAAATCTCACTCCAGTCACTTTAATCCCACTCTACTGTTCTTGGTTTCAGGTTAAACTTCCTTTTCCTGTCGATCAGATCACAGACCTTCCCAGGAATGACTTCCAGATGATGATCAAAATGCACAAGCTAACCTCAGAACAGTTGGAGTTCATCCATGACATCCGAAGGCGGAGTAAGAACCGCATTGCGGCCCAGCGCTGTCGAAAGAGGAAGCTGGACTGTATTCAGAATTTGGAATGTGAAATACGGAAACTGGTGAGTTGGTGGGCAGGCACTCAGCAGCCTCAGGTGGCCAAGACTGATGTAAAGTTAGATCAGTTACAGCTGGAGAAACAGAGAGGCTGGCACCCTTCAGGAAAACTTGGGACTGTTCTCAACAGGCGTCATAAACGCCTCTGAAATGTGTGTGGATGCGCACACATCTCTCAGGTGTCATGTGAAATGAGCTCCTTTTTATCTTCCCATTGTATATCATAATAGAGGGTGTGTACTGTACACATATACAAATCAAGTATTCTTCTTTTTTTTTTTTT
>NC_034611.1:39231843-39247913 GCF_900095145.1 Mus pahari
CTGGGATTTGAACTCTGGACCTTCAGAAGAGCAGTCGGGTGCTTTTACCCACTGAGCCATCTCACCAGCCCCCGATGCCTGTTTTTAATAACCAGCATATTATCTGGTCCATATACTTGCACAATTCTGAACAAACATTAGAAAAAAATCTAAGCTGAACACCCGGCAGATATCTAAAACACCAAGCCTTAAATAATATGCTGTGTGGTTTGATTGGCTTTCTAACAAAATGATCAACAGTACCGTGAGGTAGGAAATGTTTATTTGGCTTTTACATTCCCAAGTACAGTGCATCATGAAGAAAAGTCAAGGCAGGAGCCAGAGGCACATACTGATGCCAAGGCTATGCAAGAACTCTTCTCACCGTAGGCTTGTTCCCTATGGCTTGCTCGGCCTTCCTTCTTCTACACCCCAGGAACCACCAACCCAGAGCTGGTACCACACACAGTGGGCTGGGCCCTCCTACACTAATTCTAAATCAATAAAACACACACACAGACTTGTCTCCAGGCCAATCTGATGGAAACAATTACTCTAGCTTGTATCAGGTTAGGAAAAAAAAAAAAAAAAAAAAAAAAGGCTGCACAGTGCATCTCGGTGCTGAACGAGAGTTTCACTCGTTCATTTCGCACATCTGTGACTTAGAGACTCAAAGTTGGGCCTTTGTGGCTTCAGTTCTGGTTTATTATCAGGACCTTCCTCTGTAGACCAGGTGGGCCTTAAATGAAGTCCTCGTGCCCCTGCCTCCCAGGTGCTGGAGTTATGTGCTCCCATAGGTCCAAGCTCTTAACCAGTGCATCACCAATATATTCTTCCTCTTCTAAGAGAAGCTAGAACCGTGTCACCTGTGGCACCTGTTTCTTTCCGCTACAGAGTATACAGGAACACTTCTTAGATGAGTGAGCCCACAGAGGTGTAGTGCCTAGACAAGGAGTTGCAGCAAAGGGACGGGGAGGTTGCTTTCCTATGACACACTGGTCTTCCCTGTTAGACGTCCAGGTTCACTGGAGCGAGGGCCAGGTTGCTGGGCCGGTTTGCTTGTGTCTCAGTGGAGGGGACGGCTTGAGTGGTCAAGAGCCAGCCAGTCTAGTCCACTCCTGTCTACTTCCCAGCATCCCCTCTCCCACAGTGTCTCGCGCATGCTCACCACCCTCGTTTGCGCATGCTCACCACCCTCGTTTGCAGATGCACATAATGTATTGCTCTCAAGCTGCGCTTGTACATCTGTTTATTTTTCATTTTTAAAACATGTTTTCTAGCTAAATTTATAAATATTTTAGCAGGTGTCCTTTCTGCATGTAAATCTCTCTCTAATACACATACCCACGCTGCCTGCCAGATCGCATTCACATGAGGCCCGTGCACAGCTCCAGTGTCAGAGACCCGGCTCCACTCTCCCTCCTCTTCAGTTTTACCCCCTCAGCTCGCCAGCAAGACCTGCAGAGGGCTGGCTACCCCACACTGCTTCAAGCACCCAGTTTCTTTGAACCCTCCCCACACTTCCTCACACAAATACTGGTAGAAAAACTTTAATTACTCTCCTTTCTGAGACTAAACTCATCTCTCAAAGGGTAACAAAGTTAAAATACAAGAGCCTATGTGGGATTTTGCTTAATGGGATAAACATCTTAGAACTGTGGGCTAGTATTTTAAAGCATAGGCTGTCCCAGGCCCCTCCATCCCATGCCCAGGGGTGATCCCTGCTCTGGATTCAGTGCACAGTTCCCAGGGTCCTGCAAAGAATGTGTTGTGTTCAGTCTGTCCTGCTGTTAAAAGCTGGAGAGGGTGATGGTTAGGTCTAATTGTATGAAGTTGCCTATCTTGCTTGGTTTTTTGTTTGTTTGTTTGTTTGTGAATGGACTTTTTTCTTTATAGTCATTTTAGATTTCTAGCAAAATTAAACGGAAATATCTAGAGTTCCCAGGTGTCCCATGCCAAGGACCAGCCTTGGCTTGGAGAGGGGGTCTGAGAGAGGAGGGTGTCTGGGAGCTTCGAGAACAAACAACTCAAAAGAAGCCTGTGCTCTGCTCCAGACAGCTTTCCAGCCTGCTTTCTCCCTGGTCTTCTTTCTTTCTCTATAATCTTCTTTGTCTGGGGATCTCCAGATAGTTCTCTCTATTATATTCTGCTCAAAACAGTTCTCTAAGCTATGCTAAGAAATCCTCTGGATCGCTCTTCGGATCTCTTGCAGGTCATAAGCCCAGTCTTTTATTTTACATATCAATCCAGTCATTTACTCCTGGTTTTCCTTTTGATTATCCTATGAATCAGCATCCTGTGACCCCAGCCCCTTAATTCTTAGGAGACAGCAAGCACACATGTACATTGCAGAAGAATTCAGAGATCTGCCTGCCTCTGTTAAGCACAGACAGTAAGCTAGCTGGATGGGACCCTGACCTGAAATTACCATTTCTACCACACCCGGGCTTGGACTTTTTTTGTGTCCCAGGCTGACTTTGAACTCAGGAATCTGCCTACCTTTGTATCTACCTGCCTTTATATCTTTCTGACAATCTGGCTCATTAATGCAGCTGTCTTTGTACCTTTATATTCTTAAAGCCCCTCATATATAATTCATATTGCATCCCTATTTTTTACACAGTTGAGACATTATGATTTTTGGGTTTGGGGGGTTTTTTTGGGGGGGGGGTTCGAGACAGGGTTTCTCTGTGTAGCTCTGGCTGTCCTGGAACTCATTCTGTTCTTGAACTCAGAAATCCACCTGCCTCTGCCTCCCAAGTGTTGGGATTAAAGGCATGCGCCACCACTGCCCAGCTGAGAAATTATATATTTTTTTGAACTCATATTTTTAGAGTTCTTTTCCACAGCCTTAAGGGCTGTCCTGAAGGTCCCAACCTGAGACATTTTGCTAAGACATTAGCCACGCCTTCGCCTCCCAGACTGTCTCAGATTATCATGGAGTCATTAATGTTAACGGGGAGGACATTCCTTGGAGGAGGAAGGTAAAATATGTGCATTATTATACAACCAGCCTTATGCCCGTGGCAGCCATGGACACTCTTGGAGGCCTAAGTCCCAGGGGCAGGAACCGTGTCATTCTGTCCCCACCAAGACCCAGTAGTCCCAGATTCTGGACACTCCCGACGGGAGCAGTGTATTTATTAGTATGGACAGGCATATGCTGACATTTCACTTGTATCCAACACCCCTTCTTTACCTTTGATTCACAGTCATTATTGAGTACTGTATGGACTTTCCAAGGGTGCTGTCGGTACCATCGTGTGCAGGGCAGAGTCACTGCATAAAGCCTACTGTAGTGGCCCAGCCATCTCCCCTTCCCTCGACCCCTGGCAGCGCTGACCTTTTATTTTTCTCACTGTACTCAGTTTGTTTGTTTGTTTGTTTGTCTTTTTCAAAATATCAGTTTAGTTGACTTTTACCCCTCAAAAATAGTAACTGAGTGGGGGGGGGGGGAGAGGAGTAGTTCTGAGTTCGAGGCCAGCCTGGTCTACAGAGTGAGTTCCAGGACAGCCAGGGCTACCCAGAGAAACCCTGTCTTGAAAATAGGAAAGGAAAAAAAGTGACCTAATGCATTAGGGGAAGATTTTCAGTTATTGTGTTTGAAATAAAACATTTCCAGTCAGTTCCCTCCAAACCCCAGACTCGGGAAAACAGGATGCCATTTGACTCTCAGTCGCTGTTGAGGTACCTCAACTGGTTGTTGCTTCCTGGGCCTCAGAGGGAGGGAGAGCACACTGGGAAAGCTGTGAGCGACAATGCCCAAGCGGTCAGGCAGGTACTGGGGCAGAGCGTGTGTGTGTGTGTGTGTGTGTGTGTGTGTGTGTGTGTGTGTGTCAACACTCCCTGGACAGTGTGTCTTCTAACGTCCTAGATTCTGGCCTACCCTTTCCGGAGTTAGGTTCCGGTGTAAGATCTGGAAATAAAAGTTTGAGGACCTTCAGAAATGAGGCTTTTGGTCCAGGTTTCATGCAGCCGTCTCATCTTTTCCTCACAGGTGTGCGAGAAGGAAAAACTGTTGTCCGAGAGGAATCACCTGAAGGCACGCATGGAGGAGCTCCTGGACAACTTCTCCTGCCTCTCCCAGGAGGTGTGTCGAGACATCCAGAGTCCAGAGCAGATCCAGGCCCTGCACCGGTACTGCCCTGTCCTCATACCCATGGATCTCCCTGGAGCCAGTGTTAACCCTCCTCCTGTGGGCGTTGAGCAGAGCCTTCAAGCACCCTCCCAGTGTGCAGTAGGAGGAGGTGTCCCCTGCTGCCTGGAGCCGGGGGCGGCTCCCCCCGGGCTCCCCTGGGTGCCCAGCAACACCTCTGAGAATTGTACCTCTGGGAGGAGGTTGGAAGGCAGTGACCCTGGAACATTCTCAGAACGAGGACCTCCCCTAGAAGCCAGGAGCCAGTCGGTGACGGTGGACTTCTGCCAGGAAATGACTGAGAAGTGTACAACGGACGAACAGCCCAGGAAAGATTATGCCTAGCCGGCGTGATCAGCTCTGCCCTACCCACCCACCCACCCCTACCCCACCCCCCTGGGTCTTCACACCTCTCTCATCCGGGTGTTCTTCTGCCAGCCAGTGGCGCTGTTCATCTGTGTCTTGAAGAACCAAGAGCGACTTTGGTGCACACTACAGCGGTCTCAGCAGCAATACTGTTCCGAAGTATCCCTCCTCTAAGCAGGAGTGCTAGTTACCTTCATAATGGTGCTACCCCTTGCCCTGGCAAGGAAGACAGCAGTGTCGACACTGTCTGTCTGTGGGTTCATTGCAAACTTCACAGGGATAGACTACACCTCTAGGACCCAACCACAGATTTTTTTTTTTTTTTCTCTCAGTGGCCCAATGTCACAAACCCTATCTCAGGAATTTCTTCTGAATGTTCAATTTTTTTTCATTGAAGACAGCTTCTATACACATCAAAGTTTTATAGCTATACTGTGTACATAGTATATATAATATATATGAAATATATATCCATATGCAAAAAGTCCTGCATGCCTCAATTTTCTCATCCCTCAAACTGGAAACTTCATTTATCATTTACAAACAGGTTCCAACATTCCTCTTTCTGTGTCTGATGCCAGAACTGGTTTTGTAGCTGTTAACATGGCTATCTTGCTTGCCGCACAATTCGGTTTCAGTCTGTACTTTACTTACAGACCAAATTCAATGTTGGAAGTTGCTTCTCAAGGTTCAGTCTCAGAGCTTTTACTTTCGTTGGTTTGGTTCTGGTGCCGCCGCACTGTGGCAGGTGAGCACCATGAATCTGTTCTTCTCCCCTTGTGTTTTCCCTTGTCTCTGCGGATACTGTACAGCAATGGTCAACTTTGCCACTTGCACTGAGTTTTGAGTCAAACCTATTTTCTTAAATGAAGTTGTAACTTCGGTATAACTCAAGTATATTGTATATTCTTTGCTTTTAGTTAAAAAAAGTAAAACATTTTAGCTAATTAAAAAGCACTCAGGTGATAATTATGTAGGAAAAAAAAAAAAAACAATCTTGCCAAATAATGAACCCATCCTAGGATGTGTAGACAATAATCTGCTTGAATATTTTTGTAGCTCACTTCCTCCCCACCTTTCCCCAAGGAAAGCTGAAATGCAGATGATTCAGAGCTGACACTGGATGTTCAAGTCCTACGCGGGGAAAGAGTGAATGGCTCGGAGGACTGCATAGCAAAAGAGCGGGAGCCTGCGGTGGTGTGTTAGAACGCCACAGGCACTGGTGAAGAGAAAGCCGGGGAGGAATCCTCTTCATTTTAGCATTTCTTTCTGGCCTCTGCTCAGACTCGTGCTCAGAAATGTCATGTGGTAGGACCTGCTTCTTTGAAGGGCACAGTTAACCCAACCACCCAGCTTTCCTGCCCAGGCCTGACCTTCAGCACATCTTAAGACCTGAGGGGGTTTGAATGACAGCCTCAGCTTTAAGTGGCAGCCCCCTGGATTAATTGAGCTCACCAAGAGTAGGAACGAACATGGCAGAATGGAGCCTGGGATCCACAAGAACTCAGGCTAACGCATTTCTTTCTTCTTTTTACCCATCCAATGCCCTCTGTACTCTGAGGTTTTGTTCTGCACCCCTCCCCCATGTCTCTTATCTGAAAGCTGCTTCAAGGCATAGGATAGATACTCCAGGAGCCCTCTGCCCTCTTCCCATGCCCTCCGCCCCTCACCCCCACCTTTCCCCCACCCCAGGTAATAATAATCTGCTTCCCTTGCTAAAAACTAGTTGGTTTGTAAATCTGGAGAGCAGCTTCCCTGGCCCTAGGGTATCCTGGTGCAAGCCATGTTTACAGGAAGGCATGCCCCAGGAGTCAGCTCCCTCCTCCCAAGTGGTCTCTATCTATCTCCTTTTGTTCAGCAGCCTGGAGACCACTCCAGCTGTGCCAGGTTATCCAGATGTCGGGATAGAGTAGAGGGTAACGGGGACAAGATGGATGGTTCACTTTGACCTTGTTTCTTCCTCTGTGCCATTGTTTTGGACAATATTAAAGCTGCATGTAAAAGGGGAAAGTAACGTATGACTAGTAGGCAAAAGTGAAACCCTAGTAACATGTTCTAGTAGTACTAACTTCTTTCTGTACTTGTAGTAGTGCTAAACGTTTAAGTATGTACGAATGCCAGAAGTTGTTGATTCATGCAGTAGAATTTAAGGGGAATTTTACTTCTTTTAAAATAGGTCCATTTTTTTAAAACCTGCCTCTGTTTTTTGAGTGTGTGTGTGTATGTATGTGCGTGGGTGCGTGCATGTGTGTGTGTGTGTGTGTGTGTGTGTACAGATTTTGATACAGCTGTTTTGGAGCCGCCATCTTTGTGACACCGTTGGTATTTCCTGGTCTAGTCTAACAGTTCCCATCACCAGGAGGCATGCCTTCATGAAAGGCTGGTAAAGCTAACATTTAGCTCCACGTGAATCATGGGATACTCACAGATGCCTGTTATGGTGCAAGAGTCAGCAGACAGTATTTTTTTTTAAAAAAACTCTCTTATTGCCTTTTTAAGTGACCTCTTTTAAAGAAACAGAAAGGCTTATATTCTGCTCCGGCCATCACCAGCTCGGAGAATCCTCTCTGCCTGTTTTATGTTCTCCCAGCTTGTGTGCAGCTGGAGGTCTTGCCACATTCCACAGTTTACCTGCTAAGTTTCTGTTGCCAGTAGCTCAGACCCGTGGCAGCCATTTCCAGGGTTGGGGGCCAGGGAGGTCGGGTCTCCTCGTTTCTCTCTGCCCTAACTCAGCTCTCATCTTCCTCATTTTCTTTTCCTCTTCCACCCCGTCTGTGCCATGGGAACTAGCATTTTCGAAGGACTCTTAAAAACTCCTATTTCTTTTGGTATTTTTAACAATTTCATTCAGTATCCACCAGGAACAGCAACTGGCTTTGTGTAGTTGCTCACGGGGCAGTTCCGTGTCTTTGACTGTTCCAAACCATTGCTTATCAAAATTGTTTCTGAGTTGATTCAAAGGGAGGGCACACCGGGGACCAGAATCTAAGTTCTTCAAGTGGAATTCAGACGTCCCCAATCTGTCCTTCCCTAGGATCCCTCAGTCAACCTCATTCCCTCTGTAGAAAAGAGAAGGGAAAAGAAGAGAGGCCCGTGTTTGTGTTTTATGGGGACATTTAGTTGTGTGTTTGAAGGTCTTTTCTCAGAGATAAAGGACACTCTAGTCCCAGGACCAGCATGACAGCTTGGTTGGGTCTCCCAGAGGCTGGGGTGTGAATGGGTCATGGCCCAGGGCTAGCACAGGTGACTCTCAGACTTACAACATCCTGTCCAAACCCAGGCCTCCCCCTGGAGCAGCCTCGGTCCTCCCGTGTCTCTGAACAGCCTCCTTCAGGTTGCCCGGGCTGTGGGCAGGCAGGTGTGTGCTTTGCCGAGTGTGTTTGTGTCTCTGCGTTATCTGGGGGTGCCTTGAATAAAGTCGGGCTTCAGGACTCACTGATTCTGGAACAAAGCAGTTTCCAAAAAAAGCTTTTTCTAAAGTTAGCAAAGTTACTAGGCCATCCTGCCACTTCTCCTCCAGGTTCCCCAACAGTGACTCAGGCATCAGGGCTGATGCTGCAGCAGAGAGCGTTATTTTTCTGTCCTACGAGTAATTTATTTACTGTCTTTCTCAAGGCATGCTGCTTTTTAACACGAACTATAATTTTGGATGCAATCCTTACATTGCTTTCCCAAGGGCGAGTAACTAACATGCTAACTGCCTCTTCTCCTCAGAGGAGCCCCCAGAGCGACCCCAGGACCTGAATGGAGGGCTGTCTAATGCCTAGACTTGTCTCTTGTTTTAATACTTTATGGTTGCCACTGAAGAAGAAAAAGACAAAGCAGACAACGGTTTGAAAGTATAAACCTTTTCAGAAACCACCCAGTCTTGCCCGGGGAGGCTGCTCTGCATCTCGTGGAACAAGTAGTCCTCCAAAATGAGTCGGTCTGTAAAGCTCCTTAGAGTCTGTATTGGACTGCATATTCCTACACACGGTGGCCCTGCTTAAACTAGGAGCTGTTGTTGATGACTTCAAACTGTTGCACTAGCGCTTACAGTGGAGGGGGAAATCTCAGATCTAGAAGAGAGCAAGAATCAAGGTTTATCCTCAGATCTCCCTCTCCCTCTATCCTCCCCACTCCCCACCTCCCTCCCTCCCCCACGCCCTCTCTCTCTCTCTCACACACACACACACATCAGACTAAAGAAAAGGATTATTTTAAAAGAATAAAGCCCTTTGTTGTATCATTAGTATTTACTTGAGGATTTTGTTGCAGATTCCATTTCTGGCAAGTCAGTCCACAATGCCTCGTGGGGTTGGTAATTCATAAAGGAAGTCTGTGCATGGAGATATTTTGTGTTCAAAATGTATAATACTGCCCGAGCCATCTCACGACCCAAGTGTCAAAGACTGATGCTGTAGCATAGGATATATTTGTGCATAAGTAGTGTGTGCAAATAGTACTTGTACATTGAAGAGACTTGTCGTAGCAGATCAAAGGTAAATTATTCAAATGATGGTGCAAAAACATTACTTGCAAAGTAATTGTATAGTATTTTCCTACACTCCACCCTGGGAGATCATATTTATAACAAGTGAATTATTAGTGCATTTTAATTGTAATAGGAAATGATGCTGCCATTTCGCGGAGAATATCCCACTTGGTCGCAGAGGCCCAACTTTTATAGCTTTGGTTTGATGTTGTGGCATGGTGTATGCGTTTCTCTCTCAAGCAACGGATAAACTCTTGGCTGTCATTTTCATTCCAGTTTATTGACCTCAGATAAAACAATGGCTATTCATGGAAGTGTATTCAAGACCACTCATTTCAGGTAGACTCACATTCAGTGCCAAACGCTCCCATGGAGATGATCAGACATTTCTATATCAGGAAAGAGTGAAGGGACTTGGACAAAAAAAAAAAAAAAAATGGGTTTTCCTAAAGATGGGTGCTAAACTCCTACCAAACATGTCTCTGGGGACAGAGAGTTGGCCTCCACTCGGGTCCTAACAGTGTATTTTGGCTGTGGCAACGCTGGGATGCCCATTCACACTCTGACAGAAGAGCCTAGCCCTTGTAACGAATTATCAGGAAGATGGCAGATGCGTTTGGGAGCCTCGGGTACTTGTTAGACACAGTGAGCCATTCAAGGCAAGAGGGCCTGTGAGAGTTTGTTCCGGAACCAGTGTGATGCAAGTGCACCTCTAATAAATGCCTTACAAACTCCAGAGGCCATATGCAAAACAGGGTCTTCTCAGTGTATGCAAGGGGCTGCGGCCCCTCCTCCCCTCCCCAGCTGAACAATACGGACAGTTTTCACACATATCTACCTGTATAACCCTCCGTACCTCTCATAACTGGTCAACGACTGTAACAGGTTACATCAGGTGTTTTTCTACATACTTTTTACACAGATTCTATGCGATTAATGTAACTTAATTCAGCGCATCATTTTATTGTACAAGTTCTTACGCTTGGCCTTATTTTTTTCCTAAGTGATTGTGGTTTTTCTTGTGGTTTTTCTTGTGGTTTTTCTTGTAAAGATATTGAGATGGCTGTTGATGCTTATTCTCTGTAACTAAGAATTTTTACCTTTTTGGGAAAAAGCATTGCTATGGATTAATGAATTGAGACTTCATTTACTCGTTGTAAATACACTATTGTGCAAAAAAAAAATTCATTCAATTGAATTGCTAGTGTTTACTGAATTTTGTCTAGACGCCATTTCTGTTAATGAAATAAAGACATATCATTCTACATTGTCAAAGCTTCTAATCCCCGTGTCACATTCTGTAGAGCAGACAGCCTCAAGAAATGTTTTCTCTACAAAAGACCATTTCTCATCCTTTAGTTTGGACCCTCCCCTGCTCCCTGGTTAATTTGATTAGATATCTGAAGAATTGAACCATGCTGTTTTTAATCTTAAATTTTTAAACAAAAATCCCCGTTGCACATGAGATTAGATATCAAATATTAAGAGACATTTCCAGTTTCGATATTCCACTGTAGCTATGCGGTTTGTTGCCGTGGGTAAAGAACATTGTTTTTATAGCCATAGGTGGATCTACAACTACATAAAGAAGAGATGACAAAATAGATAAAAGGCCAGGTGTGGTGGCACATACCTAGGTCCAGTGACTCCAGAGGCTGAAGCAGCCTCACATGAGCATACAGGGTTACGACCAGGGTGGGAACCTGGTGTGGCTGCCATCAACAACTTCGGCGAAAAGTAAAGAGTATAGCAACAAACCACTGTCGTGTGAGATGAGTTACAAGGGACAGAAGCTGAGTGTTGTGGTCAGGGGAAAAAAAGAAAAACCCTTAAGCTAGAAAGATGCGTTCAGTGGCCAGTGTCTTCAGTTTCTATGGAAGGGGAAATGGACACTGCATTGTGGGTAGACTAAATGTCTGTGAATAACACCGAGCTCATGCTGCAAGGAGAGAGAGGGAAACTACCAGCAGAGGGCAGGCGTGCTCCGCCGTGAGTACCTGATACCTATGTAATCCTAGGTCCGGCAAGTAATGTCCCATCTGCCACAATTTCTATCACAGGTCCCTAATGAGTTAAGGAGGGCTTCCTTATGTGCTGTAAACTGCACTAAATCGTCATGGTCAGATCGTTTTAAATTTAAGAAGCAGATTACCTTTGCCTAATATTTCAGTCTTTTCTGGGGGAAACTTGGTCATGGAGAGCTGGCAGCCATCTTCATCTCCGTCCTTGGCCATTTGCTTCTGTGGCAGAATAAAACTTGCCTATAGCACTCAGAATCACCAAGCCCAGGGGTGACCCAACCCACAGTAAGTTAGGCCCCTCCCACATCAATCCTCAATCAAGAAAATATGCCACAGGCTTGCCCACAGGCCAATCTGGCAGAGGTGGTTTCTCAACTGAGGTTTTTCTCTTTCAATTTGACTCTAGCTTGTGTCAAACTGACATAAAATTAGTCAGCACAGTATGGATATATAAGCATGTTAGTTCAACCAACACTATGCAACACGACGCTGTGCATCCAGCATTACAAGTGAGTAAGCCTTATCCTTAAAAAAAAAAAAACGTTCACAAGCTGGTTGAGTAGGATTGTATACAAATAAATCATCATTTTTTTTCAGGGCTTCTAACTCACAGAGGACAGAGCATGGCTTCCTGGAGGATCCTGGCCCTTACATACCCTTGTCTGGGTTTGGACCAGTTAACATTTCACCCTGGGGAACCCTTAGCTGTGGAGGACATTACTTCATCTTTTTGAACCCTTTAATCTGATCGAAAAACTGGAGATGAACCAGAATGACTTTACACAGTTACATGAGGGAGAGGGAATGGAATATATACTTTAAAGGGTTGGACTTGGGTTAGTGCTCGGTGGCTTAAAGCACTGGCTGCTCTTTCTAAGGACTCTGGTTCTATTCCCACATCCATATGGTGACTCTCAGCCATCTGTAACTACAGCCTCATGTAATCCAACACTCTCTTCAGGCCTCAAGCACTGCATGCATGTGGTGCACAAACATACAGGCAGACAAAACACTTATACACTCAATCAAAATTAAAAGGTTAGGCCTGGCCCCTTCATCTTCCTTTAGTCTTTCTTCGCTGACTCTCCTACAAACTCGATAGCTCTAGAAGACTAGATCTTGAGCCAATGAGGTGGCTCTGTCGTAAGGACACCTAGCACCAAGAACTCACATGCTGGAAGGAGAGAACCAATGCCTGCAGGTTGTCCTCTGTGCTCCACACAGGCTGTGGCATGTGCATGCACACACACACACAGAACGCCTTATGTGTTGTATGGTTGCATCACCTGTCAATTAAAAAGCCTATGGCCCTTGGCTTAGACAGGAAATAGAGGTGGAATATCTGGGAGGAGAAAGAATTCTGGGATAGAGCCAGAGGCGGGAGAGTGGCCCAGGAAGATGTGAGGAGCTGGATGCATGGGACCTGAGCACAGGGAAGCAGCCATGTGGCAAGATGTAGGTTAAAATAATTGGGTTGTTTTGGTTATGGTCTTGTCAGAGTAGAGCCTAGCTATGTGGTCAAGATATTTGTAAATGTGTTTTAAGTCTGAGTCTTATTTCTAAGCGCATGGGAAGAATCAGGACCTAACTTACACACACACACACACACACACACACACACACAAAGGTAATTTTTAAAAAGACTGGCTCTTTATACTGTACCTCATTCCCCTTCCCTCCACACTAGATGGGAGTAGAAGCATCTTGGTATTGTTTGATCTAGAAGCATAGAATAACTGCAGGCAATGATGGGCTACCCTTTGCAACCTTCCAGCAGCCGCTCAGCCTCTGTCCATAGAAAACCCATGTCTGGTGGTCAGGAAAGTTTTCTGGGACTCGAATGTAACAGAGTGTAGCAGGTACAACACTTTCTTACCATGTACGAAGTCTTGAATTCAAGCTCCATCACTAGAAAGAAAGAAAAAAAAAAGAGGAAGTGTTCTATTTTCTTTATTTTACTGTGATAAAACACTGACCAAAAGCAACTTGGAAAAGAAAGGGTTTTTTCATCTTAGATTTCTAGGTAGTAGTCCATTACTGAGTGAAACCAGGGCAGGATGTAAAGTAGGAAGTGAAGCAGAAATCGTGGAGTAACGCTATTTACTGGCTCGGTTCTTCCGGCCTGATCAGCTATCTTCCTTACACAACCCTGAACCACCTGCCCAGGGGTAGCACTGCCCACAGTGGGCTGGGCTTCCCAGCATCCATCAGTAATCAAGAAAACAACCCACAGACGACCCACCCTTCAGCCTGATGCACACAATCCCTTAGAGGGTCCCTCTTCCCACCTGATTCTAGTTTATGTCAAGTTTGCAAAAACTAACCAGAACAGGGAGGGACGAAGAAAGTCGGCTTCCCGAATGGACGGTGCGTCTAACACACACTTCTCTTACAAAGAGTAAGAATCATTGTGAGGCACAGTAGGGCACACTTGTAAGCTCCTGGGAGACTGAGTGGGCGTCTGAGACTGGCCTGAGTGAGGAGTGAGCCTCGAGCCTCGGTGGTAGGTGACCTAACCGACTGAGACCCTGTTCCAAGAAACACCGTTTTTTAAGGGCTGAAGCAAATAAAAGCAGTCTCTGTGCCAATGTCAGGACCAGAGATCAGATCCCGTCACCACCTTACCCACGTGACAGTGTGGTCCCCGTGCAAACCTGTAACCTCAGCTCTGAGAGGAGCAGAGCAGGGGGATCACTGAGGCTTGCTGGCTGCCGACCTACCTGCAAAACACAAGTTCTGAGTTCAGTAAAAGGCCCTGCCTGGAAGGGATAGGGTGGAGAATATTAAAAGTGGTATCCACTACTACAGGAAAAGGCCCTACTCTGGCCTCTGCACGTGTACACATGCAGACACCCACCCACCTACCCCACACACAATTTAAATATGTTCAGTTTTTATATGAAAATGTCATGTGAACACTATTATTTTGGGTTTTTTGGTTTGTTTATTTGTTTTTGGTTTTTCGAGACAGAATGTCTCTGTGTAACCCCGGCTGTCCTGGTACTCACTCTGTAGACCAGGCTGGCCTCGAACTCAGAAATCCACCTGACTCTGCCTCCCAAGTGCTGGGATTAAAGGCGTGCGCCACCACTGCCCGGAAAACTATTACTTTGTACACTCACAAAAAAAAAATTGTTAAAAAAACCACAAAATCAACAATAATGTACCCAAACCAATATTAGCAGTTACTGTAACTACAGGACAGAAACAAATGAAGGTGAGGTGTGGGGAAGGGTTGACTAGAAAGTTGCTGCTGAAATGACTTCCATGAGAAGTAATGAATCCCAAAACCAGATGCCAAGGCAGGGACCTGTGCTATTTCCAAAGGCTTGGGAAGCTGAGGCAGGGGGACCATTTGAGGACAAGAGTTGAAGACTAGCCTGAGCAACACACTGAAATCATGTTCAAAGGAAGAAAGAAAGGGAAAGAGGGAGAAGAAAGGAAGAAAGGGAGGGAGGGAGGGAGGGAGGGAAGGGGAGGGAGGAAAGGACATGGGTATTATACTAATTTTTCAATGCTATGATAAAACCCTGATCAAAACCAACTTGGGGAGGAAGGGGTTCAGTTTAGCCTACAGGTTACAGTCTGATACACCCCCAGGTCCACATGCACAAAAGTGGCTGTCCCTACAGTGGGCTTGTCCCTCTCATATCATTCAGTAATGAAGAAAATCCCCCAAAGATGTGCCAATCTGATGGAGACAGTTCCTCAATTGAGATTCTCTCTTCTCTGGTCTGTCTGTCTTTATGTATATCAAGTTGACAAAAACTCACAAGATCTGAGTATGGTGGTGCATTCCTTTAATCCCAGAATATGGGAGACTAAAGAGTGAGTTCAAGGCCACCCTGAACTATCTAGAAAGTCCCAGGCCAGCCAGGGATATATAGTGAGAACCTGTCTTTAAAACAAATAAACATGGGCTGGAGAGATAGCTCAGCAGTTATGAGCGCTGGCTGCTCTTCCAAAGGACCTAGGTTCAATTCCTAGCACCCACATGTGAAGTGGAAACCTAAACGTTCTTCGGAAAGTCGGTTGGATGGTGTTTTGCTGGGGCAAATGCGTGAAGGAGTGTTAAAGTGGACACAGGTGTGAAAGGCTAAGGCCGACTCATGAAGGTAAGTTTCACTGGAGCAGACACAGGAGAGAGGATGTTCTGCTAAAGCAAGCATGTGAAAGGACACGTGATGAAAGAGTCTTTGCTAACAACATGCATGTTATTGGTCTATCTTACGTTTCGTAGCTGAGCTGCATTTGTTGGGATGTCATAGAGAGAAACATACCAAAAAAAACTTTTGGTGGTGTGCTGCAGTTTGTTGCTGCTTCCGAGGACTTGAATGGATTAGATGCACGTGCTGAGGCTAGACATGTGGAGGACACGTGATGTTTGGAGGATATAAATAGGATTCCATGGAGTGTTGAGACAGAGCTTGGCTTGTGGGTACAGCAAGCTGTGCAACACTGGTGGGTCTCGAATCTTTGCTGATCTTTCCTTCCCTGAGAAAGCACAGCTTCTCCTGGTGTTCATATTGGTCCCGCTTGCTGACTTGAGCCCAGGCTGAGGCCTGCTGTCTCTGCTAGTTCCTGTCACCGCAAATGCTCACCCGGCTCTACCGAACTGAACCGCTGGTGTATCTGTGAAGCGTTTACTAGTGGATCGACCTGCCGCTGCCTGCTGACCTGTGAACTGAAGTGCTGATTTCCAGACAACACAGATGGGAGTTGCTCCAAAGAACCTTTCTAAACAGGTCCACTTCCCCTCTCCCGAATCCTTTCTTTTCCATTACCTCTGGTGGGTGGTGGGTTATAAGGAAGGTTAAAGTGTTTTTAAAAAATTATTAAAGGTAGGATTTGAAAAAATTGAAGTTACACACATGGCAGCTCAAAACTCTCAGTAACTCATACCCACACAGAGATAGACATGCAGGGAAATACCAATGCACATAAAATAAAACTAGGTTATAAACAAACAAACTAACAAGCACAGATTGAAAAAAGGGAAAGAGGAAGGGATAGGAAAACATTGTGTATAGTGAGGTACTAAAGATTGGGGGGAAGGAAAGGAAAGAGGAGAGGAGGGGAGGGGAGGGGAAGGGGG
>NC_034611.1:39249250-39268229 GCF_900095145.1 Mus pahari
TGGGCCCTCCCACATCAAACACTAATTAGGAAAATGCTTTCAGGATTGCCTTCAACAAAATAAAGAAACAAAAAAAAAAAAAAGAAAAAAAAAGAAAAGAAAAAGAGGATTGCCTTCAACCCAATATAATGGGGGCATTTTCCTAATTGAGGTTCCCTATGACTTTAGCTTGTATCAAGTTAACATAAAACTATCCAGCACACTGAACATAAATGGTACAGAGCTTCATGATTCTGAACCAAATTGATTCTTCTTACGACTTGAAATCTTTGTTACATTGTGGCCCGTGTTTCATGGCAGTCTGGTCATGAAATACAAGATGAAGAGCTAAATAACTCCTTCCACAACCTACATGCCTCTCTGTACTGTGGGGCTCAAGTGACCCTTGAAGCTCCTCACCTGGGTGGGTCCTGACCACAGAGAAGGTGAAGACAAGGTAATGCCTCTTGGTAACCCCTGGAAACAATTTTTGGGCTACAGTCAACATTTATTATCACTGACAATGAATGTGTGGGTGGGATCTAGGCAGATTGTGGGCATTTTACTGCTGTCTAAGTCATTGCTCAATTTCTATAACATTTACAAACTAAAATTTCATTTTCTTCATGCTCACAAAATGAACTGATATGAGAAATCACGTGAGAAGTTTCTTTTTTTTTTTTAAAGATTTATTTATTATATGTGTACACTGTAGCTGTCTTCAGACACTCCAGAAGAGGGAGTCAGATCTTGTTACGGATGGTTATGAGCCACTATGTGGTTGCTGGGATTTGAACTCCAGAGAGCAGTCGGGTGCTCTTACCCACTGAGCCATCTCACCAGCCCATGTGAGAAGTTTCTCTTCAGCCTCTCCCTTACAAACATGAGGAATGCTCAAGACAAGGTGGAGTTTGGGGCCTCCAGCGTGCTCTGGACCTGGTAGAGGGACCTCTGCCTAATGCTGCAGATCTGGTACTCTCTTTGGGTGTTGTCTTCATTAGGGTTCCTATTGTCGTGAAGAGACAGCATGACCAAGGCAACTCTTACAAAGGAAAACATTTAAACGGGGCTGGCTTACAGTTTCAGAGGTTCAATCCATTATCATCATGGTGGGAATCATGGCAGCATCCAGGCAGACGTGGTGATGAAGAAGGAACTGAGAGTTCTACATCCTGGCCCACAGGCAGCTGAAGGGGACTAGGTTCCACACTGGGCAGAGTCTAAGCCTAGGAGACCTAAAGGCCGCCCCCACAGTGACACACTTCCTCCAACAAGGCCACACCTCCTAAAAGGGCCACTCCCCATAGGCCACGCATTCAAACACATCAGTCTATGGGGGGCCATACCTATTCAAACCACCACAGGTGTCTCACTGGGCTGCTGATATTAGGAAGGAAGAACGGTGTTCCAATCCTCGGGGCAGGTACTATAAGCAGTTGTCTCTAGATTTTTTTTTTTCTCTTAGAATTCCTCCCCAGTGGATCTTCAGACCTGCCACAAGTGACATGACCAGGCAGAGCTGTAAGAGGCTGCCTCCCGTTCCTATAAGAGTCTCCGGCAGAGATGAACCCTGCCTGCCAGGTGTGTTAGTCGAGTGCTGTAACTGTAACAAATGCCCAAGAGAATTAACTTTCGAAGCGGAAAGGGTTCTTCTGGTTGGTAGGTTCAGCGGTCTAAGTCCACGGTCAGTTGGACTCATCGCTTTTGGGGGGCTGTGGCTCACCAGCACGTCATGGCAGGAGTACATGACAAGACTTAACCTTGTACCCAGCATGCAAAAGAAAAGAGGGGCGGCTAGGCTCGGTGGCCGTGTATTTAGTCCCAGCACTGGAGAGGCAAAGGCAGGTGGACCTGTGTGAGCTTGAGGGCAGACTGGTCTACACAGAGAGTTCCGGGACAACCAGGGCTAAATAGAGTGATCCTGCCTCAAAAAAGAAAGAGAGAAAGGAAGGAGAGGGGAGTGCAGGTCCACATTTCCTCCACGGGCACATCTCCAGTGACCTAAGAGTTCTCACTAGGACCCCGTAAAGAATTTACGATCTCCAAGGAACAACTCCAGGACCTTTAACCTGGACCTTGGAAGATATTCCAGATCCAAACACACACCCTGGCAGACAACGTAGAGTCCTTCCAGACTCGTTGAGATGACAAAGGCATAGCTTTCATCTTGCAGATGGCGACTGCTCCTAGTGCATTATTTTTTCATAATGGACGAAAGTTCTAGAAGCATATTCTGAAAGAGATTTCGAAAATAGACTCAGACAGACTTTTGGAATCATTTCCTCCCATCCACTTTGAGTTCTATGTCACAAAGAGCGGGTATCCAAAGCCTGGCCGCACAGAGTACCTCCGTACAGTTCCCCAGATGTGTGTCGTGGAGATGGTTCTGTCCACTAACCCTAGTAGGAAAGCTTTGAATCCTACCTACAAACTGCCCCATCCTTTCCCACTGTTGTCGGTCCAAGTTCCAGACCTAAAACAAAGGCCAGCCTTTTCTTAAACCCCATTGTAACCATTCTTCAACTAGCCAGCTCTTCACGGGGGAATATACCAGGTCCAAAAGAAACTCAGGACAAATGGTTGCGCTGCCTATCAGCATTCCAAAGTTCGTGCTGGCTTCCAGGCTTTCTAGGTACCGTGAATATCGAACACTGGTTGCTTCTCTTCTCACCCCATCCCTACCTAAACTTCTTCAGCTCTTGGGTTTCTTTCCCTCCCTTGTCCTCTCCTCCCACTGTAACCCTGTCATGCCAGCTACGCACTCTCTTGCCCCTCCCTCTTCTGTCTTTACCCCTTGGCCTCCTCCTCTCTCTTGCCCCTGTCTCATGGTCTCCTTTGCCTGCACTCTCTTTGTCGTCCTCGCTCACTCTTCCTGTCTCTCTCCCCTCAAGTCCCAGTCCAGTCTGCAGGCCACGTTTCTTATACTTCCCTCCCTCCACTCTGAACTGCTCTACTTGCATCTGGCTGTACCCTGCCTCGTATCTACAATGAAACCGTTCCCCTCAATCATACCTTGGAGTGGTTATATCCTCAGTTTATACATCTGGTGCCCAAATCCTCAGTATATACGGAAAGTAATTCGGAGAGTGTTCCCGTGGAGGGCTGGAAAGATGGTTCAGTGGGGTTAAGGGTATTTGCTGCTCTCACCAGAATTCACTTCCCGGCACCCTTGTCAGTGGCTCACAAACACCTATAACTGCAGCTTCGGGGGGACGGGGGTTGAGGGGAGGTGGTCCAGAGCCCTCCTCCTGCCTCTGCGGGATGAGCAGGCAGCAGCAGTGGAACATGGGAGGTTGAGCTTGGATTGAAGCAGATAGCCTGAAGATAAAATTCAAGCCTGTTCACAGTGCAATGAATATAGTCCTAGCTATGTCCCGAGAACTGTGGGTCTCCAAACCCAATAATACCTTCTGGTCCAAGTAACTCACTGCCCTTTCCAAAGCATGGGCTTTATCAGGGACCAGCAGCAAGGAAGCCCATCCAGAGCGCAGCCAGGCCCTTGCTAGACTGGGAGACCTGTCTCCACTTTAAGAAAAAAAATGTTCTCCTCTTCTTTAGCAATTGATAAATAATAAAATTTTCTAGGCCAGAGGTTTAATAAATCATAACAAATCTCCCTTCAAATGCCCTTGTTAATAATATTGAGGTAGAAGGGTATAGTGGTGCAGCCTTTAATCCCCACACTTGGGAGGGAGATCCACACAAGTGGATCTCTGAGAGTTCAAGGCTAGCCTGGTCTACATATTGAGTTCCAGGAGAGCCAGGGCTTTGTAGAGAGGCCTTGTCTTGAGAGGAAAAAAAAAAAGAAACATTGAGTCAAAAGTTCCCTTCTGTGTTGGCTAGTTTTATGTCAACTCGACACAAACCACAGTCGTCTGAGAGGAGGGGACCACAACTAAGAAAATGCCTCCATAAGATTGGACTGCCAGCAAGTCTGTAGAGGGTTTTCTTATGTAGTGATAGATGTAGAAGGGCCTAAGCCATTGTGAGATGTGAGTTCAACCAAGTGAGCTCAATTTTGGGTGCCCCCCCCCAGACTCGGAGAGAATTTCATTTTAATGGGAACAAAAGCAAACTCTGGGTGTTCAGAGCAATCATTAAAACAAACGTCACCCTTTATTTCTGAATTACAAAGAAACAAGAACAGTGGTTCACTGTGCTTTATGATGACTGGGGAAATATTACTCTCATGGTGGAACAAAATTGAACCAATGCAATGCTAGTCTCAGGCTTTTTGCGTGTTGCCTTTACTGCCGGAGGTATTAAATCAACAGTGTATGGCCTCCTTGTTAGATGAGAGCAACTCAAGCTTGCAAAGAGTATCTACTCTAAGTCATTCTCTACACTGTGGCCGACACAGCTTTCTCTTTGTGTATGCGTGTGAGCATGTGTTTGTGAGTGTGTATGGTATGCGTGTGTGTTCATGCACAGGGTGGAGGCTGGAGATTGATATAGATTATCTTTATCTATCACTCTCCACCTTTTTGTTGAGACAGGCTCTCTCACCAAACCTAGAGCTCTCTGATTCGGCAGGGCTAGCTGGCCAGCAACTCTCAAAGAGCCTACTGTCTCTACCTCACCAAAGCTGGGATTGCAAATGCGTTTTGCCACCACAGCTTTTTATGTGTGTACTGGGGATTGGAACTCTGAATATTTTGCCAACTGACCCATCTCCCCAGCACTCCACCAACACATACTGATATGGTGGCTGGCTGCAGTTACTGGTAACCACTGCATGTTATGAACACACAGGTAGTCAGGAGAACATTGATTGTCATGCATCCAATTCCCCAGTGAAACTTGTCTTTAATGAAAGAAGTATTAATACCGCAGGTTTTAATACTCTTAGGGTCATCTCTTTTTTTAAAGAATTATTTTATTTATTTTATGTATATAAGTGCACTGTAGCAGTTTTCAGACACACTAGAAGAGTGCATCAGATCCCATTACAGACGGTTGTGAGCCACCATGTAGGTGCTGGGAATTGAATCAGGACCTCTGGAAGAGCAGTCAGTGCTCTTAACCACTGAGCCATCTCTCCAGGCCTAGGGTCATTTCTTAAATAATACTTGCCATCCTGTCTAACAGGGGCATGTGGATTGCTACCATAACGCATGTTTTTACCAAGTGGGCCATCTCTTCAGCTCCGCTTCTGGTCTTCTGTTGTTTCTGCGCTCCCTCGCTGTAAGGCCTTCATGCTCGGGTCTCTGGCCATCCCTGTTTCTATCTCTCTCATCCTCCTCTGTGCTCTGGTCACCCACAGCTGCTGCTCTAGAGAGCCTGGCCGTTAGGGTTTGTATACCCTGAATTTCTAACAGCCTTCTTCCCTGTTCTACAGTCCTCTCAGCTCTGAAGAAATATCTTTTAAGATTCAGTTCAAGGTGACTTCACCCCTAAGTGTCCACAACCTGCAGTTGTAGAACCACCTGTCCTTCCTCAGCCCATCGCCACGCCCAACATTGCCCCTTTGACCAACACAGAGCTTTCACCTGTCTCCCTTCCACGACTACACTTAGAGACTTGATGGAAGGGATGGTATTTTAACCATACCACACATCACTTATAATCACGATTAGTGTAATTTTTTTTTATTTTTAAATTTTATTTATTTTTATTTTATGTGCGTCGGTGTTTGTCTGCATGCATGTCTGTGTGAGGGTGTCAGATCTTAGTTACAGACAGTTGTGAGCTGCCATATAGATTCTCTCCCAGGTCCTCTAGAAGAGCAGTCAGTTCTCTTTACTAGGTAAGACATCTCTCCAAGACCATAGTGAATTTTTCTATACATTTATTTTATTAATTGAATGGTTATTATTATTATTCACTTCAATCAATTATTACTCAATTATTATAAATAAGTTTAACTGAATGTAATAAATGAATGAATTGAATTTTTCATAAATTAATTTCTCTCTCAAGCTACCTCTCTCTTTTATTTTTTTGTTTTTTTTTTGTTTTGTTTTGTTTTTTTTGTTTTTCGAGACAGGGTTTCTCTGTATAGCCCTGGCTGTCCTGGAACTAACTCTGTAGACCAGGCTGGCCTCGAACTCAGAAATTCGCCTGCCTTTGCCTCCCGAGTGCTGGGATTAAAGGCGTGCGCCACCACGCCCGGCTCGCTACCTCTCTTTTAATACACATATACTTATGTCTCATGTCCGGTGAAAGGAGAAGAGTGAGGAGGTGAATCAACATGGCTGCCACTTACCATCGATGCTCTGTGCCCAGTGGCGGACGGCAGAGGTGATGGGCTGTTTTCTCCGTGTGAAAAATCCAAGCAGGAACTATTCAGAGACCGTGAGCTTCCTGAGTCACTATGCCGTTGCTGTCCCTTTTCTGACATCAGCCTGGATAGAAAGCTAGCCTTGCGACTACCTGGGCCTAATCTGTCTGCCCAAACCCCACTCTCTCTTGCACTGCCGTCACTGCCTTGGAACTGACTCTGGCGATCCGTGAGAGATCTCCCTGAAGCTTCTGGGCCCTGGGCTCGCTCCCAGGTTTCTAAGGCAGATGATGGATGGTGTTGAGAAGCCGTCATTGTACCGAACCAGGACTGAGACATTGCGTTCTTGGGGCCAAAGACAGAATGGCATGGTTGCTGTCCGGGGTGCTGAATTCTGGCACTGCGGTCATGTGGACACGGGCTATGCACATGGAGCTGTCCACGGCTCTCAATTTTCTCAGCCCAGTCTCTTTTGCCACAGGAAACGTCTACCTCAAGTTGCCTGGGGTGTGGAATTTGCCACATGCTTTTAGACCGTGGTATATTGACTCGGATGACTTGCTGTTTATTGTTGGCTTGAAGTAGTGAGATTCTTTCAGGTAAAGAAGAACAGACCATACACTGCTGGGCCCCTGAGTCGTTTGTTGAATGGAATGGAGGGCCTGTTTCATTCTCAGTGTTCCCACGGCTGGATTTGCCTTCGAGTGCCCTCATGATTTTCCTGATGCCGAGATGAAATATTTCCAGGATATTGAGTAACAAGGAGATGGCTGCAATGCTGAGCATGAAGAGCATGAAAATGGTCTTCTCTGTAGGCCTGGATACAAAGCAGTCCACTGCATTGGGGCAAGGGGCTTGGGTGCACTTGTAAATGGGGTGCATTTGAAACCCATAGAGAGTATATTGGCCTATCATGAACCCTACTTCCAGCACCGATCTGGTCAAGATGTGTAAGACATACGTGCGCAGCAGACATCCTTTCAGAGGGACTTTATGAATCCTCTTGCGCTCCTCGAGTCTCCTCAGCTCCCTCTCTACCCTTTGTTGCTCCTCCAGGTCGAGCTCTGGATTCTCCACCTGGGCTCTAAGGTATAACTTCTTCTTCTGCCTCTGCTTCTCAAAGTCCCTGAGTCTATAAAGGGCGTGGCCCATATACACCAAAGAAGGGGAAGACACAAAGATGATCTGCAAAACCCAGAATCTGATCAAAGAGATGGGGAAAGCATCATCATAACAGATATTGTTGCAACCGGGCTGCTGGGTGTTGCAGGCGAAGGCAGACTGCTCATCGTCCCAGACGTCCTCAGCAGCAACACCAAGTACCAGCATTCGGAAGATGAAGAGGATGGTCAGCCAGATCTTCCCCACTATAGTGGAGTGGGAGTGGACTTCCTCTAGGATGCCACCCAGTAAATTCCAATCTCCCATGGTTAGGAATTCATGTCTGAAACATACAGAAAGTGAGGAGGTTAATAAAACGGAGGGACGTCACTTATAAAGGGGCATGCTCGTGAGTAGCACAGACTCTTGGCACAAGTCAACACAATTCCCGATCGCAACTTCATACTTGAAGAAACTGGAATTTTTCCAAGGAGTATTAGTTTCTGTACAAAACACTAACCCCCTATAATCTACCTCAGTTTACTTCTTATCCTTTTCTTGGCCACGTGCAGTTCCCTTTCATCCTAGGGTACCCATTAGTTTCCATGTTTGTACAATGTATTCCACAGTCTTGCTTACCTTTCTACTCATTTGAGAGGCCCATTCATCTCACATCTAGCACAATCTTAAGACTCAAATACTCTAGAACTTTTCTCTAAGCAGGCCAACCCCCACCTACTTTCCCCTTTCCAAAGCTTCCACCACCACTCATTTGGCATTTAGCTTAGAAGAATGTTGTAGTGTTTTCATTTTCTGTCTCACTTCCTGCAAAGGTGCACCCCCTGCAGGTAAAGCCTCTCCGTGGTGTCTGGATCTCCCTACACAGATGATTTCAGTAATGTTCCCTTGAGTCTTTCATGAAATAACTATCAACAGGGACAGCAAAGTAGGATCTCCTCATACACCACACGTGGCTACCATTGTAAGGTGAAGCACACGTGAAGAGAAATCAGCCAAGCAAATCCTTGGGAGCTGTTTCAGGTCAAGGTAGTGGTAATGTTGAGTCAGTCACAAAAACAGTGCCGCCAAAACATGTCTGGAAAGCCAGGTCTTCATGGAATTCTTCCTTGGTTTTTTTTGAGACAGAGATTCTCTGCATAACAGCCCCAGCTGTCCTGGAATTCACTTTGTATAGCAGACTGGTCTCAAACTCACAGACTTGCCTGCCTCTGACTCCCAAGTGCTAGAATTAAAGGGCTGTGCCACCATGTCTTGTGTCTTTATGGAATTCTTGAAAACTTGGAAAAGTTAGTATAAACGGTCTCTCTAGAAAGCTTGGAGTCTAGGAAAGAGTCAAGGTCTAAGTGTCATACACAAGTTACCGTGTTTATCCTGGAAAAACTATGTTTTTCAAGGTTCAGTTAGATCAAAACACTGTCTTAGGGTTTCTATGGCTGCTATGAAAACACCATAACCAAAAAGCAAGTTGGGAAGGAAAAGGTTTGCTTACTCAGCTTATACCTCCAGATCATAGCCCATCATTGGAAAGTCAGGACAGGAACTCAAGCAGGGCTGGAACCAGGAGGCAGGAGCTGGTGCAGAGGCTATGGAGGGGTGCTGCTTACTGGCCTGCTTTTCATGGCTTGCTCACCCTGCTTTCTTCTAGAACCTAGGACCACCAGCCCTGGAATGGAATCGTCCATAATGCACTGGGCCCTCCCCACATTAATCACAAAAAAAAAAAAAAAAAAAAAAAAACAACAACAACAAAAAAAAAAACACCTTACAGCCAAATCTTATGGAGGCATTTTCTCAATTAAGTCTCCCTCCCCACAGAGAGCTCTAGTTTGCGTGAAGACTAGCCTGCATGGTAACCTAAAGATTTCATGTGGAAGGCTTTCAGATATGAAAATCATAGGGGAAAATGTAATTAAGTTGAAGTAGACAAGTGTAAAGAACAAAATAAACTTATTCTAAGTGCTACTATTTTGCTTTAAGACTCCATTTAATCATAAGAAGAAACTAAATTCAAGATCCCATGCCGTAGGGGAGCTGGGGACTTCCCCATAGATGAACAGCTTCTGGTGTAAAGAGTTGTCTGCATCCAGACATCTCAGGGGCAAATTGTATGGAGACAGTTGTCTGCATCTACCCTCTCAAGAACAACTTCCCCATCTTGCTGGCAGGGTCAAACAAGTTCCTAGGCCTAGAGAAGAACTTCTATCCCATTTCTCCAATGTTTTCTTAATCATCTGTTAACCAGTAAAAAAAAATATACAAACTGCTGTTACCTAAACCAGGGTGCATAAACTGTAAAATATATATCCAATTGCCTGTTATACCCTAATTGACTACATGCTGCTTGCCCGCTTCTTTGCTCCCTTATCATTCTAAAATTCCAGCCCAGAGTCCAGGAGGGGACCTGACTGCAAAGGCTGAATTAGGACCTTGAAGCCAGGAGTCCTGGATGCAGCCCAGTCTTTAACTGTTACTTCATTGCTTAACCCAGCTTAACCTGTAATGTCAAAATACAACTGGATGACACAGCAGCTCCCTGCAGCTCCTCCCAGGTAAACCTTGCTTTGTGTTCCCATCCTTTAAAAATGTACCATCTCCCTTCTGGGAAGCAGTTCAGATCCTGAGCTGGCCACCTCCCTGAGCACTCAAAACAAAGCTTTCATTTTTTTTTTAAGATTTATTTATTTATTATATGTAAGTACACTGTAGCTGTCCTCAGACACCCCAGAAGAGGGAGTCAGATCTCATTCAGGATGGTTGTGAGCCACCATGTGGTTGCTGGGATTTGAACTCTGCACCTTTGGAAGAGCAGTCGGGTGCTCTTACCCACTGAAACATCTCTCCAGCCCCAAAGCTCTCGTTTTTAAGCTTCTATCTCTGAGGTGAGTTTTCTCAGCTTCCATCCTGAAACCAACAACAATGGCATAATTTTTAATTTTTAAATTCATTTCTCCAATGTTTTTCTCAAATGTTACCTCTATCTAGGCATTATCTCAGAAGCCACAAACTCAACCACAGTCATGGGGTATGTGACATGTGGGACACACACACATTGGAACTTCACCTGAAAAACCAACAGGAATTGGAAACTCACTATTATTCCTCGCGTAAATTAATCTGTAGGTTGTTGTAAGACCTTTAATCACTGAATCAAGTAAAATTCCATAAGTGTACACATATACAATGTGTAAGAGATATATGATTATATAAACATATATATGAGTATATAAATATCATATATACATATATGTGTATATGTGTGTATGTATATATATATGTATATACATATATATGTATATGTGTATATGTATGAATGTATATATGTGTGTTTATGTATATATGTGTACATAATATATATACATACATAGTGTGTGTGTGTGTGTGTGTGTGTGTGTGTGTGTGTGTGTGTGTATGAGCATGGAAGGGAAGTCGAGGAGTATAGATACAGGAAGAATTAGAAGGGAGAAGGAAGAGGCAGAAGAGGCAGAAAACAGGTAAAAAAAAAAAAAAGAAAAAGGGACAACAGATTTCTAAGAAAATATGAGTGGGACTGAAAAGATGGCTTTGGTTATGGTTATGATTGAATTGGTTCCCAGTACCCACATAGTAGATTACAACTGTTCATAACTCTACCATCAAGAGGTCCAACTCTCTCTTCTGACCACGGCACGAACCAAGCCTGGAAGTGGTGCACAGACACACATCCAAGCAAAACATTCATACACATAAAATAAACGGCTTCTTATAAAAGAAAATATGATTTCATTTAATAAAAACATTTATGTAAACTTTACCTGTTTTCATATATACATATGAAGAAAATTTTAAATAGAATTGTCTTGGTTAGGGTTTCTATTGCTGCAATAAAACACCATGACCAAAGCACAAGTTGAGGACAAAAAGGGATTATTTGCCTTACACTTCCATTATCACTGACCATCATCAAAGGAAGTCAGAACTCAGACGGGGCAGGAACCTGGAGGCAGGAGCTGGTGTAGAGGCCATGGAGGAGTGGTGCTTAGTGGCCTTCTTCTCATGCCTTGCTCGGCCTGCTTTCTTATTGAACCCAGGACCCCCAGTCCAGGGACGGCCTACTCATAATAAGCTGTGCCCTTCCCAACCAATCACTAATTAAGAAAATGTCTTACAGGCCTCCCTACAGCCTCATCTTATGGAGAGATTTTCTTAATTGAGGTTCCTTCCTCTCAGGTGACCCCAGCCTGGGTCAAGTGGACATAAAACTATCCAGCTCAGTTCTGAGATAGGAGCTGTTTCTCAGAATGTGATGATCTTCGTTTTGAAACATAGACTCACTATACAGCTCAGGCTGGCCTCAAAAAAAAAAAAAAATCTCCTGCGTTAACTTCCCAAGTATTAGGCTTTCAGACATGAACCACAGCACCCAGTCTACCTCACAAAATTTGGAAAAAATAATGAGCACAATTTATATTTTATTCTATATGTTTGTGAGTTATTTGAAATGTGAAATAAGAGAGTAGAAAATTTTAATTTAAATATAATTAAAATTATATTTATATATTTCAGTCATTTAAGTAATAATTTCCTAAGTTTGATCCTATCTAAGTTAAGGTACTTTTTGCCTAATTATTCTTCTAAAATGTATAAAATATTCAGTTTTATTTTTAATCTGTATTTGACATCCTGAAATATATATGCTTAATTTTGTCCCTGTTTATTTTAAATGTGGAAAATGTTTTTAAATAGCAAAGAAAATTTTCCTGAAGTTCCTAAGAAATCACAATAAACTGACACCAGTGTGAAAAAACAAGGTCATGTGCAAAAGTTGTTCTAAGTTCCCTAAAAAGAACTTTCTACTGACTACAATTAACAGACTACAGACCGTTCAGTCATTCTGGCTTGTTTCATTACCAAATGCTAATTTAACATCTCATGTTTAATAAGCTAACAGTCCCTGGCAGCATTTGATTTTAGATTGTTTCTTTCTATCCCAAGAGGGAGCTCTTATATATTTCTCATAACCAGCACGGCCTGCACATTTATCACTTACCTTAGAGTTAGACCAGACAATTCCACTTGAGTGTGCAGAACCCTCAAGTTGCCCCATGTGTGGTGTTTAACAGAACAGCTGCTTCTGCTGCAGCTTGCTGGTAAAAAGGCTCTGGCTGGGTGGCTGTGGGGCTGTAATTCAAAGTGAACACAGCAGTTTCGATCAGTGTAGCCTAACCTAATGGCCACTCACATCCCCCAATTAAAACTGTCCTTTGCTAATTTGCAGTTTTCTTGTCCTATTTGTTTAGTAGATACCACGTTAGGACACCTTTTGGTAGAACTCAACAAATAATAATAATTGCCCCTTTTTGTTTGTGAATAATTTGATTTGAGTCGGGTATATTTCTGTAGTCCATCGATTGCTCTGGAAATTAGCACTCACAGATCAATAAGCCATGTCCAGTTTCACAAACAGCTGCCTGGGGCGAATCTGGCCTCATCCAATGTGAGCAAAAAACACAAACTATGCCATGCTAAAATAAGAAACGTCTCCATAGCAGGATCAACACTTATACACCAGAGGAGAGCTAAGCCCGTGTGTGTACTGCATTCCATTAGACTACGATCCGGAAATGTGTGCCTCTATAGAGGAAGAGCTGGGAAGCTAAGCATGTCCCCAGAACCGATGTCTGATTTGAGAAGAGAACTAGAATTCCAGAAAGGTCAAATAACGTGCAGAAAACCAGGGACTAGTTTCTCTAATTTGTAATCCACAGCATCTTTAATAGTCATATTTAAGAGTGTATCATCTTACTGTAACATTTTAAAGAGACTAACAATACTGTTCGGTCTCAAAGAAACCTGAGACAAAAGGAGGTGCCTATTTAACATATCAAAGCAGAAGCTGGGGTAACTAATACAGTCCTGGCTCTTCAGCAACTCTCTCCTCCATCCTGTGGTGATTTGAATATGCTTGGCTCATGGAGTGGCACTATTTGAAGGTGTGGCCTTGTTGGAGTAGATATGGCTTTATTAGATTAAGTGTGTTACTGTGGGTGTGGGCTTTAAGACCCTTGTCCTAGCTGCCTGGAAACCAGTCTTCTCCTGTTTGACTTCAGAACAAGATGTTGAACTCTTGGTTCCTCCTGTGCCATGCCTGCCTGGGTGCTGCCATGCTCCTGCCTTGATGATAATGGACCAAACCTCTGAACCTGTAAGCTAGCCCCAATTAAATGTTGTCCCTATAAGATTTGCCTTGGTCGCTGGGCGTGGTGGTGCACGCCTTTAATCCCAGCACTTGAGAGGCAAAGGCAGGTAGATTTCTGAGTTTGAGGGCAGCCTGGTCTACAAAGTGAGTTCCAGGACAGCCAGGGCTATACAGAGAAACCCTGTCTCAAAAAAACCAAAAAGAAAAAAAAAAAGAAAAAAGAAAAGAGAAAAAAGATTTGCCTTGGCCATGGTGTCTGTTCACAGCAGTAAAACCCTAAGACAAATTCCAACCTAAACATCTCCAGCTCTTGACCTTGGCTTCCCTCCCATATTAATTGGGGGTTCTCTAGAGTAACAAATTTTATAGAAGAATCTATCTATGTATCTATCTATCTATCTATCTATCTATCTCTACCCACCTATTCATCTATATATTTGTATGTATATATTTATATATATTCATCTAAATCTATATCTATATATAGTCATCTATCTAGATAGATAGATAGATATTTTGGTTTTTATATGTATCTATATTCATTTATATGTATCTATATCTATATGTCTATCTATAGATATATAAAATCTATTTATATGAATACTCAGAGAGAGGGAGGGGCTACCGTCTGCAGGCTATAGTCCAGCTAATCCAACAATGGCTGGCTATGAACAGAAAGTCCAGCAATTGCTCAGTCCAAAGGCTGGATGTCTTGGATGGTCTTCAGTATGTGCTGGTATCTGAAAGAAGAAGGCTCCAATGGCAAGAAAGGAATGGATGTGCTTTCAAGGCAACAACCAAATGCCACCTTCTTCTGTGTCTTTACGTAGGCTTCCAGCTGAAGGCGTGGTCCAGCTCTTCCTGCCTCAGGATCCAGATCAAAGGTCCAGACTGGAAGTGGATTAATCCCACTCCAAACCAAGCAGGAAAAATCTTTCACAGGTGTGCCCTCCATTTCTGGATTGAAGTTCATTCCAGATATAGTCAAGCTAACAACCAAGCCTGGCCATCGCCCCTTCCCCCAGCTTCTCTTCTCCTATAAAACCCAGCCATTTGGCCTCCATTTGGCCCTTGGCTCCTCTCTTTATCCACTTGCCTTCTTCCCTCTTCCGTCCCCCTCTCCCTCTCATGGTTTATTCTGCCGGCCCCTCCAGATGGCTCCATCTGTGCTCTCCCTCATGTCTACAAAACACGTTCTCCTCCATCATCCCTAAGAGTGGCCACACCCTTGTTTTCATTCAGGTACCAGAACCCGACCATGGCTCTAAACCTTAGCTCTGGGGCACATTTCTAAGCATGGACTTTTCCATATAAAATGTAGAAATAGATGTAAAAACACTGATATTTCTTAAGTACTACGTGCCTATCCTATTTTTAGACAGATTTTGTTTTGTTTTGTTTTGACTTTTTTACATAAAACATGACAATGAAGGATAAATTGGTAAGGAGTCAAGTTGTTATTTCTTTATTTTTCAAACAATATATCCTGATTATGTCTTCCCCTTCCTCTACTCTTTCCAATATTCCCTATTTCCCTATCATCCGGATCCACTCCCTTTCTGTGTCTCAACAGAAAAAAAAAAGCTTCTAAGGAATAATAATATAATATAATATGGTAAAACAAACAAATCAGAATATGGAAAAACCAAATAGACAGAAAGAAAACAGCCCAAGAAAAGGCACAAGAAGCAGATTAGATGTGGGGACTCACCGTCTTATGACCTGGAAGCCCTCTGTGCATGCTGCCTCAGCCTGAGTTCATATGTGCCTCAATACTGTTGTATTATGAAAGCCTTGTTTTCTTGGTACTATCCATCCCTTCCGCCTCTCACACTCTTCTTGCCTTCGCTTCTACAGGGTTCCCTGAGCTGTGAGGGGAAGAATTTGATGGAGACATCCCATTTAGAGCTGAGTGTCCCAAGGCCTCTCACTCCCTGCATAGTGTCTGCTTGTAGGTCTCTGTATTTGTTCCCATCTGCTGAGGAGGATGCCCTAAGGAATCAAACTTATCTAACCTCAAGGACAGACATACTATATATGCATACACATATTTAAGTAGTAATGGGTCACTGTCCAAGGAGCTTTTAACATGTAATTATAAAATTTACAAGCAAAATAATGAGCTCCCTACATAATGAATATATTCAGTACTGAAACATAAAAAGTGTGGACACACATGTCTTTAGACTCAATAGGGCAGCAGATACAGGCCAGTCTCTGAGTTTATTGCCAGCTTAGTCTGTATAGTGAGTTCCAGGTCAGCTAGAGTGACATGAGGAGACCATAACTCGGTAATAAATAAGTAAATAAATAAATAAAATTGTTCATTTATGCATCAGCTAATTTGAAAAGAGAACAAGAAGTTCCTAGTATGAACAGGCTCAAGGCAAGATTACCATATGATAAGAAGGAGCCGGGAAGTGTACTTGTTCAATGTATCTCTTGTGCATATACTCAAGAAAATAAATGTTCAAATTAGAAGACAAAATGAAGATTAACTGTATATCTATTTATTTAATTCAAACTTGTATTATGATCATAAAGCATCACCAAATTTCTTTGGCCTGCACAGATAAATCAATCTGACCAGTTCATCCTTGAAGACTTTTAACGACTGAGTGAATGCCATAAGAGCAGACCAAAGACTCTGAGGAGGACTACATTCTCCTCAATAACAAGAAGTAACATCCTGAGATGGGTACTGTGCTGGTTTGAATGAGAATGGCCCTCATCAACTCGGATATTTGAATGCTTGGTCCCCAGTTACTGGAACTGTTTGGGAAGGATGAGGAGGTGTGGCCTTGGTAGAGAAGATGTATCAGTGGGGTGGGCTTTTGGGTTTTTTTTTAAAAAAAAAAAAAGCTACAGCCATTCCCAGTGACTCTGCCTTGTCTCAAGAAGTAAACTCTCAGCAACCGCTCCAGTGCCATACCTGAGTTTCAGGCCAGTCTGGTCTACAGAGGGAGTTCCAAGCCAGGGCTCTAAAGTGAAACTCTGTTTTGGAAAAAAAAAAAAAAGTTCCAATCTAAGTGCCTCTTGTGGTCACACGGCCTCTAATCCCTGCACTCAGGAAGCTGAGGAGCCATGAATCTGAGTCCAGCTTGGTCTGTGAGGCATGAGTGTATCAGCAATGTTTCTAATTTAGCAGCCTGGGGTCTCAGGGGCTGTGCAGACTCCACTGCCCCAGTCTACACAGCAGGGTTCTGCGTTCTAGACAGATGCCGTGAGGCCGGGGGCCTTGGTTGTTACTCATTCACTTTGACCTTTGAGAGACCCAATCTTTTGGGTTCAGACTCCATCTTAGAGAACCTGATCTAAGGTTGAACACAAGTAAAATAACAGGTACCAGTTTCCAGGTTACCCCTGACCAAGACCTACGTCTTACACCAGTTTTCAGGTTAACCTCCAACAAAACCTACATCTAGCACCAGTTTCCAAGTTGTTCCCCAGGTTACAAGCCTGCCCCTGACACTTCACTTCCTAACACCCACCAATCAGGAAGAAAACGAGTTAAGTTTATGGTTTGGCTCCCAGCACCAGCCAATTACGTTAAGGCCATAGTGGCCCCCAATCAGAAGTGTGCCCGGCTAGATGCCCCTTTCTTGCCTCTATACATGCTTGGCTGAAACTAGGCTCAGGACTCCACCTTCCTGCTGTGTCAGGGTTGGCAGGGAACTCAAGTTCAAGCTTAAATAAAGAGACCCTAATGCAATTGCACCAGTGTCTGCTCCTTGGTGGTCTTTTGGGGTCCATGAACGTTTCCTGGCACAACATCATCACTGTGACATGTGTTCCCGGACTGAGAAGCAGCCTAGGAGGAAGATGCTGTGGACCCTGTGTTTCCTGGCCTGAAAAAGTATCCTGAACCTGGAAGAAAGCAGCTTCTTGCAGAAAGATCTCCAGTGGGTTCTAGGGTATTGGGGGTGCAGCCCTAGATTATCTGTTCTACTGTCCTCAAGAGCTCATCAAACGGCAGCATCCAGAGAAAAGGGAAAAGGAGGCAGAAATTGGAGCTGAAGAAACACTAGACTTGGGACAAGGGGGAACACGAAGGCTCCACACATGACAAAGTGCTTGAGGTTACAGGAAGAAGACTCATATTCTTTCAGGATCCATGGTTCCTGGATTCATCTTGGGAGATTCATGGTTACAGGATTCACGGTTGTGGGATTTATGGCTGCTAGATGATTCGGGGAATGCAGAATTCATGGTTATAGGATTCATGGTTTCCAGACTCATGGAGTCTAGATTCATGGCTACCAAACTCAGGGTTTCTGGGTTCACGGTTCCCAGATCCCCAGCTGACAGATGTCCTCCTGATGAAGTGGCAGCACCTGGCACTCCCATCCGATGGAGTCTGATGTTACCAATAGGAAGCAACCAGATCAAGCTCCAGAGTCACTGGGAAGAAGAAGAAGAGGAGGAGAAAGGGAGAGAGGGAGGGAAGGGAGGGAAGGAGAAAGCGAGAGCAAGAGCGGAAGTGAGGATGCCCCAGCTGGAGAAACACTGGCATGGGTTACTTCTGGAAGCCTTAGGGAACCTGTGGCCAAGCAGGCCTGCTGAAGCTCCTAGGTTACTTGAGCCGGAACCAGGAGGCCATGTAGAAGCAAAGCCAACAGCAGGTAGATGGGTCAAGGAGTCCCCGAAGAATTAAGCCTGGTTTCCCAATGAGGTGTGAGGTCTTGGATAGCTGGAGCCCTGTGTGTCCTATCCATTCACTATCTCTCATTTCTCACACCCTAAACCTGAGCTCCCTGTTTAGCACTCACCCTAACCCCTTCCTTGCCTACTGCTTCAGTTGAGGGATCCCAGAGCCCATGTCCCTGTCAGCTCCACGGACCTGCACCTCTTCCTCAGCCTTGGCTGAGATGGCCACATTTCTTTCCCAGAGGGGTAGAATTGAACTTTTGATATTACAATCTGGCTTTTTATCTCCTGCCCAGTGTAGCAAGACTGGCTATGTAAAAACGTTATCCAAACCTTGCTTTAAGTCCTGGGCAGTGTGGTGAAGAATACATTTTTAGGGGACAGTCAGACATACCCTATCACAGTGTGTGCATAATCCGGCCTTGTCAATCCCAATAATAAAACAAGTGCATGGGTTTATAAAAACCAGACAGAGTCCTGCTGATTGTAGCCAACAGAGTAGAAAATCCAAAGTGTATCTAGGGAATTTCCTTACCTCCTCCAATATAGAGCTCGACTGAATTTGAATTATTCTGGACTCTATAAATGAAGATAGAAAAAGAAGGTTCCAAGACTATATGATGCCCGAAGACACTAGGAAACCACTGAAGGTACCTTACAACTGAAGTTCAATAGATAAATTATAAATATCTGGTTCTTTTCTAAGATAACAATCTTGTTTCATGTCAAAAACCTTTACTTCCAAAAGAGAAGAAAGGGAAAGAAAGAGAGAAAGAGAGAAGAGAGAGAGAGAGAGGAAAGAGAGAGAGAGAGAGAGAGAGAGAGAGAGAGAGAGA
>NC_034611.1:39268325-39269484 GCF_900095145.1 Mus pahari
AGAGAGAGAGAGAGAGAGAGAGAGAGAGAGAGAGAGAGAGAGAGAGAGAGAGAGAGAGAGAGAAAGCAAGCAAGCTTGACTTTAGGGAGTGCTTAGCTGTTAAGGGCACTAGCTGCTCTTGAAGAGAAACTGGATGTGGTTCTCAGTACCCACACGGCAGCTCACAAGGAATCTGACACACTCTTTTGGTCTCTACAGCAACAGCCATGCACATGGTACACAAACACACACACACACACACACACACACACACACACACACACACACACACACACGGGGGGGGAGACAGACACTCATGACAAGAGAATAAATAATTTTTGTTAAAAAAAAAAAAATCTCTGAGCCGGGCAGTGGTGGCCCACGCCTTTAATCCCAGCACTTGGGAGGCAGAGGCAGGAGGATTTCTGAGTTCAAGGCCAGCTTGGTCTACAGAGTGAGTTCCAGGACAGCCAGAACCATACAGAGAAACCCGGTCTCAAAAAAACAAAACAAAACAAAACAAACACAAACAAACAAACAAACAACAACAACAACAACAACAACAAAATCTCTGTTTCATGGACAAAGAGTAAAGACAAGAAACAGAGCAAATGTCCCCAGTAATGGTTTATTAAGCTCTTTCATACTTCAGTCCTGAGGGGGCAAGGAAACACATTTCACTTGAGTATTATCATACTCCTGGGAAGATTCAATCACTTGCTTTACAAAGCATCCTCTTTAAAATGTGCGAGCATGAACACTACGGCACTTAATAACGCCTGTCTTCAGGACCTACCACCAGAACGTCACTTCTGGCATTTGATCAAAGGCAGTTCTATGAAGCATGAAATTACAGCCTAATTTTTGCCTGTAAACGTGTTCTAGAAAAAATGCCATTATTACAGACTTTAGAAATCTTTGAAACAGAATCAAGACTATCTCCTATTTATGGTACACTGTAGTTTCATAAACAAAGCACTTCTTTCTTGCCATCTCTAGCCAGTTTCTCCCTAAACCCCAAGATGTGACCTGCTAACATACTGTAATCTCTTGCTCTGGAAATTTTTTTTTGGGGGGGGGGCGGTTCAAGACAGGGTTTCTCTGTGTAGCCCTGGCTGTCCTGGAACTCACTTTGTAGACCAGGCTGGCCTTGAACTCAGAAATCTGCCTGCCTCTGCCT
>NC_034611.1:39270404-39275497 GCF_900095145.1 Mus pahari
AAAAAAAAAAAAAAAAGAAAAGAAAAAAATTTTAATACGGGAGGGGGGGGAACCCTCTTCTAGCCCGCTGAATTAGTAATTCTACGCTACGTTCACCATCCAGGATGGCATCTTAGAGGCCAGACCTCTGCGCTGTCTAGCGCGCAGCTGACACAACTTAGACCCTGAAGACCTAAGTCGTCAAGTGGAGAACGCTTGCTCTCAGCCCAAACAGCCACGAGCCTCCACCCTTACTTTCCCTTTCAGTAGTGTCTCCCAGACCCGCCCCACTTCCGCTCTGGTGACGTCTTTTCCGCGGAGACACCCCGCCCGGCTGTCACGGCGGTCCCGGCCCGCCCACTTCCCTTCCGAGCCACCGAAGAGTTTACACCAGACTTTGGCGCCAACTGGAATCTTTTTTTTTTTTTTTCCTCCTTCAATGGCGGGAACTGGCTGTGTGCGCCGAGACGTGCTTTGCGTCTTATCTAATTGGTTGTCGGCGCTCGGTCCCGCCCCGGCGTCCCTACCGCGGGCTGCGATTGGCGGAGACGGCGGGAGCGCCTGGCGTCCGGACAGCGGCCGCTGTGCGGGGCTGGCCGGCCGGGTAAGTTCCTGAGGGCCTGTCGCGGGGCTGCTGGGGAGAGGCAGCGGGGTGCCGCCTGGGATGGCTTGCGCTCTGGGCGAAGGGTTGTGCCTGGCTGGGACTCGAGGAGCCAGCTGCCGTCCTCGGGGAGCGTCCCTCGGAGCGGCTCGGGGGGCGCCGGGGCGAGCGCCCAGAGCATCGCCCGGTCTGCAGCGCGCCCCTCCCCTCCCCCACCCGCGTCTCCCAAGTCCCTACTGCCCAGCCCTCGGTGAGTGTGGAAGAAGGGGCTGGCTGTCCCGAGGGTCGGGCGCCCAGTGACAGGGGCAGCTTCCCAAGCTGATCGCTTGAGAGAGAGCAGTTGCTTATGCTGGTCTCCGCAGCGCCTCGAACCATCCCTGACACGGGAGCGAGGAGGTGAATGTAGAATTCTCAGGAAGCATTGGTCCTTCGGGATCCTCTTGGCGGTCTTTTCTCGCCACACCAACACCGTACCTCTTGCTGAAGGCCTTTCTGTAAGCTTCAACTCCGCCTTGGGAGGGACTAGGCCACTAGGCAAGACTTCTTGGCTCTATTACTGTACCCCAAATTATTTTTTTCCATAGTATTTCCTGCCATCTTACGGGAGGTGTCCAGAGATTTATGTTTTAAGGGATGTTTTTGATTTTTGGCATCTGGCTGGAATTTATCCCAGCTCCCCACTTTCTAGCTGTTGGCTGCAGCAGATTTTCTAATTGGCTCTGTTAGGTTCCTCATCTACTTAAATGGGACAAGGAATAATAAAGGCTTAATAGGAGCTTCAGGATAATTTGAAGTGAATCAGTTACTTTAGCGCATTTATATCAATACTTGACTCATAGTAAAGGTGCAATAGATGCTGCTTTTCATGTCTGTCTCATCCTCAGAACCTAGAATGAGATTTGCCTCTTAGCTTTTGCCTGGTTGTGTTCCCTCTACAAATGTATGTTTTTCTGTATTGCAAAATTTGAACTTCATACTGCTTTCAGAAAAGACTAGATGACCCCTGTCTCTATGCCTTTGCTAATGAGTCTGTTGAAGCTGTTTATCCTTCCAGATAATGGGTGTCAACCTGTAACATTTTTAAAGAACATAGGGACTGGCCTTTTCAAAGCTTCGAGGACTGCACACGACTGAGCAACGTTCCTAGCCCAGCAGCTGTTATTAATCTGCATGTTTCAAAGGTGTACCACTCCTCTCAGTAGTAACTCAGATGGGAGAGGAGAAGTATAGAAAGATCTCTCTCTTTCACTCCTCTCTCTCTTTCATTCTCTCTGTCTGTCTGTCTGTCTGTCTGTCTTCTCCTTTCTTCCCACCCTGGGAGACTCACTGACTTGTAATTTTTTTTTTAATATACCTGTCACCATGATGCTAATGAGCCCCAAATCATAATACCTATCATAACTCTCTTTTAAGAAAAATCTGTTAGGTATCCAATTCTTTTTCTAACCCGGACAGACATTCTCATCTGATTGTTGTACAAGTGATTCACCAGGTCTTCTTTACTTCTCCATTACCATTAAAAGAATGCCTTCCACCTTATCAGAGGTAGAAATTTCGGAATCATCTTTAACTAATTTGGCATTTCATTAGCTCAACAAATTATTTTATTACTTACTAACCGCTATGCCAGACTGTGCTAAGAGCTGATGATGGTGGGGAACAAAACATGACCTTGTCCACCTGGGCCTATATTGTCAGCAAGGTGGACATTTTTTCTCAAATCCCACGAGAATGTAGAGTTGAATTTAAATGTAACTTTATTCACCTGATGTAATTGTCATTTCCGAGGCTTACTGCCTCAGTCTGCTAAACGAGGCCCAGTCCTGAAAGCTGCTAGCTGCTATACAATCTAATCTAGTCCTGGAGTGTTTTCAGCCTCTGAGACTTACTGCCATTCTTTCTGAACTGTCTGGCTTGTTCTCTCTCTGCAACCTTTCTCTGTACACCTGTCCCAGTAAAGCTGCTTCCTCTCGTTTTTTACTTTTTCCTCTCTGCACTGCTCTTTTAGTAGCTTTCCTTTCCTCTATTCTTGTGAGAGTTGAGCATGTTCTGTTCAGTCAAATCTTTCTCTGATTCAGCACTTTGCCACTCAATTTGACAAACATGGGTACTTCTACAAACTCTACCTTCATTGTTTGGAATTAAAGGAGTGTATTGAGGGCCTGTCTGTATTCCAGCCAGAAGAATTAATGTGTGTGCTAAGGGCCAAGACACACAACTAGAAACAGGGCTTTTAAGTAAATAACAAGATCCTGGGTTTACAATGTGATAAATATTCTGCAACAGTTGAACTGTGGAAAGAAGTCCTATAGGGAAAGGACACGCTGGTATAAGGATATCGAATAATGTGAGGTGAAGTGGCGCACACCCTTGGTCCCAGAACCCCAGAACTGAGGAGGCAGAGGCAAGTGGATCTCTTAAGTTTGCACGCTGCTTTGTGTACATATTGAATTCCTGCATGGTCAGGGCTACGTGGAGAGCCCTGTCTCAATGCTTTCACTCATATGCTCCCTAAAACCAAACAAGATTATATCAGAGGTCCTTTCCTAGTGGGGTGAGGTTGTGCCTGGGGGACTTTACTTAGGCCAGAATAACAGTTAAATAATGGTAGAGTTTGAGCAGACAGCACTTTTCATTGTTGCTGACTGGGAGAGAACAAGTATGCTCATAGAGCTACTCATGTGATCTGCATAGACTGCTGGGGGATGGAGAAGAACCGTGTACAGAATAACACTGGTTCAGTGGTACAGGTCTGGTATGCAAGACTGTAGAACTGTTAACAAGTGTGTTCACTGTCCTCAGATCGACAAGGAGCACCCAAAGATTGTTAAGCACAGCAGGAACATGATCAGATTGCTGTTTGGAAGACAGGCCAGGGTAGGTGGGATAGCTTAGCTGATACCAAACCTGACAAACTGACTGAGGTTGACACACATAGTAGAAGGAGAAAATAAATTCCCTCAAGTTTTCCTCTGACCTCCATTTGTGTACAAACACAATAAATAAATACATATATATATTATACATAAATATCTATATTTATTATATATAAATAGTTTTATATTTTATATTGTATATATAATATATATGTATTCTAAGGACAGCTCAGGTTTTGATATAAAGGAAATTTCAAATCAGAAAGAGTGGACATTTGAATAGGTTTGCATAAAATACAACAGCTTTCCCACAGAAATCCCTCAGAGCTAGACTTTGTCTTTTGCTAAGTCCTTGACTCCTTATTTGTCTTGCACAGTTTTCTTATTCTTGTTTGGAGATAGGATCTCACGTTGGTTCCTGATTCAGCCTTCCAGCTGCTGAGACTAGATGTGTATGCCACTGTTGGATGATCTTCCCTGTCTAGCTCCTGGCCACTAGCATCTGCAATGTGAATTTGCTTAGCCTCTGCTTTAGAATTTTAGTGATCTCTCCAGTTGCTACCGGGGAGAGTTCAAGTATCTTAAACATATAAACTGTTTCTTGGTTCTCTAAAACCTCACATTCTGATCTTGCTTTCACACATTTTAAACTATGAACATTCATATCTGGACTCATTTACATGTGAACTCATAGTAGGCTTGGTACAGAGTAGATCTGGTAAGATGGTATCAGAAAATGTCTACAAACAGAATCTTCGGAATTTTGGAAATAGTAAGTAAATGATAAAGGTGGCTAGAAAGGTACCAGTTTAAATCAAAATAGGGAATTTGGGCAAAATTCACTAGATGTTGGCAAGTTATGGGAAGGTTTTGAGTAAGAATTGCTACCGGCAGTGCTTCTGTAAGAGTTAGAATTGTTTGTAGCATGTATTTAGCAAACTAGGTAGCAACAGTAGGGCCTAAAGCACATTGAACAGCAGTGAGTGAGGGCAAATGGACAGATGGATGTTACAGGGGTGATGTCAGGAGTCTAGAGTGTGAGTGTTATCCATAAAAATAAAGATGTCAGGTGACCAGATGCTGATAGGTAATATTCTGGACTTCGTGACGTGAATATGTAGTTTCAGAGGAATGTATTTGTTTTTTTTTTGTTTTTTTTTTTTGTCGTATTACTGACTATTGCTTTATATCTTTGTATAAGTGGTTCTTAACTCTCAAGTACTCTGAAGGCAACAGGCATTCTGTCACCCTTACCAGTCTTTTCCCTCTTGTATCCTATGCTCCTCCTCCCCCATCAGACTAGTCCAAGGAGAAAGTCTGTTAGTGTAATTAATTCAAGGTAAGATAATATCTGAATTTATAGCTTTTGGAAATTACTCATATATTTGTGTAAGTACCCAAAGGCATTTATAGTTTGTTACTGACCTTATAATAGCCATAGCTCTGAAATCCTTTAGATGGAACTTTTTCCATGGTAGATGAGACTACCTAGGCCATGAGTGAGACCAGTGGAGTCATAAAAATAAACTATGAAGCCAGGTGTGGTGGCGCACGCCTTTAATCCCAGCACTTGGGAGGCAGAGGCAGGCGGATTTCTGAGTTCGAGGCCAGCCTGGTCTACAAAGTGAGTTCCAGGA
>NC_034611.1:39275547-39310684 GCF_900095145.1 Mus pahari
TTTTTCGAGACAGGGTTTCTCTGTATAGCCCTGGCTGTCCTGGAACTCACTTTGTAGACCAGGCTGGCCTTGAACTCAGAAATCCGCCTGCTTCTGCCTCCCAAGTGCTGGGATTAAAGGCGTGCGCCACCACCACCCAGCTGTTGGCTTGTTTTATAGTAAGTATTTGTGTTCATAAGTATATATTGAGTATATGAAACTCAGTCCCTACCTTCAGGACATCTGTGGTCTAATCTGTTGGTTATAATGTTGTTATTTAAATTATTTAAAAATTAGATGGGCAGTGGTGGCACATACCTTTAATCCCAACAATCAGGAGACAGAGTCAGGAGAATCTCAAGTTCTAGGACGGCCTGGTCTACAGAATGAGTTCTAGAACAGCCAGGGCTACATAGAAAAACCCTGTCTTAATCCCACTCCCCTTCCAAAAAAAAAGGATTGAAAAATCAGTTGGTTATGGCCCTGAAAGCTAGCTGATTTCATACCTGCCATCTGTAAGTATATGAGCAAATATGACAACAGAGGCTGTAGAGGTACGTCTAAGGCGGAGTGTCATGTACCCAGGCTGGCCTTTAAGTAGTTGGGTGCTACTTCAGAGAGCCCTGCCTCTGAGTGCCGGGGTGATAGGTAGGCTTTGTGTATGACAGGCAAGCACTCTACCAATTGGGCTACATTTATTCTCATGACTAAGAATTTCAAAGTGGGTAGATTTATGCTGAATTCAAGGGATCGCAGAATCTGTCACCCAGGTTCTAATGAGAGGAATAGGAAGAGAGGTGTTAGGGTTGTCCATGTGATGATAGGGCCTAGGGAGAGAGGAGCAGGCTCACATGCAAATGTAGTTATGGAAGCAGACATTGGAGAAGAAAGGCGATGGTGGGTCTTAGACTCTGAAGATGGAGAAAGGAGGCTCCAGACCAGGAGTGCAGGTGCTGTTAGAAACTGGGAGATGTGAACACCCTCTCTCGAACTCTACAGAAACACAGCCCTTAGTGCAGCTTGATTGTAGACTAGTAAGGATTGAAACCAGAGCATTGTGCTTGGTGACTATGTTGTGCCACAGAGCCATCTTCCTCATCCCCTAATACAAACACACACACACACACACACACACACTCAATACAGATACAATTCTTTTAAAAATCTATAGTTAGTTGAATTTCTGGATTCTAATTTAATGGTTATAGAAGGCAAAATATACTTTCTGGAATATTTATTAGGAAATCTAACATATCTTTAAAATTATTTTTATATTTTGTATGTGTGGGTGTATGTACAGCTGTGCACTGCATGCATGTCTGGTGTCCATGGAAGCCAAGAGGGGGCTTTAGACCTCCTGAAAGTGAAGTTACCGATGGTTGTGAACCACCATATGGGTAGATTTTTATACTGACTGATTTAATGGCTCTGGCTTGTTTTGTTTAATTTTGCACAGAAATGTGAAGAAAACCAGGCTTAACCCTTGTGAAACAAAGTGGCTATAGAAAGATAGAAGGTGGGGTGGAGAGAGTAAGGATCTATCTACATGCAAGACCAGGTTCTTTCTCCGGGTTGCTGTACTTTGGCCAGTACTATCTTCTTGAAGTGCCCCCTCCCCTCCTCCTCTGGGGGAGGAATGCAGTGGTGGTGGTGTGTGTGTGTGTGTGTGTGTGTGTGTGTGTGTGTGTGTGTAGCTCTGGCTGACCTGTAACTGACAAAGATCGACCTACCTCTGCCTCCAAGCCTGGCTTTCAGTACTTCTCTAGACACATAACACACCTTTTTTTTTTTTTTTTTTTTTTTTTTTTTTCATTTTTCATTTGCCTTTCATTCATTGCCACTGAATTTAAACTTTCTAAAAATAATTTTAAAAGCGGTGGTGGCACATGCGTTTAATCTCAGCACACAGGGAGCAGAGGCTGACAGGTCTCAGAGTTTAGGCTACCCTGGTCTACAGAGTGAGTTCCAGGACAGCCAGAGCTACACAGTAAAACCCTGTCTTGGTGGAGGAAAGAGGTGGGAGGGGCTTGCTTGCTTGCTTTATTTATTTATTTTGTTTATTTATTTATTTTTAGATTGAGTCTTGCTATGTAGAATAAATACATTGACCTGGAACTTTCTATGTGGACAAAAATGGCTTCAGACTCTTAGTCCTTCTGCCTCTATCTCTGCAATACTCAAGTACAGGTTCATGACATAGCTCTAAATGCAATGCATACACCTCTGTATTGTGGAGTGGTTCTTTCTTTGCATATGTGGGTCCTAGGGGGTTAAATGTATAGGTCATGAGGCTTGGAAGCAAACATCTTTACTGAGATAACTCACTGGCCTTCTAAAAGCAATTAAAGAATTTAATTTGTGTTTGTTTGTTGCTTGATGACGTGAGTTCAGCCCTCAGGACCCACATGGTGTGAAGAGAGAGTAGGCTCATGAAAGTTGTCATCAGTCCTCCATATCTGTACACATGGCATGTATGCACAACTCCCTTATCAGTAGATACAAGTTTTTTAAAAGTACCTTTTGGCCGTTTTTCTATGTACATATGCATGTGCATTTGTAGCTTCTAAAAAAATCATATATTTGTGTGTATGCGCACATTTGAGTGTGTGCTCGCGTGTGCATGTGTGATGTGAGTGCAAGCATGCATATCCCATGTTAACAGGACAGAGACAACTTGGTGGAGTTGCTTCTCTCTTGCCTTTACATGGGTTTTCAGGATTGAACTTGGGTCCTCAGGCTTGCATGGCATGCGCTTTACCTGCTAAGAGTCTCTCGGGCCTGTGTATTTCTCTTCTATTTATATTTATTTATTTACTTATTTACTTATTTGGCACTAATTAGAGTCTAGGGCTTCATGCATGCTTGCAAGTATGTGTTCTGCCTTTGGGCCATACCCCAGCCTGAATGCACCTTTTTTGTTTTCAGTGTTGTATTTACTGGTGTTGTGTGTGTGTGGATGGTGTGTGTGAGGGCAGGTGTGGGCTTGCTGGAGTTGGTTCTCTCTCCACCTTGGGCTCTGAGAATTGATGGATCTTAGGCTGTCAGGCTTCTCCGATGGTCTGTGGGGATAGCATTTGTATTTCTTGTTATACGAATATGTTTATGAGTGTGCTTTTAGTACTGATGGTTCTTATTTTAGTGCAAAAGTTAATTTATGGGCTGGAGAGATGGCTAAGTGACTGCTCTTCCAGAGGTTTTGAATTCAATTCCCTTTACCACATGGTGGCTCACAACCATCTGTAATGGACTCTGATCCCCTCTTCTGTTGTGTCTGAGGACAGCTACAGTGTTCTCCTATACATAAAATAAATAAATTATAAAAAAAATTAGTTAATTTGTATTTTGAGATTTCTCTCCCCCCACTGTCCGGGATAATGGGGACCAATTTCAGGGACTGGTACATACTAGCATAATTTGGCCTATTTTATAAAATTAGTGTAATTTACTTTGTTCGTGGCCTATCTATACTAATGACTTTAAGAGTTTCATTTTTGGGCTGGAGAGGTGGCTCAGTGGTTAAGAACACTGACTGGTCTTCCAGAGGTCCTGAGTTCAAATCCCAGCAACCACATGGTGGCTCACAACCATCCACAATGAGATCTGATGCCCTCTTCTGGTGTATCTGAAGACAGCTACAGTGTACTTACATATAACAATAAATAAATCTTTTTTTTTTTAAAAAAGATTTTGTTTTTTTTTTTTTTTAAATAAAAGAGTTTCATTTTAGGGTTTAAACTTTTGCTCAGAAAATGTTAGGCTTTTTTTTTTAAACGAGAATGAAGTTATTCAGTGTACTCATATTAGAAGGTTGCTTTGTAAGTTGAAGCTATTCTAATGGGGAATTTTTATGCTTAATACCATAGATGGCACCTATGAGAAGGATATAGGACCATGGCAGCAGATGATGACAATGGTGATGGAACGGGTTTGTTTGATGTCTGTCCTGGTAAGAACTCTCAGTTGTCTCTCTGAATTTACTTACTCTTTGTTTCATTCCTAAGCTTTGGTGCTGGGAGTTGAGAACCAGGATCTTTCAAATGCAGGCACATACTCTGTCACAGTGATAGCCCTAAACTCACTTGATCACAATTGTAAAATCATTTACTTATTCTTAGGAAAACTGATCCTCAACTTTTCTTCCTGTACATGAGTAACTTAACATAGCAAAATTCTTGGAACACAGGGAGTACTTATACTTAGTAAAGGTGAACCTTTTTCTTGTTTTTTGTTTTCTTTACAGTGCTGAAAATCAAACACAAGGCTATATATACTTGGCTACACAGCACATTGCTCCATAGCTATATCTGTGCCCTTTTTGTGTAGCTCGGAGATCTCACTATGCTGAGACTGGATTGGAACTCCAAACTTAAAGGCTCAAGTGATCATTTTGCCTCAGGCAATTAAGTAGCTGGGCCTGTAGGCACAAATCACTGTGCCTGACTGACTTTATTCTCATTCTCTCATTCATTCATTCTCTCTCTCTCTCTCTCTCTCTCTCTCTCTCTCTCTCTCTCTTGCCCTTTTTTTTTTTAAAAAAGCTATATTTATTTTTACATTATGTTTATAAGTGTTTTGCCTGCATATAAATATATGCATCATGTGCATGCCTGGTGACCAAGGAGGCTGGAGGGTGTTGAATCCCCTGGAACTGGAGTTACAAATTATTGTGATCCACCATGTGGGTGCTTGAACTGAACCTGATCTGTGAAAACAGCAGTTCTTAGCCACTGAGCCATCTCTTTAGGCCCTGACTGACCTTTCTTGTTGTGCTTTTAAGTCTCTAAATGTAAGTAATCAAGGTAGCAATTTTGCTGACATGATAGGTCATAATATCTATTGTCATATTCCAAATAGAAATGTTACTTTTGAAGTAAAACTTTTTGTTTGTTTTGTTTTGGTGTTTTTGAGGCAGGATTTCTCTGTGTAGCCCTGACTATCCTGGATTTCACTCTGTAGACAAGCTTGGCCTCAAAGGAACTCAAGAGATCTGCCTGTCTCTGTCTCCCAAGTGTTGGGATTTAAGGCAAAAAAAATTGAGTGGTTTATACTAATCAGTGTAGTTCACAGTCAAGCATATTGGGATGATGATGATGATGATACTATAATTAGTATATGTAGCTTTCTGATTTATAGTTTTCTTGGTTGGTTCTTTTTGTTTAGTTGGTTGGTTTTTGTTTTTCAACTTAGGGTTTCTTGTGTAGCCCTGGTTGTCCTGGAACTCGCTTTGTAGACCAGGCTGGCCTTGAACTCTCATAGATTCACTTGTTTTGGTTTGGTTTTTTTTGTTTTTTTGTTTTTTTTTTTTTTAGTTTTTTTTGACAGGGTTTCTCTGTGTAGCCCTGGCTGTCCTGGAACTCACTTTGTAGACCAGGCTGGCCTCGAACTCAGAAATCCACCTGCCTCTGCCTCCCGAGTGCTGGGATTAAAGGCGTGCGCCACCACACCCTACGTGTTTTGTTTTTTAAGATGAGATCTTATTTTGTAGGCCTGGCTGGCCTGGAACTTGCTGTGTATACCAGGCTAGCCTTCAAGTGCTAGGATTAAAAGTATACACCACCATGTTCAGTCATTTGGTTCTTTTGTTGTTGTTTTGAGACAGGGTCTCACTATGTAGCTTTGATTGTCCTAAAACTTAACTATGTAGACCAACTGCTCCTGAGTGTTGGGATTAAAGGTGTGTGTCACCAGGCCTGGCCCCAGTTGGTCTTTTAATTGTTTCTATTTCTCTGGTGAGGTTTACTAAATTTGGATTGCATTAGTTATAGTCTAACTGATAACTATGTGGGGACTCAAGATTCTGTTCCCATTCTGTATTTTAATGTATTTGACTTGGCTGAGTTTGCATTTACACTTTCCCTGTAGTTGGAGGAACTAAAATCTCTGACTAGGTATTTTAGCTTTGGGTGTCTTCTTGGAGTTTGTTCTCTTTGGGGGTTGTACAGCTGTCTGAGGCACAATTTGGGAGTCCTGTCCTTGGCTTTCTGAATTTGCTCTCTCACCTGTAGTTGCTATTTCCTTAGAGCCTTTCCTCTGGTTTTCAAGCCTATAGGACTAGTAGAAAGGTTGTCTAACCTGTTGACGTTTCGACATGATGATGCTACCTACAGATGTGTCAGGCTGCATTCTTAGCTATCCCAGTATGCGTGTGACCTGTGGGCCTTACGTTTAACATTCTTGGAGGGATGTCCTTCTACTGTGGAGCTCTAGTACAGACCTCTCTTTCAACAAACAACAGTGATAAAGGGGAGAAGGAACTTAGATCTATCTTCCTTCCTTCCTTCCTTCCTTCCTTCCTTCCTTCCTTCCTTCCTTCCTTCCTTCCTTCCTTCCTTCCTTTATCTTATGTATATGAGTATTTTGTCCCTATATATATGTCTGTGTACCATGTACATGCCTGGTGTCTGTAGGCTACAAGACAGTATCAAAAATAGATTTATAGATGGTTGTAAGCCTCCATATATATGCTGGAAATCCAACCTGGATCCTTTGAAAGAACATCTACTTCCTCTGGTAGCTTTAATATTTAGTTTTGCGTTTATAGTGTTATATGAAGATGGAAAGTAGCTTGTTATTGTTGTAGTTAGAACCTCATTACACATTTTTTAAAGATTTGTATATGTGTGTGCATGTGCCCCTGAGTGCAGGTGCCCATGAAGGCCTGAAGATGTTGAATACTCTGGAACTAGAGTTATCAGCAGTTGTGACCCATCTGATGTGGGTGCTGGGAAATGAATTTGGATCCTTTGGAAAAGTACAAGTGCTTTTAACTGCTAAGCTGTCTCTTTAGCCCCAGCGCTAGTAAGATTTTTAATCTACAAGAGCGTTTTTAAAAAATTAATTAGGTATAAATGAATGTGTGTCCATGAAGGTATGTGTATGATATGTGTGCTGGTACCCACAGAAGTCAGAAAAGGATTCCCTGGAGCTAGAGTTAAAAGTGTTTGTGAGCCTCCTAACATGGATAATGGGACCCAAACTCAGGTCTTTTTCAAGCACTCTTAACTTAAGAACCATCCCTTTCAACTCCATATATTTTTTTAAATGATTTTTTAAATCTGAATTTGAATTAGTCAATTTATAAATCTCCACATCAAAAATTTTCTGTTGATAACCCCTGGCTGTCCTGGAACTCACTCTGTAGCCCAGGCTGGCCTCGAACTCAGAAATCCGCCTGCCTCTGCCTCCCAAGTGCTGGGGTTAAAGGCGTGTGCCACCACTGCCCGGCCCTTGACTTTTTCTTTTCCTCTTTTTCTTCTTGTTTGCTTTTTTGTGTGTTTGTTTTTCCAGACAGGTTTCTTTGTGTGGCCTTGGCTGTCCTGGAAGTAGCTCTTTAGACCAGGCTGGCCTTCACCTCCCAAGTACTGGGGTTAAAGGTGTGTGTGTGCCACCACACCACTACCCTCCAGACCCTTGTCTCAGGCTCTAAAGCAGAAATAATATATTCTGTTCCTCATCCTTCCAAGTGGGAATTGAAACAAACAAACCCTCAGCCCATAAGCCAGTTTTAACTAGTCTTTGCTATTTTTGCAGCCTCTCCACTTAAAAATAATGATGAAGGCTCATTGGACATATATGCTGGGTTGGACAGTGCTGTTTCTGGTATGTAAATTTCATAAAACAGTCTCATTTTGTTTGGTTTATTTACTGTGTTTGTTTTATTGTTAATGGCACTTGGTAACTTCACAGCTTTCAAATAATGTCTTTGAAATGGTTCCACTGAGATAATTACTTTTTGGCCCAAAGCTTGATCAGAACATATTAACACAGGCATTATTAATATTAATTATTAACATTATTAATCTGTGACTGAAGTTTAATTAGGTTTTGTGCAAAAATATTTCATACCATTGAAATGGCAACTGGCATTGTAGGATATGCATCCCCATCTATGCTTTCACAGAGAGTACTCTTATTGTGTTGTCAAATGCATCAGTAAGAATGGTAAAGGAGTATCTCACCACCTGTTGAATTAAGAGCTTTCCACAATCAGATCTGTCAGGGATAATTATCACACCGGATTCATTGGAATAGCCACTTTCTTGCCATCATCTGTTATAGAAGACTATCAGTGAACTATAACATTTTTTTTCATGATTTATATTAAGTTGTTTGTTACATAATATGTCAAGACTTACATGCCACCAATTTCTTTTAACTATATTTGAACATTAAAGTTCAGAGTTACACTATGAAGCTTATCCAAATGTACCGTATACGGTATAGACTGTAGGAAATGCTGGTGAGGAGAAATGTAATAACCCTTTGAAGTAGATGCAACATCAAGAATTCTAGCACAAAGAATAATGGTATACATGTGGAAAGTGAAAATAACCAAAATGTTGATAAAACTAATTCAAAAAAATACAAGTATTTTAATGTAAGTTTTTGTTTGTTTTCAGACAGTACTGCTAGATCCTGTGTGTCATTCAGAAACTGTTTAGATTTGTATGAAGAGATCCTGACTGAAGAAGGAACTGCGAAGGAGGCAACATACAATGACGTATGAGTTGTCTCTATTATTAAGAACGTTTGTTTTTGTAGCTCTTGAAGAAATGGCTACAGCTTACTATTGAACAGTCTGTGTTGAGGGATTAGTTCTTAAATTAAGAATATTTAAGGTAGTTTCTGCCTCTGATTTGTTTTTTTAAGAAATACTTTCTGAATACATGTCTAAATTCAGTTACAATTTTATTTGACTGAACTTAAGTATCTGAATATATCTAAAGCTATAGTAGACTATCAGTGAACTATAACATTTTTTTCATGATTTATATTAAGTTGTGTGTTACATAATGTGTCAAGACTTCTATATTTGCACATTAGGGTTCAGAGTTACACTATGAAGCTTATCAAGTGTACCGAGAATGGGCTGGAATGTAAAAGCCAATGGTCTAGACAGGCACAGTAGTACTTGCCGTGAATCTCAGTGCTAGGGAGGCTAAGACTGGCTCAGTAGCGAAGCAGCCTGGCCTGCGTCTGGAGACACTGTCTGGGAACCACCAGCAACAGCAACGTACGACATACCTATGAGTGCATTGATTTCCACCCCACTCCCACCCCCACCCCCCCACCCCCACCCCCACCCCCAGTTTTAAATGTCATTTAAGCTAAGAAAGTACACTAATGCCTAAGTTAATCCTTTTGTGTTTTACAGTTGCAGATAGAATATGGGAAATGTCAGCAGCAAATGAAAGAGCTGATGAAAAGGTTTAAGGAAATACAGACACAGGTATCCTGGTTATTCCTTCCTCACTAATATTATGGTGTGAGTGCACTTGTTTGCACATTCATCTAGAAGTCCGAGACCATCTTTGGGTGTTGCTCCTAAGGCACTGTCTGCCTTGTCTTTTTTCTTTTTTCTCTTTTCTTTTCTTTTCTTTTCTTTTCTTTTCTTTTCTTTTCTTTTCTTTTCTTTTCTTTTCTTCTCTTCTCTTCTCTTCTCTTCTCTTCTCTTCTCTTCTCTTCTCTTTTTTTCTTTTCTTTTCTTTCTTTCTTCCTTTCTTCTTTTTTTTTCTTTTTTGGTTTTTCGAGACAGGGTTTCTCTGTGTAGCCCTGGCTGTCCTGGAACTCACCCTGTAGACCAGGCTGGCCTCGAACTCAGAAATTCGCCTGCCTCTGCCTCCCGAGTGCTGGGATTAAAGGTGTGCGCCACCACGCCTGGCCTGCCTTGTCTTTTGAAGCATAGTTTCTAACTGGTCTGCATCTCACAAAGTAGGCTAGGCTGCATAACTAGCAACCTACAGGAATCCACCTGTCTCCATTTTTCCAGTGCTGAGGTGATAAGCATGTACAACCCAAGATGGCTTTTCCTGTGAGTTCTGAGGAGTCAAACTTACAACCTCACACTTGCTCTGTACTGAGTTATCTTTCCAGGCAGCCCGTTGTTTTATATTGCTGAGGCCTGCATCACTGGCATAGCTATAGCCATTTTGTTCCGTGACCACCAGCTATTTTATATTGTTGCCCTTCCAGTCACTGATGCAGAAAAATAACTTGACTCAGAACAGGGTCATGCTGGCCACATACCCTGTTATGCTCTATATGCTATAAGGTTTGTTAATCTTAAAACAGTCTATAACCATAAGCTTCATTTAGAAACCATCAAATTAAAGGTCAATATGAACTGTTATATCTAAAATGGCTGGAGTCAGGGACGACCACCCTGCAGTACTTCTTGCACTTGCTTATGAGTTTTTTGTGGTTTTAAGCCTTTATATGCTGACCCTGAGAAATATCCAATGTGCAGCTTTCAACCCCCGAGTCTGAAGCTCTTGCCCTTGTCCATCAGTCTTTAGCTGTGTGCTCAATAAACCATCCCTGTCTGACTGAGATCATTGTTCGTGTGGTTTGTGGGGGCAACTCCTGAACCTCCCTCAATAATATAAGAGCATAAAAACTTGGGCTTGATCTCTAGAATGGACAGGCAGACAGACATAAGAATCTTTTAAGCACAGTACCTGTAGTCCAAGTTACTTAAGGGACTAGGGTGGGAGGGTCACTTACTCATGGGGTTCAGGGCCAACTTGGGTAAGAGTATCTCCTTTTTTTTCTCTTTTCTTTTCCTTTGAGACAGGGTTACTCTGTATGGCTCTGGCTGTCCTGGAAATCCCTCTGTAGACCAGGCTGGCCTCAAACTCAGAGGCCTGCTTGCTTCTGCCTCCCTAGTGCTGGGATTAAAGGTGTGTGCCACCACTGCCCCGTGAAACTATCTTCTTTAAAAGAAAAAGAAGTTAAAGTTAAAATATTGCCAGGCAGTGATGGCAGAGGCAGGTGGATTTCTGAGTTCGAGACCCACCCGGTCTACAGAATGAGTTCCAGAGGTCCTGGTTCAATTCCCAGTGCCCACATAGCAGTGCATAACTGTTTGCAACTCCAGTGCCAGGGCAACATCCCTATACAGACATTTGTGCAAGCAAAACACCAATGCACATTTTTTTTTAAAAAAAAAAAGCTTAATATTCAGATTTTGTGCATGTTTACCACTGAAGTGTATCCCCAGCCCTGTTTTGGGGGCATTAGCAATTAAGGTGGTAAAGTATCGGCAACTTATGAAGTTTTTTCTATTTGCTAGGAATTGAACCCAAGGCCTGAGTCTCTGTCATGTGAGCTAAATGTGCACCATCTGACATTGCTTTATATGTGTAAAAATTCCACTTACTCTTTGACAAATTCCTACATGCATACGCTATACCTTGGTCATGTCCATACCTCTCCACTTTAAAAAATGTTTTGTGTCATTTTACCATTTCAATTTTTTTTTTCTTGATTAGTGAAAGGATTATAAGAAAATTGCTTCAAAGTTAAAATGGCATTGACATAAATGATCTGTTGGACAACTCGATAATTGGGTGATAAGTTTAAAAGAGGATAGTTCTCTTTTGTTTGAAATGGTCCTACTGTGCCCTGGCTGGCCTGGACCTTCCTGTGTAGACTAATCTGGTCCTGAATTCAGAAACTTGCTTGCCTCTATCTCCTAAGTGTTTGCACTAAAGGTGTATGATACCACACACAGCTAAAAGAAACTTGCTTGCCTCTATCTCCTAAGTGTTTGCACTAGAGGTGTATGATACCACACACAGCTAAAAGAAAGTAATTTTGAAGAACAAAGAATAAGTTTTGTTTTTTTTTTTTTTAAAGGAAAAAAAATGGCGATTCACAGTTGTCAGATGGTTCTTTTGTTATTGTGCTGCAAAAAATAAAGAATGTGACAGTGTTCTGTCTACTTTTTTGAAAACGTGCCTCTCTTGATTCTCTTTTCTTGCCCTGAAAGAACCAGCTCTAGGTTCTGTCTTTGTTTATTGAAAACCAATATATCTTTACATGTTTAGTTTTTTAAGTAGCCAATGCTTAGCATTTCTTAGTGGTTTTTTGTTTTAAGACATGTGGCTCTGATTGTCCTGGAACTTTCTACGTGGACCAGGCTAACTTTCAGAGACTCTGCCTGCCTTTGCCTCCTGAGTGGTGGGAGTAACAGTGTGCAGCACCACGCCTGGCAGATCATGTTTTAGTTACTAAAACTAAGCAGAACTTGTTGCTTGTGTTACTGCTTTTACAATACTTGTCTGAAGTATGTCCTTTCTGGTGGTTCTTTTCTGGTATTGGTTATTGTCTCAGAATCTCAGCTTCTGTATCTAAGCAGTAGGAAAACTAATTCTTAGGGAGCTGCATCTCAGAATCACATAAGATAAAATGTATAATGCCTAGCATTAGTAAGTATTCAATAATTAGTAGAAAGCTGGGTATGGTGGCATCTAATCCCCACATTGGAGGCTGAGGCAGGAGGATCAAGTGAATTCAAGTCTATGATGTATAGCCAAGATTTATCTTTAAAAAACTTACAACAACTAGCAACTATAAGTAGTACTATTAACAGTTGTATACATTTTGGGTCTGTTAATGTGTCTTATCTGTGCTTTAGAACTTGAACTTAAAAAATGAAAACCAGTCTCTTAAGAAGAATATCTCAGCACTTATCAAAACTGCCAGAGTGGAGATAAACCGTAAGGATGAAGAGATAAATCATCTTCACCAAAGGTGTGTGGATGTCACCTTTCACCAGTCATGTAAAGCATGGTTTTATTTTCAAAGGACGAAATATGTATTTCATTAAAGACTTATTTATGGTTCTGGTGTAAATGGCAACTACTCTACTAATGATTTATAGTGATACCTATGGTTACTGGTGGAACATTGCCACACAATTCCTAAAATACATAGTTTTCTAAATCACTGGGGTCTTGCTCTAGTACTGCTTACCAGAGAAAGTCATTGTGCATTTGTTGAGTTCTGGTCGCATCAGAACTGAGACACCAGGAGAGCAGGGCTGGGGAAGTAGCTCAGTGAAGCATGAGCCCAGAATACCTAGAAGAAAGAAAGAAGGCTGAGCAAGGGAAGGCACTTGGAGCCAAGCCTGCTGACCCGAGATTAGCCCTTTGGATCCAGATGCTAAGAGAGAACTGTGACCCCTACATGTGTGCTATGGCAGGCTTGTGCTCCCCTCCTTCCCAAATAAGTAAACAAATTCATGCAGTCTTTAGATGGCAATAAAGGAGAAATATGCACTTAACCTTTTTAATAAATAACCCTCCTTTTTTATATATTTATTCTTTTTTTTTTTTTTTAAGATTTATTTATTTATTATATGTAAGTACACTGTAGCTGTCTTCAGACACTCCAGAAGAGGGCGTCAGATCTCATTACGGATGGTTATGAGCCACCATGTGGTTGCTGGGATTTGAACTCCGGACCTTCGGAAGAGCAGTCGGGTGCTCTTATCCACTGAGCCATCTCACCAGCCCATAAATAACCCTCTTGAGTGGATTTTCTTTGTTAATTTTTCTTACTCTCTTTAATTCAGGATGACATTCTGGTCCAGAGGACTTTGTATCTATGGCTACCTCATCTTCCTCATAGAAGTGAAAGAATTATTGTTTAAACCTGCTGCTACCATCTCCCCCTTTCAGTTGTATTTTGATTTTAAGGATAGGATATCTAAGGCTGGCTTTGAACTTTCTGTTTATCCTCCTGCCTTATCTTGAAGCATGCATCATCACACCCTGCTTCAAATTCTGCTTTTGTTGTAGTTGATTTTTGGTGATGTGAAAAGTTGAACCCAGGGTATTATGGGCTGTGCAAGTGCTTTACCACTGAGCCCTTGGCACTGTTTGTAAAGAGTGTGTGGGTATTCCATGGTGGAGCTGTCTTCCTATCATGTGGGTTCCAGGTATTACATTCAGGTCAGCAAGTGCCTTCACACACTGGACCATCCTGCCAGCCCCGTTGTACTTACTCTTGAGCCGAATCCTGTCTGACTTTTGATCATCCGCCACTAGCATAAGTCCATCAATAGCTTCTGACCTTCCATTTAGATTGTCTTCATGTGGGTTGTTTAATTCCATTACTCTCCTGATTTGCTTTGAAGCAATCTCCCCTTATAATTACATTACATTTGTAATGTGAGTTTAGTTTTCTGGGATTCGTTTTTCTGTCTTGGCTGTTATTTTGAGTTTTTCAAAGATCAAGCCTTTGTCCTTTTTTCCTTCTTTTAGATTTATTTAATTTGTATATGTGCTTGCTAGTGCCCATGGGGGGATCAGATCCCCTTGGAGCAGGAGTTTCAGACACTTGTGAGCTGCCCAATCTTGGTACTGGGATTTGAACTCTAGTCCTCAAATAGAGCAGTAGAGTGTTCTTAACCAATGATCCATCTCTCTAATCTCCCTGCTTCATTCTTTTCTCTTTCAGTTTCTTCATATGAACAATCTCATGCATGTTAGGTCAATTTAATTTATATGTATGTACTTACTTTATATCCACATGAGTGTCTTTAAAGGGCTTTTGAAATTCATCCAAAATGTTTGCCACAAAGCCTTTTCCGTTCTGTGGCTTAGTAGAGAACAATGTCATTTATTCAGTTAGTGTAAGCCAGACTAATAGGAAGTGGATGGCATTTAACTCAATGCAGATACTAGAGTACTTGTGAGAAGTTGCTTGTTGATAACACCAAGACTCTCTGTAAACTATAACACATCATCACTCTGCCTATGAAGCTTCCCTCTGGACCACTTCTCAAAGCCACTACTTGATGCTTATGTCCTTGTGATCTGGCACTGTATTTATTTCTCTTCATTTATTCACATGCTGCAGCCCACCTACTCCATGCCAACCATCAATAATTCATTGTGCTGTCGTCTGTGCTTCTGCTTTGCTTTCTTTTGCCTCTGTTTTTTTCTAAAGTACATATCTGAACAAAAGTCATCTTATCTTCTTCTCTTGATTAAAATGTATTAGTAGTTTTTGACTGTTCTTGGGATGGAAGCTCAAGTATCTTAGTTTGCCCCTCTGATCCCGTGCAGTATAGCCCTGCCTGTGTTTAACCTCTGCATGAATACCATGGCTCTCTGGTGTTCTTTCAACCCCAAGTTCTGCCTTTGCTTTGTGTGTGTCCTTTCTCTACCGTGTGGAATGGCTATCCCTTCATCCTCTTGTTTTGGCATAGCCATCCTGTTGTTTTTGTTGTTGTTAATTGTTTTTAAGGTGTATGGGTGTTTTGTCTGTGTGTGTGTGTGCACTATGTGTGTACACTATGTGTGTACCTGGTATTTGCAGAGGCCAAGAGAGGGTGTCAGATTCCCTTGGGACTAGAGTTACATTTGGTTGTGATTGTCATCCTCAATTCTGAGGAATTGAGCCCAGATCCTTTGGATGAGTAGCCAGTGCTCTTCTCCACTGAGCATCTCTTTAGCCCCTAATTAACCATCTTTCTGGCTGGAGATGCTTATCTGTTCTCCAAATCAGACTTCTTTTGTGGGTTTATGCATACTTGTAGTTCTTCAAATGAATGAGATTCCTTGCCTAGTGTCCTCTGCTTCTGTTGCAGTATAAGTTTCGTGAATCAGAGATGTGTTTGCTTAGATTCAGCATTTTCCAGTTACTTGCCATGGAATCTGGTATATTGTAGATCATTGTTGAATGAGTAAAGACTACCATTATGTGGACTATTTTGCCTTATTTATGCGTTTACTAACCTAAGTCATTCCCAGTGCACCTTGTGTTGGTTTCTGAATGGAAAAGTTGTTTGGTTGTTGTTTGTTACTGTGTAGCATTGACTTGGATTTCTGTGGTAGACCAGATTATCCTGGAATTCACAGAGATCCTCTGCCTCTAACTGCAGAGGTCTGGGATTAAAAGACATGTGCCACCATACCTAGTTTGAAAAATTGCGTGCATGCTTGTATAACCTTAGTATTAGTTTGTTTAATGTGACTATGTATTATTTAATAAATATTCTACCAAATACACTATGAGCTAACTAGTATTATAATAGTAACTAATTAGCATTTAGTAGAAATTTAACATTTACTGAAGCAAAATTGAAATATTAACATATAGTGAAAATAAACAGAAAAATTTGGCATGTGAATACTGGGAAATGTACAGTGTGAAGGTATATTTAAAGATAAAACTTTGAAGGCTGGTAAGATGACTTATCTGATAAAGGTGCTTGCAGTCAAGCCAGATGTGTGAGTTCCATCCCTGAAATCCTCATGGTACAGAGAACATACTCCCACATGTTGTCCTTTTACACACACACACACACACACACACACACACACACACACACACACGGTACAGAGAACCTACTCCCACATGTTGTCCTTTTACATACACACACACACACACACACACAGAAAATAAGTAAATATGGTTAAAATAGTGGTAATACTTTGTAGTCTGTACCAGAAGCTGTGACCCATCACTGTCTTTTAGGAGTTTGTAGTTTGATAATTATGGGGTGCATTACACGTACACATTGTGTTTTGGGTAAATGAATTGGAAATGTCTTTCTGTGACTTGCCTGTTGCTTTTTTTTCTTTTTTTTTAATGTCTATTGAGAAACAGAAAGTTCTATCTCTTAGCAAAGGTTAGTTATATTTACCTTTTATGGTCACAGCTTTTTGTCACATTTCCCAGTTGTCTCAGAGGTATCTTCTAGTAGTTGGTTGTTTCTCTGATGCCAGAGATTGAACCCAGGGCTTCATAAATGTTAGGCAAAGTCTCTATCATCGAGCTCCTACTCTAACCCCTAATTGATTTGGAATCTGTGTTGGTTTTCTAATTTATTGTGTTCAAATAAGGTTATATTCTGAGATACTGTAAACTTGTCAGCATGTAAACTTATTGGGGGTAGATGGAAACAGTACAATTCAAATATAACAGAATTAATATAAGGTGTATATATAGCTGTGGGTTGTGTCTCCTGAGTGTGCTGTGCTGACTTGGGAGTTTTGTACCTGTCCTGAGTCCAAAGAGAACTGGCAGGTGCTGGGGTAGAGTTCCTTTGAGGTAAAGCAAATGAGAGTTCCTTGCATTGAGAATAGGTGTGTTTAGTTGGAAACGGATACATTCTGTGTTGTTAATCCATGTTTCCTGCATGCTAAGTAAATGCTTTCTCACTGAGCTATACCCCAGCCCAAATCACTTACTTACTCCTCCTGGTTTTGCCAATATAGGCCCTTAAATTTGAAGGGTATGTCATATGTGAGTCAAATCTAGAATGCTTTTAAATATCAATTAATTGCTTTATTTTTTTTAATTCCTGTATCTTAATAGATTGTCTGAGTTTCCACATTTTCGAAATAACCATAAAACTGCAAGAACAAAAGATTCACAATCCACATCTCCCCATTTGGACGATTGTTCAAAGACTGATCACAGAGTTAAAAGTGATGGTCAGAAAGATGTCCATCCTAACACTGCACAGCCAAACTTGGAAAAGGAAAGAAAATCGCATTCTGAAGCACAGAATCCTTTGCACTTGCCTACGGGTGTTGAGAAACATTGTGCCAACAATGTCCAGTCACGTTCTCCTTACCAGGTTGGAGAAGGTAACTCAAATGAGGATAATAGGAGAGTAAGGAGTGGCACTAGACATAGCCAATGTAGCAGAGGAACTGATAGAACACAGAAAGACTTACATAGCAGCTGTAATGACAGTGAACCAAGGGACAAGGAGGCTAACCCCAGACTACAAGGACACCCTGAGAAACATGGCAGCAGTGAAGCCAGGACCGAGAGCAAAATTCCAGAGAGTAAGAGCAGCACTGGTTTGGGATATAAAAGCGAGCGCAGTGCCTCTTCTTGGGAAAAAGAGACTTCCAGAGAAAGGCCACACACTCGAGTGGAACCTCAATATGACAAAAATCTAGAGAGACAAAATGAAAGATTACAAAACACGCACAGAAAAGAGCTTCCGTCTCAGGACAAAGCAGAAAGAAAAGGTGATGTGAAGTTTAAACCAGCAGGGGAGGAGCAGGGGCATCGGGGAAGAGTGGACCGGGCTTTACCTCCTCATTCCAAGAATGACGTGAAGTATTATGGCTTCAATAAGTATCATCCGGAAGAGAGAAGGGGAAGGGAAGACTGTAAAAGAGACAGAGGGATGAATAGTCATGGCTTTCAAGATAGAAGATGTTCATCTTCTCTTTCAAGCAACAGAAATAGCAAGTACCCGCACTCCAAGGAAGTTAGTGTTGCACCCCAGTGGGAAAACACACCTTTCAAAGCAGAAAGACATAGAACTGAGGACAGGAGGAAAAGAGAACGAGAAAACAAAGAAGAAAGTAGACATGTGAAAAGTGACAAAAAATCACCTCCACAACACTTACAAAGGACTCATAAAGACACTAAGAAAAGCACTGCTGATGGAAAGAGACAGACTGAGCCCAAACACGGTAAAGGTGCAGTCTCTAACAGTGAGCCTTCTAAAGAGACAGATAGTAAAGAAGGTGCAACAAAGGTGGAGAATGGGCCAAATGAAGCAAAAGGCAAGGACTTAAAGTTAAGCTTCATGGAAAAACTGAACTTAACTCTTTCTCCTGCTAAAAAGCAGCCTGCTTGTCAAGATAACCCACATCAAATAACTGATGTTCCCAAGCCCAGTGGCATATGTGACTCACGGTCCTTGGAGATGACTGATACGGTGGCATGCTTTCCTTCTGTCAGTGAACATAATAGAGAGGAAACCAAATCAGAGTTACCAGAGCCAAAGGAGGCTCTTTCAGCAACATCTCAACTCAGGATCAGCATTCCAGAAAACAAAATGAAGGAAGAAAAAAGGTTGTTATTTAAATCTGTTGAGGATACTGTGCCTTGTGAACTGCTTGCTTGTGGCACAGAAATGTCCCTCCCAGCACCTGTAGAAACTGAACAAGCAAGATGCTTGTTCGGATCAGTGGAAGTGGAAGAGACCTGTGAAGGTGCAAGGACAGCAGCTTCTGTGGTAACGCATGTATTACCAGAACATGCTTCAGAAGACTTCAGCCAAGAATTGGGCACCAAAAACCATGATGGTATAAATTCTTGTGCTATTTCTGAAGGTGTAAAAACAAAGGTGATTCTTTCACCAAAAGCAGCTGCAGCCTGTGAGAGCCATCAGGAGCCTTTGGTTGAAGAACCTAGCATTTTACTAGTAAACTGTTCAGGAGACAATAATCCCAAACTTGAACCTTCTCTTGAAGAGAGGCCTGTAGTTGAGACTAAACCCTGTCCTTTGGAGCCCTGCTTACCTAAAGAGACTTTTGTACCTTCACCACGGAAGACTGAGTTGATTGACCACAAAATAGAAACTGGAGAATCAAACTCAGTATATCAAGATGATGATAACTCAGTTTTGAGTATTGACTTTAATAATCTGAGACCTATTCCAGACCCCATCAGCCCTCTGAATAGTCCAGTGAGACCCGTATCCAAAGTTGTTAGCATGGAGAGCACATGTGCAATTCCACTGTATGATAGCAGTCATAAAGGTAATAGTTTATGTTCTATAAGTTGTCCTTTTGTCACCTAGAACAACAAAATAAGTGCTTTGGAGAATTACAAAAATTATTCATTTACATTGTGTGTATATGTGATGTGTATGGGGTTTGTGCCAAGGAATGGTTGAGGGAGGGAACCAGAGGACAGTCATGGAGTTGGTACTCTAGGACACCTTTACATGGGGTCTGGGGATTGAACTCAGGCCACGAGATTTTTGAGGCAAGCTCCTTTACTTAGTTTTCCCTGGTTTTTAGATTTATTTTATGTGATGTATAAATGCTTGCACGTGTGTATGACTACCAAGTGTGTGCCTGGTCCCCCTGGGGGCCAGAGGAAGGCACTGGATCTCCTAGAATTGGTATTAGAGGAAGCTATGAGTTGCCGTGTGAGTGGTAAGAAGTAAATCTTGGTCTTCTGGAGCGTTAAGTGTCCCTAACCACAGAGCTACCTTTCCAGCTCCTGAATCATCTCTTTTTGATAATTAAAAAAAAAAAAAAGTCAGATATTAACTAGAAGTCCTTTAAGTTTAAACAACTTAAATTTTTTATGTAGCATGTTTTGATCCTGTTTTCTACTCCCTAACTCCTTAGTAAGATCTTCCTCACCTCACCCACCCAATTTGATATTTTTCTCTTTACAACCCCCCCACTGAAACACACACACACAAAATCACAAAACAAATTGAAATAAAATGCTTCCCTCCCCCCTACCCCCCAAAAAAAACCCAAAAAACAAAAACAAAGCCAAAGTGTCTTGTATTAGCCAACTATTTCTGGACATATTCCCTGTCCTGGAGTATGGTTGATATACCAGTGAACTTCACTGAAGAAAACTGATTTCCCCTTGTCAGTGCATATCAATTACAAATAGCTTGATGTATGACTCGCCAGATATAATTTATAGCTATTTCTTAATTGCTGCTGGGAATTAAGCTCATGGCCTCTTGTGCTACATATGCACTCCTGCCAAACTCTACCCGAGTTCTGTAATGTGTAAAGATTTGTATTACATGTATACATGTTGGTAGTATCCAAATGTATACATGTTCATATTTATATGCACTAGTGTGGAGGCCAGGATGATGTGGTATGTTTTTCTCAATCTCTCTCTTACTGTATCTGATTGAACCCAGAGCTCAACAATTTGGTTAGTCTAGCTGAGTGAATTCTCTATCTCTGCCTCCCATACACTGAGATTGTGGGTGGATTACCACACCTGCACAGCTTTGCGTTGGTGCTGGGAAACCTCTCAACAAGTTTTTTTCTGTCTAACCCAGCTTGGCCTTAGCTTCCTAGGTGTTAAAATTGTACTTGTATACTACCATGCTCAATTTAATTGTTTTTATTAAAAAGGGGAGTGGTTGGACAAATTATTTCAAATCATTTTTACTTAAACATATATATATATATATATATATATATATACACATAACATATGTACATACATACATACATAATTCCATTACATTGTGGTTGAATATTAGGCCCAGGGCCTTGAGTATTCAAAGCCTGCCTGTATTCTACTAATATTGAGTCTTAGATTTCATATATACTTGCTTTGTTCAGAAACAATCATCAAATGGTGTAGAACAGGTGATGCTGGTAAAATGAAATAAAAATTGTTCAGTTAACTGACTTTTTGAGCTTATTTTCCCAATGCTGAGAGTCAATTTAAGTATTAAGCCTTAACATTTTGCCTTAAAGGGGGAAAGGTTATTAAAATAATACTTTGTTGTGTTCAGGATGCAAATGTCAAGTGACTAAGACTCAGTGGTCATGTGATTTTAATACATTCTTCTCCACAGATGAGTTTCCATCCAATTCAACTCTTTCTGCCTTCAAGAGTCAGTCTGATCTAAATAAGGAAAATGAAAAACCAGTTCCCAAATTTGCCAAATGTTCAGAAGCAGATTCTTGTAAGAATTTGTCTTTAGATGAATTAGAAGAAGGCGAAATTAGAAGTGATGATGAAGAATCTCTAGCACAAAAACGCTTGGAAAAGAGTGCAAGACCTAGAGTTTCTTCTGAAGTGCAGCCAGGAAAAAGCAGCCCAGGAAGCAGGAAGAGCACTGCGCATGTGCATAAGGACAATGGGAGGACTGCTCTAAAACTCCCTCGGGACAGAATCACATGGAGTAAAAGATCAAGTGAATCGAGACCCTCAAACACCGAAAGGAAAAGTAAAACAATGAGCATCTCCAGCTTGGAAAAAATACTTCCGCTTATCCTTGCACCCTCTTCCCTGTGGGAGGTTATGCATATGTTACGGTTGCTAGGGAAACATGTAAGAAAAAATTACATGAAATTCAAGATAAAATTTTCATTGACACAATTTCATAGAATTATTGAATCTGCAATTTTGAGTTTCACATCACTAATTAAATGCCTTGATTTGTCTAAGATCTGTAAGTCAGTAAGTACTTTACAGAAGAGTCTTTGTGAAGTTATAGAATCTAACCTTAAACAAGTAAAGAAGAATGGCATAGTTGATCGTTTATTTGAACAGCAACAATCAGATATGAAAAAAAAATTGTGGAAGTTTGTAGATGAACAACTTGATTATTTGTTTGAAAAGCTTAAAAAAATCCTGCTAAAGTTTTGTGATTCTGTAAACTTTGAAAATGACAATAGTGAAGGAAAACTTGGAAAAAGATATAAAGAGAGAACCCAACATTCAAATTGTCAGAAGAAAAAAATGGACAACAAAGAAATAAGGAGAGAAAAAGTACTAAAATCAGAAAATACCATGAATTTTAAATCTTCACTGGGATGTGAAAAATTTGAAGAAAAACATCAGAACCAAAATAAGACCAATACTAGTATAGTAAAGCATGATGTAAAAAGAACTTTCAGCACTTGCACTGATAATACAAAGAACGCTGAATGTAAAGAGCAGTTTCTGGAAACAAGCTGCCTGAGCACCCCTGGGCCAGGAAAAAATGAAGGACATACTGAGGAGGAGACACAGGCGACACAGCATGCAGGCGCTAAGACAGAACGGAGCTTTGAGATCCTTACTGAGCAGCAGGCATCCAGCCTTACTTTTAACTTAGTGAGTGATGCACAGATGGGTGAGATATTTAAAAGCTTGCTACAAGGTTCTGACCTGTTGGACACAAGTGGCACTGAAAAGGCAGAGTGGGAATTAAAGACTCCAGAGAAACAGCTGCTCGAAAGCCTCAAGTGTGAATCTGCACCAGCTTGTACAACAGAAGAGTTGGTTTCAGAGGGGCCTTCTCTTTGTCCAAAAGTGATCAGTGATGATAATTGGTCTTTATTATCATCTGAAAAGGGTCCATCTTTATCTTCAGGGCTTTCACTGCCAGTTCATCCTGATGTGTTAGATGAAAATTGTATGTTTGAAGTATCTTCTAACATTGCTTTAGGTAAGGATAATGTATACAGCTCAGAAAAGAGTAAGCCCTGCATCTCTTCCATACTCTTAGAAGATCTTGCGGTCTCTTTAACAGTACCGTCACCTCTGAAGTCAGATGGTCATTTGAGTTTCTTAAAGCCTGAAGTTTTGTCAACTTCAACTCCTGAAGAAGTTATTAGTGCACATTTTAGTGAGGATGCTTTGCTTGAGGAAGAGGATGCATCTGAACAGGACATTCATCTAGCTCTGGAGTCTGATAACTCAAGCAGTAAGTCAAGCTGTTCATCCTGGACAAGCCGGTCTGTTGCTTCAGGCTTTCAGTACCACCCTAATCTTCCAATGCATGCTGTCATAATGGAAAAGTCCAATGATCATTTCATTGTGAAAATACGGCGTGCAACGCCATCTACCTCCCCTGGCCTTAAACATGGTGTGGTAGCTGAGGAGTCATTGACGTCTTTGCCTAGAACTGGAAAAGAAGCTGGTGTGGCAACAGAGAAAGAACCTAACCTGTTTCAGAGTACAGTTTTAAAGCCTGTCAAGGACTTGGAAAATACTGATAAAAATATTGATAAGAGTAAGCCAACTCATGAAGAACAGAACTCTATAGGACAAACACAGGTTCCAGATATATATGAATTTCTTAAAGATGCCTCAAATAAGGTGGTTCGTTGTGATCAAGTGGTTGATGATTGCTTCAAGTTGCATCAAGTATGGGAACCAAAAGTTTCTGAGAACCTTCAAGAGTTGCCTTCAATGGAGAAAATCCCACACTCCGTTGATAATCTTCCTGATACGCACATAGATCTAACAAAAGATACAGCCACTGAGACTAAAAGCTTGGGGGAGCTAATGGAAGTAACAGTTTTAAATATTGATCACTTGGAATGTTCTCAAACCAACTTAGATCAAGATGCAGAGATAGCATGTAGTTCTTTACAGCCAGATACTATAGATGCTTTTATTGATCTGACACATGATGCTTCAAGTGAGAGTAAAAATGAAGGTAGTGAACCTGTGTTAGCTGTTGAAGGTATGGGATGCCAGGTAATATGTATAGATGAGGATACCCACAAAGAAGGAAAGATGGGAAGGGCAAACAGTCCTTTAGAATGTATTGTTGAGGACACTTGTATTGATTTGACCTCAGACTCTCCTGGCTCCTGTGAAATAAAGAGACATAATTTAAAGTCAGAGCCTCCATCAAAGTTGGATTGTGTAGAGTTGCCCGAAACTCTGGGTAATAGTCACAAGAAGAGAAAAAACAGTCCTGGTGTGAATCACTCTTCTCAGAAAAAACAAAGAAAGGACATAGACTTAAGTAGTGAAAAGACCCAGAGACTTAGTCCTAATTCTGATAGAAATGGTGATGCTCACAGAACGCAAGTGAGCAAGAAAAGAGAACCTGCAGTAAATGATATGTCCTTGTCATCGGAGGCCAGCCCAGAGGTGAAAGGTTCAACAGCAGCACTTGCTGCTTCCCCAGCAAGCCTTTCTGCAAAAAATGTTATCAAAAAGAAGGGAGAAATTATAGTTTCATGGACAAGGTAAGACTTTTCTAAAATATTTCCTCAGAATTCTATTGCATCCTAAATAAGAGATATGATGGGTTGACTACTTTAGTAATGGCCAGAGTGAGGGCTGGAGGCATGGTTCAGTGGTTAAGAACACTTGCTCTTGTATAGGATGTGACTTTGGTTCCTAGCACCCACATCAGTTGGCTTACAATTCCAGGTCCAGTAGAACCAATGTCTCTGGCTTCTGAGAACATTGGAACTTTGTGCACACGCTCTCTCGCTCTCTATCTCATATACACACACACTTTAAAAAGGAATTGGCCAAAGTTAATTGTTGGTGGCTTTTTTTAGTACAATCTAGCTGTGGTGTAGAATAGTCTAGAATAATAGCTTTTATTCAGTGGTGTGAATGACTGGTCTTAATCAAGCTATTTATTTTTGGTTTGGTTTTGAAATATGATCTCACTGTGTAACCCTGACTAGTCTAGAACTCACAGATCCAGTCGCCTCTGCTTCCTGAGTGCTGTGATTAAAGGTGTGTGCTACCACATGCTGGCTGGTTTGCTTTTAGAGTTGGTCTCACTGTAGCATATACTGGCCTCAAACCCAGAATCTCCTGTCTCCACTTAAATCTTCACACTGGATTACTTTTTTTTTTTTTTTTTTTTTTGGTTTTTCGAGACATGGTTTCTCTGTGTAGCCCTCTGGCTGTCCTGGAACTCGCTCTGTAGACCAGGCTGCCCTCGAACTCAGAGAACTCAGAAATCCACCTGCCTCTGCTTCCTAAGTGCTGGGATTAAAGGCGTACGCCACCACTGCCCGGCCAGGTTACATTAATTTTAACTTTGTTTTTTCTATATTTTTTTTTTAAGAGAAAAAACTTTCATTTGGAAAGAAATCCTTATAAACATGGTTTAGTAGGGATGTGCATAGTTGGTGTTTCTAGCCTGTCTCATAAATAGAATGCACTTTTATTTTCATGTGAAGTTTTAAAGAAAAGTAGATTTTGCCAGGTGCAGCTGTTGCACATCTTTAATCCCAGCACTCAGGTGTAGAGTCTGGACTATACAGAAAATTTTAGGGCTACATAGAGAAGACCCCGTAGAGGGGGAGGGGAGAGAGGGAGAATTTTTTAAGTAACACCTAATCTAAGTAAGTATTTAGTATATAATTTACTATTTTAAAATTTATTTTCTCTGTAGAGAAGTAAGTTGAGTGGAAGCATGGTGGAGGCAGAAGTTCTCTGTCACAGTCACCAAGACCTAGCTTGTTTCTTGACTAGACAAGAGCAAGGAGGATGGGAGATTAAAAATTATTTGATATCTTTACTATAGAAAGTTGGGGAAAATATGGGTCATTGATAGCAGTGTTGGTTTTGACATATATATACATTTACTGTACATTTTTCTGAAAGTGGCATACCTGTTGAAAGATATGAAAGCAGTGGAATTTATTACCTTTTTAAATCAACATAAAGCTAAATACCAATCTTTCCTCCTCAGAAATGATGACCGGGAAATTTTACTAGAATGTCAGAAAAGAATGCCGTCCCTGAAAACATTTACTTATTTAGCTGTCAAGCTGAATAAAAATCCAAATCAGGTAATTACCCAGTTTTTACATTTTTATTAGATTACATGATTGCTGCTTGACTTACTTAGATTTATTAATTAATTTACTTAGTTTTATGCTGGAGATTGAACCCAGATCCACATGCATTGCTACTATTGATCTTGATTTTGATCACTGTACCTGAGTACTGGGTTTAAAGATATACAAAACCCACACCTGACAAGATCCGCTTTTCTTTAAAAGTTCATATAAAACTCAAAGTATATTTTATTTATGAAACAATTTAGAAACATCAGTTATGTCCCCATTCCCACATTTAATTTTTAACCTACCAAAAGACAAAAGATGTTTATTGGCTAACTTGCTTAAAAATACTGCTTTCTGTAGTACTAATAAGTTTTGTGATTGTATAAGAAATGAGAAAAATTATTCTGATCCTCCATTCATGTATTTATTTCAAGGAACTTGATAGTGGTGTTTCCTTATTAATTAAATTCTATTTTGTATCAAGAATCAAAGCAAAAGGAGTGTGCACACGTGTGTGTCTGTGTGTCTGTGTGTCTGTGTGTCTGTGTGTCTGTGTGTCTGTGTGAAGAGACAGATTGATGAGACTTGAATAACCCTTGAATTTACTGCTGAGCCAAAGATAACCTAGAATTTTAGATTCTTCTGTCTCCCTCAAGATACCAGGGATTATTTAAGATAATTCCATTTGTATATGTTATATGAAAGTATTCATCAAAAGTCTTAAAAGTGAATATATTAGTAATTGTTTTTTTATTTTTCAGGTTTCAGAGAGGTTCCAGCAGCTGAAAAAGCTCTTTGAGAAGTCAAAATGCAGGTAGTGGTGGGCCCATCAAGGAGGCTAATGCTGTAAGTGCTAGGCCTGCCCTTGTATGCGTCACAGCCTTCATCAGTGGGGACCTCAGTAGTACTGTGAAGATGATTACAGTAGCTAATGACTCCTTATCTGCAGGGCAGTTGAAATGAGCACCGGGAAGACCAGATGAGTAGGGCTGGCTCCTCAGTTAGTCAGTGCTTGCTGAACTCCAGTATCACTAATGAATTATCAATAGTGCTGGAGATCAATCTCAGTGCCTTGTACTTACTAGGCAACTATTCTACCACTAAACTATACCCCATCACAAAACATCTTTTTTTTAAAGACACAGAATAAAAAGAACAGAGAAATGTTTTATAATCACTGGGTTTATTATGTAATCTGGTCTCCCTCTCCACACACACACATCCCAGGGTCTCACTATATAGCACCATCTGCCCTGGGTCTAGCTGTGCAGACCAGCCAGCCTGCCTTTGAACACAAGAGCTCTGCCTGCCTCTTTTCCTAAGTTGGGGTTAAAGACGTGTGACACCATGTCTGGCCTCACTTTTTAAAAAAATATATTTGGATGTTTTGCCTACATGTGTGACTATGTACCATGCATATGCCTGGAGCCTGAGGAGGCCAGCAGAGGGTATTAGATCCCTTAGAACTGGAGTTGTGAGCCACCTTGTTGGTTCTAGAAATCCAATTTGCATCTTCTAAAAGAGCAGAAAATGTTTTTCTTTTTGAGACAGGGTCTCTCTTTGTAGCCCTGCTGTCCTGGAACTCACTATGTGTAGACCAGGCTGGCCCATATCTCACTGAGAGTCTCCTGGCTATACTCCTGGAGAACTGGGAGTAAAGGTGTATACCACCACCTCTAATGCAACAAATACTCTTAACCATTCAGCCATCTCCCCAGCTCTCAAGCCTCACATATTTTTTTTTTTTAAATACAGAAAATGTGTTCATAGATGTTAATCTATTGTAGTGTTTGAAGTTATGTTTCCTTGGTTTCTTTAGTTAAGCCATGTTATGTGGGTTGATTAAAGCAATGATATATAAATTATCAGCAATTTCTTTCTGCAACATCTCAGACAATTAAGTATTTTGTGATTTGTGAGGTTTGTTTATTTAGATTCATTTTATTTTTAATTATATGTATGCTTGTGTGTCTGTGTTAGGGTTTGTACATGAGGGCCAGTGTCCTTGGAGGCCAGAAATGTCATAATCGCCTGGAGTCACAGTTCTTTTAAGCCACCCAGTGTTGGTGCTAGGAACTGAACTTGAGTCCTTTGCAAGAGCAGTAAATGCTCCTAACTAGTGAGCCATCTCCAGGTTTTATGGAAGGAAAAACTATTATAGTATTTAATGTATCATTGTATTTTTCAGTTTGTCTGTCATCAAAATTAATTGAATGCAAATGTCAAATTTTAAAACTAGACATGGTAGTACAACCATGTGATTCCTGCACTTGGGAAACTGAAACAGGAGGATCTGCTCAAGTTTGAGGCTACCTTGAGTTACATAGTTCAAGGCCAGTTTGGGCTATGGTGTAAGACTGTCTCAAACAAAACAAAACTACCCCAACAAAATCCAGTTTCTAATTAAGCTTGATTTAAGTCTAAATTGGGTGCTTTTAAGATGGCTCTGCATAAAGGCACTTGCTGCCAAGCCTGATGACCTGAGTTTGATTCCCAAACCCCACTTGATAGAAGGAGAAAACCAAGTCCTACACATTTTCCTGAGCCCGACTGTGTTGCGGCACACATTCTCCCTCTTCCTCCTTCTCTTCTTCCTCCTCTTGCACATGAGTAAATACATGTAAAGATTTTAAGAGTCATATTTGAATATAGATCTTATATGAAGGGATCTAGATATTTTTGAGTTACTAATCATCTAGTTCCTACTATGTCTGATCTTTTAATATCCATGTCCTTGTACAACAATTGATTTGCTGGTGAGATCTTCAAAAGGTACTTAGTAGTTTATTGTGAAATTTAATTTCTATTTGTATAATTCAGAATCTATGACTTAAAAATAATAGACAATTTGAAGGACTAACTCTAAAGAACTTTTAAGCAGTAGTATAAGTAATGCAATGGCATTGTTGTCTTTAAGAAATTAACCTCAGGGGCTGAAGAGATGGCTTAGTAGATAAGAGCACTGACTGCTCTTCCAAGGGACCCACTTTCAAATTCCAGCACCACACAACAGTGCACAACTGTCTATAATTCCAGTTTTGCGGGAATCTGACATCCTCACATAGACATACATAGAGGTAGAACACAACACTTATGTAAATAAAATGGATTTTTTAAAAAGGAGTTAACCTCAGCTGGGCTTGTGCTACTTATCTGTAACACCAGCACTTGGGGTACTGCTTATCTGTAACACCAGCACTTGGGGTGCTGCTTATCTGTAACACCAGCACTTGGGGTGCTGCTNTTATCTGTAACACCAGCACTTGGGGTGCTGCTTATCTGTAACACCAGCACTTGGGGTGCTGCTTATCTGTAACACCAGCACTCAGGGTCTTTTGAATCCAGGCCAGCCAGAGTTACATGATGAGATCCTCTCTAAAAGAAATTAAATAAAAGAAAGAAAAGAACCACATCTTAGCACATGCTTGTAGTCCCAACACACTGGGAAGTAAGAGACAGGAAGGTTAGATGATAGATTTAGCTACATAACAAGTTTACAGTCAATCTGTGTGTGCTACATAAGACATATCTCCAGAAAGTTAAAAAAACAAACAAAAGAAGACCTATTTATTTTAGGTTAATGTTCTTTGAAAATATGATTCTTATTCTCTGTGAAGAGAATGTAAATTTGGGGAGTGATTTTCTTGAGGGGCTGTATAGGTCCATCTAATATCCCAGCACTCAGAAGGCAGAGACAGTAGGATTGCTACAAATTTGAGGCCAGCCTAGTTTATGTGGTGAATTCCAGACCAGCATAGGCCAGAACCCTGTCTCAAAATGTGTGTGTGTGTGTGTGTGTGTGTGTGTGTGTGTGTGTGTGTGTGTAAAATATATATATATATATATATATATATATATATATATATATATATATATATATATTGTCGCTCCCCTGGCCAGCATATTAGCACATATTGTGGGTTATTTAATTTTTAGCTATGTTTGATTCCCACTCCCCACCCAATCTCTACCATTATAGCTTCATTTAATTCTTGGGAACAAAAACCAGTGTATTAGTAATTAACAAATTGATTTTGTATAAACCAGTGTTATAAGTTTAGCTGGTTTAGAAGGTAACACTATGAAAGTGGGTATGTATCAGAAACCTCCCAGGCATGGTGGCACACACCTTTGCCCCCAGCAGCAATTTGGAGGCAAATGTGTGAGTTTGAAGCCAACCTGATCTACAAAGTGAGTAACAGGACAGCCAGGGCTGTCTCAAAAAAAAAAAAAATCCCAATTATAATGTCAGTGTTTTCTTCCATTACAGATGAGTTGCTGGGTTTCATGGTGCCTCACTGATAATTCTTCTACACAGAAGCTTCGATTCCTCGTGTTTTAAATGGGGAACTAGGTGGAGGTTTTGTCTCCATTTTGACAACTAGATGATCATCTACCTTTTTTTTTTTTTTTTTTTTTACTTTCCTGGTCATTGTGGTTGGCTTATTCAGATCATCAGTCTGATTGACTTACCTGTTATTGGTCAGAATGTTTTTAATCATTAAAAGTTGTTATCAAATGAAAGAATAAAAGCAACCTTGATGTAATACTGAAACTTTAGTTTTGATATTGGATGAAATAAATTCTTTAGATTTTAAAGAACAATTTTGTAGCATTTTAAATGTAATGACTATTTAGTTCACCTTTCTATTCATTTTTGTTTTTATAATTGCCTCATTTTGGAAAATTGTGAAATAATTTAAATAGTATATTTGTATATATGTATAATTATTGTGATGTAAAATACTATAAGTGTATGTGTCTGTATGTATGCACACGAATGGTTTTGCTAGCCAAGGGTTTTTTTTATCTATATTAAATATTTTGTATAAACTTTCAGTTAGTCTTGTATAATAAAAACATATAAAGTCCTGTTTTATTTTTATTAGTATGCTTCTTTTATTGTGTTTAGATGATTTCTAAAGAGGTAATATTCCAAGGGAGAGTGGGGAACTTATTTCAAGATGAGCTAGAGCTCAGTTACTGAGGATGGCTTCATTATTGGCAGCTTTCTCACATCATGTATTGATATAGTGAAACCTGCCTCTTCTGCAGATGTCTTTACAAATACAACTAAGTCAACACAAAAAAGTGATGATTTAGAGAAAACTAGCTTAAGTATTGATTCAGCCTACCTCTTTCTAGTCTCATGAAACTTCTGGGTTATAATCTAGTGCTTAGACTTCAAAGTAGTGCCTGTCCCCTTGCTCTTTCTCCTAGGATGTCCAAGGGGGTGGGGGATGGGAGTCTTAAAAGATTGCTTGGTAAATAGAAACTTGAAAAATGGTCTGGTTTTGTAGTATGAGACCTTGGCCCCTTTCTTCTCTGAGCCTCTAACGTAAACTTGAGGCCTGGCTTTGGATCATCTTCCAGGGTACCTTGTTGTCCCCTACTACCAGGTAAATGAATTCACAGAGAAAAATGATGAGAAAGAGGTGTTACTGGTTCAAAAGAAAACAAACCAGACTAATGAAGACTTGGAATTTAAATGAGAGCAATAAGCATTGAAAGAAAAGATTTTAAAGCAAGAATGATAAATTTGATACTCCTACATTTAAAATATTTTTAAAATGGGGGCTGGAGAGACGAGAGTTAAAAGCTTGTCTTGGAGTTACTACTTGTTGATCAAACACCATGGCCAGAGCAAACTGGGGAGTAAAGGGTTAGTTTGCTCACTGCCATTTAACAGTTCATCATCAAAAAAAGTTAGGGCAGGAGCTAATGCACAGGTCATGAAGACTACTGGCTTGCTCCTCATGTCTTGCTCAGCCTGGTTTGGGCTGGAATCTCATTTGGCTGGGCCCACCAATATCAATCACTAATTAAAAATATGCTGTACAGGCTTACTAACAGTCCAGGCAATTTCTCAGTTGAGATTCCTTCCTCATATTTTAGCATGTTTCAAGTTGACATAAAACTAGACAGAACACTCTTGAAGAGGATCCAGGTTTGGGTTCCGGCAGGTAGATGGCTGCTTAGGACCAAGCAGTGGTGTTGCATGCTTTTAATCCCAGTACTTGGGTGGCAAAGCCAGTCTAGTCTACAGAGTTCCAGGACAGCAAGGCTACACAAAGAAACCCTGTCTTAAGAAACCAAAACAAAAAAAGCAAAAGCATGGCTACCTGTGACTGCCTGTTATTGTAGTTCCAGGGGATGCAGGCCCCTTCCTGGCATCTGGGCTTTTGCATGCTTGTGCACTTAAAAAAGTGCAGGTCCACGCATACACATTGTGATGGACACTTTGAATCCTTACATTTGAGAAGCAAAGGCAGTCTTAAGTGTGGGCCTGGTCTCTTGTATATATCAGGTTCCAGGACAACCATGGATATATAGTGAGATCCTGTCTCAAAAGAAGAGAGACAGACAGACAGAAATAGATTAGAGGGACTCCAAACATGGCTCAGTAGTTAAGAACTTGAATCCTCTGAAAGAGCATGTTAAATGCTCTTAACTAATGCATTTCCCACTCTCCCCCATGAATCGTTTTAAAAAGAAAGTAAAATTAGTTAAAGAATGAATAAGCTGAAAAATCAGGTCAAGAAACTCCCAAAGGGAACCCAAAAGAAAAGCATATTGAAGAAATATAGAGGGCAGAAATGGGTGCCAGGCAGTGGTGGCACAAATCTTTAATCCCAGCACTTGAGAGGCAGAGGCAGGTGGATTTCTGAGTTCAAGGCCAGCCTGGTCTACAGAGTTGAGTTCCAGGATAGCTAGGACTATGTAAAGAAACCCTGTCTCCAAAAAAACCAAAAAAGAAAGAGAGGAAGGAAGGAAGGAAGAAAAGAAAAGAAATTTGCTAATACCGAAATAGACAAAGTTTAAATAGAAATAAACCCACATGGTACCAAATGAGAGACTACATCTAGATATCTGCTGACATTTTTAAGAACTAAAGACAGTACAAAACATCTTAAAAGTTTGTAAAGTACTAGAATAACTTGATTTGAACCAAATTTTCCTTGCTACAAAGTATTAAAATACAATTGCCTTTTTAAAGTGAAATCATAGGTATACAGCTGTAGTCATTAAGTAAACTATGTTAAACGCTATACATTAAAGAGAAAGGTCAATGGGGCAGGTGTACGAGTGAAGACACTCCTGAACTCCCTCGTTTCATCGAGCATCAAAAAACACCAATCTTTTAGTCCTTTTCTTTTTTTTTTTCTTTTCTGGTTTTTCGAGACAGCGTGTCTCTGTGTAGCCCTGGCTGTCCTGGAACTCACTTTGTAGACCAGGCTGGCCTCGAACTCAGAAATCCGCCTGCCTCTGCTTCCCAAGTGCTGGGATTAAAGGCGTGCACCACCACTGCCTGGCTAGTCCTTTTCTTGTACTTTATTCTGTATCCACATCCTCTGCATCTGATTGGATCCCTGGATTTTATTTCATTTTTGGCGTGACACTTTCCACAATATACTAATCTGCTGCTGCTGCTTTAGGGGTTGAACGCTTTTCTCGGTGTCCATTGTTAGTGTCTCCAGAGCTGGAAGACGTGTCCCTTCTCTGCACCTAGAGTAAACTTTTATCTACTTAAGTTCTTTGTGTGGGTTTCAGAGATTGAAATCAGTTTGCCAGACTTGTGGGAAAGCATCTTTTACCTGCTGAGTCATCTAGACGGTTTTCCTTCCCCAAAATCAAAGCAGCCAGGTGTTAAAGCCACGCCTTTAATCCCAGCCCTGGGGAGGCAGAGGCAGGCGGATCTCTGAGGTCAGAGGCCAGCCTGGTCTACAGAGTGAGTTCCAAGACAGCCAGGGTTACACAGAGAAACCCTGTCTCAAAACTGCTGTGTGTGTGTGTGGTGTGCCACATGTATGTCCATGCCACAGAGGCCAGAAGAGGGCTGTTTATCTCCTAGCGATGGGGTTACCAATGGTTATAAGCTGCACTATGCCGGTATTGGGCTTCTTTACTGTAAATGCACTCTCAATAAATTTTGTTTGACATCATTGTAGGTTTTACTTGTTCGTGACCTTCATCTTAACAATTCTAACTTTGTGCCCTCCGCAGCCTTACGGAATCATTATTACTACGGGGTGTACGCGCGATGTGTGTGAAGGTCCCACACGTGCCATGGTGTAAAATAGAGGTCACAAACCAACTCTGGGGTTGGAATATCAAACTCAGGGCATCAGGCTTGCATCAGAAGAGCTTTTAGCCGACTAAGGCATCTCACTGACTCCTACTCTGCCTTTTAATTAAGCAATTATTCCCAGGATTTGTAAGAATACATCAAGGGCCCTTTTTCTTAAAATGTCACTCTTTCTATGGGTAACAGCCTTGCACAGCGAATCCGCTTATCGTCCACACAGGACCTGTGTGGATACAGAGTAAGTCACTGTGCGCTTAGGTCTCACGCGCATTTCACTCACGGAAGGACCAGTCAGTCCGCCAACCTCAACAGCTACTTCCGCTTCCCTTCCTACTAGCTGTGGGGGGGTAGTGACGCATTTCCGCCGGTGGGGGCGTGGCAGGAGTCGCGCCGCCGCAGGTTGATGACGCAGGGCGAAGTCCTTCACCACGTGTGTGTCGGTTTGCCGGCTTTCGGGGGTTCTCCTGGCCGTCGTGGGTTCTCGGCGGTCACCCCGTGGCCCCGTGGCCGCGGCCGGAGACTATGGAGCACCTCTCTGTGGAGCTGGTAGCCGGGCCGCTGCGGCTAATCGCCGCCAAGAACGAGAAGAGCAGCGGCGAGCTGAACAGGTTCCTGGCCAAGTCGGTGAGCGTGGGCGAAGGGAGGCGGGCCCGGGTCCGGGGAGCGCCGAGTCCCGGGAAAGGGCCTTTGTTTTTCGGGGTCAGCTTCCATTTCCTCGCCCCCTGCCCAGCGCTCAGGCCGTGGTGGAGAGCGTGCCCTTCCGGAATCGGAGCAGTTGGCTTTTCAGCGACGCTGCTTCTGGCCGCCTCCCCACCCCTCGACACGTGCTTTACCCGAGCCAAAGCTTTTACCTTTCCCCCACCCCTTGGATGCTTGCGAGGATGTTTTTCTTTACTTTGTCCCTTCCCTTTGGCCCACTGACGAACACCCGTAGTATTTCTTCTGGGCGTCTCAATACACCACTGAGGAGACGCAAATATCTTGTTTCTACACCCGGGGAGTTCGCATCTTCGGAGATGGTTCATAACAAACAGCTGCAGGTCATAACAAGACAGTTAACATTAGAATTTGGAAGGTGAAAGACTTTTTAAATTTTCATTTATTTACTTTTTACCAAATGGGTCTTGTGTTTTCAAGAGCTTTGCCTCCTGGAACCTTGGCATTCCCAAAGCCCATATACTCAAACCCTGTCTTGGCGTTAGTCTGGTGTATGCTCTCTTTCAGTATTGTTTTGTTATAAGTGCCTTTAAAGATTGATTTTTGA
>NC_034611.1:39313324-39316334 GCF_900095145.1 Mus pahari
ACTTTAAGACTTTTTCAAATTCAACCTCCATTATAATAGTAACAGTTCCCTAGTATATGTGTAGAAAGAGAAGTAGGAAATTTTTCTTTTCTTTGCTTGCTTTTTTTTTTTTTTTTTTTCATCAAGGTAACCCTGACTGGCCTGGAATCAACTATGTAGACCAGGCTGGCTTTGAACTCACAGAGATCTGCTCTCCCTGCCTCTGCCTTAAGTATCTCTTGAATAAAACATCATACTCAACTTTTTAAAAAAATGAGTATACTGTAGACACACCAGAAGAGGGCATTGGATCCCATTGCACATGGTTGTGAGCCACCATGTGGTTGCTGGAATTGAACACAGAATCTCTGGAGGAGCAGTCAGTGCTCTTAACCCATGAGCCATCTCTCCAGCCCCCTTCCCCCTTTTTAAATGCTTGGGATTTATAGGCTATGTTAGGGGGTTCTCTTTGTGCTAAAAGTACATCTTTAATAAGTGAAATTATAAGTAACTGAGTAGATAAAAATCACAAAGGAAACTTACACATTACATTAAACTCAGCTTTGAGAAGTGGCTGATTCAACAGTGTACTAGTTTTATCTCAGCTCAGTAACTAGGCAAACCTACAAATTATGAAAAAGGTTTCTCTTTTTTTTTTCTGGGTTGCTTTTGGGAATTTTGATAAATCTTAGTAATTGTGCTAGTTGAATGAAAAAAAAAAAGCAGAAATAAAAGGAGAAGGAGGTAACTCCTAAAGTGTAGAGAAGATTGTTATCACACAGCTCTCGGGAAAGCAGACAGGGGAAAGTCCAGGCTGACCAGGGCTGGAAGGGTCGGGGGGGAGCAACAGGAGATGCTGATGAAGAGAAGCACCCTGAGTTAGGTGGTTAGGTGGCCAGAGAGACTGGGAACCAGGCTGCGGGAAGAGAAGCTCAGCTTATAGGAGGGAGGGGTTTTGAAGGTAGGGATGGGGTGAGGACTGCTGGGGGAGAGCCACAACTTGCTCACTGTGTACTGAATGAGACCTAACACTACTCATTATAGCAAAGGAACGGAATTGGTTGCTCTATCTTTTTTGGTGTGTTTTTTTCAATACAGGAGTTTCTGTGTAGCCTAGGCTCTCCTTGAACTCAAGAGATTGACCTGCCTCTGTCTCCAGTGCTGGGATTACAGTGCCACCACATTCGGCTGGTTGCTAAGTTTGATAAGGAGCATGTGAACCACCCTAAGTTTGATTATTTAATTTTACATTTAACGTGTGCAGACAGCTTGTAGGATGTTCTCCGTTTACCACATGGATACTGGCAGTCACCTTCACCTGCTGAGCCATCTCACTGGCCCAGTATTTGGTAGTTTGATCAGTGTCTTGAGCTTCCCTCAGATTAGTATGCATGTTAACCTCCTAAATAAAACCCACTCAAGCTTTGTGAGCGTTGATACCATACCCGTGAGGCTTCTCCAGCAGCTCTCATTTTGCAAAGAGGCAGAATTTCCCAAGAATGCACTTGCCTGGGTGGTCTGGTAGACTTGGGTTTTCGGGGCAAATCCTCAAACATTCCCTGGTTCGTTGTTGTTCTGACAGCCAGGACGTGGGATCTGAGACGCGGGCTTGCAAGCTGGGGCCACAGAAAGAGAAAGTCGGTTATATAACTCATTGTAACTGCTGCCTCTGCATGCTCACACTATTGATTTGTGTTGGTGAGTGAACCCCTCAGGGCTTCATGGATGTAAAATAAGTAACCAAGCTAGTCCCCAGCCCTAAGTTTTATTGTTGTTTTGGGACTTACTATATTGTCCATTCTGTCCTAGAGTTCCTGAACTCAACTTATCCTCCTGCCTCAGCCTTGGGAGCAGGAACCATAGGCAGGCACTGTTAATAGCTTTCTCCAGCTGTTGGGGATTACAGGCACGGTGCCACTATGCTTGCCCTCATTACTTAAATTTCATTAAGTAGTTTTATTTATGGCAGGGAGTTGAGGAAACTTAGGACAGTGCCAGTTTAGTAGTTGAATGTGTCTGCCAAGGCTGGGGATATAGCTCTGTAGTATAGGGCAGGGCTTTAATTCATAGCACTGTAAAACAACAACCTGTATCTACCAAAAATAGGAAAAATCCTGACCCCTAATATTTGCTGTCCTTTGGAAATAGGGCCTTTGAGACCATAATAAAATTATCCTAGTTTCTTTTTGTTGTTGTTGCTGTGATAAAATGCCCTGACAAAAATAATGCAATGGAGGAAGAGTTTATTCTTCACAGGCATTGTGTCTGGGAATTAACTCACTTCAGGAGTGTGAAGCTGCTGGGTGTATGACCACAGCCAGGGTTTGAGAAGACCCTGCTGCTTCTTCGTTCTCTTTATACAGTTCACACCTGCCCTGGGAGATCTACCCAACTTAAGCCACTCTTCCCATATTAGTTAACATAACCAAGATAATCCCTCACTGGCACTGTGAGCCTAACCTTCTAGAGACAAGTATGCTCAAAAGATGAGTCTAGATTTGGTCAATTTGACCATACTAACTATCCTTTACAAAAGTAAAAAATGAGATCATTAGAGTCTTAATTCAGTGTGACTTATATTTTGTGAAAGGATGGAAAAATGGCATTGGTGATTCTGACAGACGCTGAGATTGGAGTGGTGCAGCTGAAAGCCAGGGAACATGGAGGATTGATAGCCACTGCCAGAAGCTATGGAGAGTCAAGGAAGACTGATGATACTCCTGGAAACTTTTGGGAAAAATATGTCCCTGCCATCACCTTGACTTCAGGCTCCAGAAATAAATGACACAGTACTGTTCCGTTATTTTAAACCCTCAGTTTATAGTAGTGTTTTGGTAGTGATAAAAAAACTATTTTTCATAAAGATTTGTTTTAAGAGCTTTTTTCTTTTTTTCTTTTTTTTTTTTTTTTAATTATTTTATTAGATATTTTCTTTTTCTTTTTCTTTTTTTCCGAGACAGGGTTTCTCTGTGTAGCCTTGGCTGTCCTGGAACTCACTCTGTAGACCAGGCTGGCCTCGAACTCAGAAATC
>NC_034611.1:39316347-39323309 GCF_900095145.1 Mus pahari
AGTGCTGGGATTAAAGGCATGAGCCACCATGCCTGGCTAGATATTTTCTTCATTTACATTTCAAATGTTATCCCGAACGTCCCCTACACCCTCCCCCCGCCCTGCTCCCCTACCCACTCACTCCCACTTCTTGGCCCTGGTGTTCCCCAAGAGCTTTTTTTCTTTAAGTCCCTCCAAGATTACCAGCACATGCTCTTACACACATTGGCATACAGTGGGATATATCTGATATTTCTATTGTAAGCTGAAGATAGTCAGAATAAAATGATATAATTAATCTGCCAGATATCCAAGTTTACCCAAAACATGATCAGCATTTATTAATAGGTGGGTGAAATCATCCTGCATAAATTCTATTTTAGAATAGTATTGAAAATAAAAGAACAGTATTTTATGGATATAATTTTAAAGCATTATAAATTCAAAAAACTTGTTAATCAAACAATTGCAACTTTTATATACCCTATGTATCTAGGCTGAAAAAGAAATATGTGATTTATTTGTTGCTGGTACTGGGAATTAAGCCCACCCTCGTGCGTGATAGGCCAAGTGTCTACCACTGAGAATGCCTCTTAAATATATAGCTTTTTAGTGCTGTAAGATATGTATGTATGTATCCTTTTGATTAACCCCATTTTAATACATAACTAGGAAAAAATTAGATAAAATTCGTAAGGTTATTCTAAATATGGTATTTAGTGGATCTTAGAACATCACTCACTCCCTGACAACAGGAACTGGCTTACTCTACGTGCATATGATAACATTACTTGGTGGGGCAGGACTGGGTGGGGTGAAAAATTTAGGATTGCTTTGAGCTTATAGCCAGCTTGGGATACATAGCAAGAACCTATCTCAAACAAAACAAAACCTAACAAACAAAAATCCCTGGAATGGAATCCCTTTTTTGATTCAGGATCTTGTTAAGTAGCTGTGTAGCCCAGGGTGACCTCAAACTGTAGATCTTCTATCTCAAGAGTCCTGAGTGCCAGGCTCACAGATGCGTGACATCACACCGCTCTTTAAAATGGTCTCTGAGGAACACTGTGTATAGTTAAAAAGTGCAGTTACCTCTCTGTGTCCTGGCCGAATCTGTTAAATTTCTTTCCCTTTTAGTGGTAGTTGTAGAAACTGCTGTCTTAGTTGAAATTTCTGTTGCTGTGATAAAATACTATGACCAAAAGCAATTAGAGAAGGATGAAGTCATGCTTTGGATCAGAGGGGAAACCCACTTTGGTGGTGCTGAACAGTGAGTTGTGCTAACTGGTGTACACAGTCGCAGTGTGACAACTGCCCCCATTGCCTTTTCTATGCTCATGGGTTTTCTGAGGCCACACTCTAGCGTGTTGTGGTGTACCTCCCCCTGTTTCTTTAGGTGTGGGTGTTCGTACTGCTTTGTTCTGCTAAATTTTAGGTTGGCTTTCTCTCTAGGAATTAATTTTTTTGTTTGTTTGTTTTTTTTTGTTTTTCGAGACAGGGTTTCTCTGTGTAGCCCTGGCTGTCCTGGAACTCACTCTGTAGACCAGGCTGGCCTCGAACTCAGAAATTCACCTGCCTCTGCCTCCCGAGTGCTGGGATTAAAGGTGTGCGCCACCACGCCCGGCTTCTAGGAATTAATTTTATCTTCATTGTTTTGGGGAATCGAGCCAGAGCCCAGTACATGCTAGGCACCAACTCTGTAACTAAGCTATACTCAGGCCTTGCCTTCATATGCATTTCTTAAAAATGTGTTCCTTCATGCCTAGAAGTAACCATAGAATTAGGTTTTCATTTATGAGAAGCATAGGAGAACACTGGGGTTTTACATTCTCTGGACAGCGTTGAGGCTCTGCAACATTTACTGTTGAGCTGAAGTTGCATATCATTTAAAACAGAATCGCAAGTATTGGTTTTCTTGTGTATAACCTCAGTAGACTGGAACTTTCAGTAACAAACTCTAACCTTTTATTGTAACAAAGTCATACTTTGTTGTATTATGAAGTCACTTAAGAAATCTAGGAATTAGTGTTTTGATTCTAAGTTAGTGTTCTGATCTTTCTGGTACTAAAGAATATAGTTTACATAGACATTTGTCTTGCTTTTCACTCAGGTGTGGACACCTCAAGATCGCCAGTGTATCCTGGATTCCTTGGCACAGTTGCTCCTAGATAAAGACTATACCCTTTTGCTTGGTCGCCAGTTGCGCCCTATCCTTTTGGATTTGCTAGAAAGAAATGCTAAAGCCATTAAAACTGGAGGCCAAGTCAACCACGATCTGCATGAACGGCTCAGTGTGTCAATGAGCAAACTCATTGGTAGCCATCCTGACGTTCTTCCGTGAGTAGCCATTTGATTCATATTTCTCTGTAAGATGATGGCCTCTTTTCTCAAGTCTAGTGTGGTGGCTCTTGCTGTAACCAAAGCACTTGGGAGGTTGAGGTGAGAGGCTTCAGAGTTTGTGGCCAGCTTATATTGTACAGCAGTTTTTATTAAAAAGAGTCTTTAAATTTCATTCATTCATTCATTTATTTATTTATTAATGCCAGAGTGAGGCACCAGATCCCTTTATAGATGGTCATGATCTACCCCATGTGGTTGCTGGGAATTGAACTCAGAACAGCTAATATTCTTAAATGCTGAACTGTCTCTCCAGACCCAATTTTTGTTTGTTTTTTGTTGTTGTTTGTTTTGTTTTAAGTTTTGTTGTTTTGTTGTTTTACATTCATTTATTCGTAGAGGGTGGTCCAGAGGTCAGAGCACAGATTGGGTCAGTTCTCTCCTTCGACCATGTGTTTCCTGGGAGTTGAATTCATGTGTTCATCCTTGGTGGCATGTACTTACCCCTGAGCCATCTATCTCCTCACCAGCTTTTACTGGGTATCTAGCCTGACCTCAATCTGTGGTCCTCTCCCAGTAGTCTACCAAGTGATGGGAATACAGGTATGTACCAGTATTCCTGGATTAACTGTCATGAAATGTTTGAGAAAACAGCCATGATGTCCCCATTCGTCTCAGAATGTGGCAGATGTGCAAATGAGATAGTTCTGAGGTTATATGCTGTTGGAGAAGCAGAAGGAAGCAGGCCTTAGAATTGAATTGTGGCAGCTTGGAAGTCCCACCTCTAGAGAATGTGTTAGAGATTCATTAAGCTAATAATTAATTTTGTATTTTTCCACCAGCATCAAATTTTATGTTCTTTTGTTGTTGTTTGGTTTTGGCCTCAAACTCAGAAATCCAGCAGCCTCCACTGCCCTAGTGCTAATAATATTAAAGGCTAAAGGTGGGCTGGAGAGATGGATCAGTGTTTAAGAGCACTGACTGCTCTTCCAAAGGTCCTGAGTTCAAGTCCCAGCAAACACATGGTGGCTCAAAACCATCTGTAATGAGATCTGATTCCCTCTTCTGGTGTGTCTGAAGACAGTGTATTTACATATAGTAATTAATAAATATTTTTTTTAAAAAAAAAAGGAAAATAGCAAACTTAAAAAAATCAAGGTTAGCTGGGTGTGGTGGCACACGCCTTTAATCCCAGCACTTGGGAGGCAGAGGCAGGTGGATTTCTGAGTTCGAGGCCAGCCTGGTCTACAGAGTGAGTTCCAGGACAGCCAGGGCTATACAGAGAAACCCTGTCTTGAAAAACCAAAATAAATAAATAAATAAATAAATAAATAAATGTTAAAGGCGTGTGCATCTGACTTCCGGCAGCCACCCCTGATCTTTTGGCTTGATGCTGTACACGTGAATTCATGACAGCAGTGGCCATGTCATGTCCAGAAAACAGCATTACACAGCACCCCTCTCCATCCTTGGTTCAAAGAAAAACATGCTTATCTGAGACTAATGTGACTCCTGCCCTGGGCTCTTAACTGTATTATACTATGGCTTTTCTTTCAGCCATAGGTATATTTCAGCAATTCCCATACTAGTCCATCATTAAAGAACACCCCAGATCCTTCAAGGTTCCAGAATGGGCACAAAAACTATGGTCAACAATACTATAGGGACTCCAAATAAACATTCATGCTTGGGGGTATGACTAGCCTGGGTCCCCATGGCCAGAGGAGGTGTGTCTTTCAGAACTCAGATTTCTGTAAATTGCAGTGATGCTACAGGCAAGACAGAAAATGAGGACACACCCACCCCCTGGCTCTGGTTTAAACTGTAAATTAACTCAGTTGATTTTAACCAATCTCTGTCTCAGGTTTTTGGTAAGCAACAAATCTTAAACCCCTGGTACCTTTTTTCACACATGCTCATTTTGTGAACATACTGGCGATTGTGTATACTGATGTATTAATGGGTATGCAACTAAAAAATGACTGTGTGGTTCATATATAGTTAAGAGCAATTCATGGTATATGCAACTATTAACACAGTACAGTCACTTTAGAGTTTTTGTATATTTTTTCTCTTGCGTTTTGATGCTGGCAATTTAACTTGAGGCCCTGTGCATCCTAGGTGTTTTGACACTTTAGTCTTCTCTAGTCCTTTAAATATATTTATAAAATTGCTGACTTTGAGCCTAGCGTCAGGAAGCAGAGGCAGGCAGATTTCTGAGTTTGGTGCCAGCCTGGTCTACAAAGTGAGTTCCAGGACAGCCAGGGAGGGCTACACAGAGAAACCCTGTCTCAAAAACCAAAAAAAAAAAAATTGCTGACTTTGAACTTAATGATATTCTTGCCTTAACCCCTGAAGTTCTGGGAGTATAAGATACCTGATACTAATTCTTTGAGTCCTCTCTCTCCTTCTTCCCCCGTACAAATCTGAAAGTTTTAATTTTGTTGCTGTCTTTGGAAAACCAGCTTTTAGTTACATTAGTCTTTGTTATTGAGTTTATTTATTTTTCCTGTTAATTTGGTGTTTACTTTCTTCTAATTTGAAATTTCATATAAGATATAAATTTTCCAGTTAGTACTGCTTTGACTGCGTCCAGTAAGCTTTGTAAGGTTGCAGTTTTAGTTTCCTATATGGCCAGGGATTTTTAAGTGTGCGCATGTCTGTGTGTTTGTGTGTCTGTGTGTGTTGGTGGTGGAGAAGTGTGTGATGTAGGGGTTGCATGTATGTGTGCCCGTGTGTCTCTACCAGTATTTCTCATGGACTCAGATTTTCCCATAACCTCTCACCTTGGTCCTGTCCTCCTCAGTACTGTATTTCCTGTCAGACGACTTCATGGTCTCCACTTGTCACATATTTTTTTCTTGTTAATATATGTTGAATTTCGTGTTTTATCTGCAACTAACAATTATTATTTGTGTGTTTGTGTCTGTATGTGTATGTGTGTTCTCATAAAGATCTCCTCTGTGTGCTTTAATTTGTAGCCTAAGCACCTGGTTTTGCCTCCCCGAGATTTCAGTTGACTGTGTCTGTTTGTGGCTCTCTTATTCAGCAGCATGTCAGGAAGAATGATAGCATAGGTTTTTGTATCTCTAGTAATCTTCCTCATAGTGAGAATTTAGTACGTGCTCTGTGAGTACATTTAGTAATTGCCACTCAAGATGTGTGCTGCTTTCGTGGGTAAAGCCTTTGGTGATTTGCAGATTCTCGATTCTTTTCTCATGCCAGGGCCTGGGTCCTCAACCTGAAATGGTTTCTATCTTTAGGATTGTATGGCTTCAGCATTGTTTTCCCCACAGTCTGAGGTACCAAAAGTTGTGTAAGTTCTGCCTGCAGTCCTGTCCCTGAGGACAGTTGGGTACTTGGCTGCTTCTAGTCAGTGAAGATGTTCATTTCCAGTCTTGTCCCTGAGTACAAACGGGCACTTGACGGCTTGTACTAATGAATGCTGACATTGTCTTCCCTCCTGAAGGTTTGCCCTGCGCTATTTCAAGGACACCTATCCAGTGTTTCAGAGACTCTTCCTTGAGAGTTCTGATGCAAACCCAGTGCGCTATGGACGTAGGCGGATGAAGCTCCGGGACCTAATGGAAGCAGCCAATATATTTCTGCAGCACAGGCAGACTGTTTTTCGGGAGCTCTGGGACTGGAGTGTGTGTGTTCCTCTTCTCAGGAGCCATGATGCTTTGGTGCGCTGGTATGTGGATTAACCTGGGCTAACTTGGGGGTGGGAGTAGGCAAAGACAAGAAAAACTCTTTAGATATTGGTGTTGGTTATGGTGTATGTATGCTTGTTGGGTCCTGGGAATCGCAGTTATAGATAGTTGTGAGCTGTTATGTGGGTGTTTGGGATTGCACTCCAGTCCTCTGGAAGAGCAGTCAGTGCTCCCAACTGCTGAGCCATCTCTCCAGCCCTAAATCTTTTTGTTCTGATTTGTTCTTACCCCCTTTCCTTAATCATCCAGTTTTGCATTAGAAAGAGATTTTATGCATGGAGTGTCACCCTTTTTCCTGCTCCACCAAAGGAGTTCATTGTATTCACTAAGCCTGTATTGTGGTGGTTAAAATTTTATTTTTAGTGTTTAGCTGATAAGTACTTTTGTTAATCAACAGGAGGTCAGGAGAATTGATGAGTTCTTTTTCCTTTAGGCATACAGCTAACTGTCTTGCTTTGGTGACCTGTATGAATGAAGAACACAAGTTATCCTTTCTAAGGAAGATTTTCAGTAGTGATGAATTGGTGCATTTCAGGTTGAGGTGAGTAGGAACCTGCTTGGAGGTCTTGCTGTGTCTTTTCTGTGGCAATTCATGGACCTTTTTTTCCTCTTAGGTTGTTAGAAGAGGCTCAGCTACAGGATCTGGAGAAGGCCTTGGTCTTAGCCAACCCAGAAGTCTCCCTTTGGCATAAGGGAAAGGAACCTCAGTATATTCAGGGACACCTAGTTTCAACTGACCTCTCTTCCAGTGTGGTAGCTGTCTGTGGTGTGGTGCTCCCTAAGCTATCCTCCAGTCCTGGAGAGCAGGTATTGTGGCCTCACCAGGGACTGTGCTCCATAAACCATCAGTATGGAGTTTCTTTGGTCAGGGTCATACACACACATACACATATACATATACACACACACACACACACACACACACACACACAC
>NC_034611.1:39323434-39362888 GCF_900095145.1 Mus pahari
TCAAATCCCAGCAACCACATGGTGGCTCATAACCACCCATAACAAGACCTGACGCCCTCTTCTGGAGTGTCTGAAGACAGCTACAGTGTACTTACATATAATAAATAAATAAATTAAAAAAAAAACCACACACACACACACACACACACACACTGCTTATTTAAAAAAAAATAAAAAATAAAAAGGGATAGCAGAAGATGATGGTCTAGTCAGCCATTGTTGGGAAGAGAGGCCCCTTGGTCTTACAAACTTTATATGCCCCATACAGGAGAACGCCAGGGCCAAGAAGTGGGAGCAAGGGAATGGGCAAGGGAGCAGGCTGGGGGGGGAGGGTATAGGGGACATTCAGGGTAGCATTTGAAATGCAAATGAAGAAAATATCTAATAAAATAATTAAAATAAAAAGGGTACCTCACTTTTGCTCTACACAAAAATAATTTTTAAAACATGCAGAGCATATCCTTCTGAGTTTTGCTCACACACTTGTTATAATGTAATATCAGTAGAAGCATTGTTGAAGAAATTAACTGTGTTGTTTGGGGGAAGGACTCTCTTAATAGTCTTTCCATTTCTCACTTTTCTTCTTAGGCAAGTGACAGGAGTTCTTCCTGGGAACAGGAGCTGACTCTTAAGTCCTTTGTGTTGGTTGAGTCTGTGTGTAAAAATCTTCAGCTGCTAGCTGTTGCAGTGGCTTCTCAGAATGCTGTGTTATTGGAAGGACCAATTGGAAGTGGCAAAACCTCCTTAGTTGAACATTTAGCTGCAGTGACTGGTAGAACAAAACCTCCTCAGCTTCTCAAAGTCCAGCTTGGAGATCAGACAGACAGCAAGGTAATTAAGAAGTGGCAAGTATTGCTGGCTTGGTTTGTTTGCAAATATCAGCATTCTAATGTTTTTGCTAAGGGAACATAGAAATAGTTATTGCCCTTGCTTCTGATTTTTGGAGCAAGCTTTGTAAACCTCATATGCCTCCTTTGTTGAAATTTCATATGACTGTTTTTTTGTTGTTGTTGGGTTTTTTTTTTTTTGTTTTTTGTTTTTTTTGAGACAGGGTTTCTCTGTGTAGCCCTGGCTGTCCTGGAACTCACTCTGTAAACAAGGCTGGCCTCAAACTCCGAAATCTGCCTGCCTCTGCCTCTCAAGCGCTGGGATTAAAGGCATGCGCCACCATGCCCGGCTCATACATCTTTTCAAAGGAAATAGCCTTGCTATCTGAGGTGTTTGATTTCTCTAATTCACCTCTTTCCACAGATGCTACTAGGCATGTATCGTTGTACAGATGTCCCTGGAGAGTTTGTATGGCAACCTGGCACCCTGACGCAGGCAGCTACAAAAGGTCACTGGATCCTTCTGGAGGATATTGACTATGCTCCTTTGGATGTGGTATGTCTTCTTGTTAAGGCCTTTACTCTGCACATTTTATCTTTGAAGATGTTTTGTCCACAGTGCCTGGGGGGTGTTTTGGTGTTCTGAGTTTACATGATACATTGTAAGAAGCTCATTCATAGTTACTTGCCTAATCTGACTTGTGAACTAGGGTTTCTTCACTTGTCTTGCAAAGAGTATTTATTGAATGTTTTGTGCTATTTTTGTAGTGTTAAGTACAGTGAGCTGTCTTACTGCTTGGTAGGAAAAGTTAGTGATATATTGGACCTTTGAGATCAGCTTCCCAGGGGTGGCATCTATAGAATAAGGCTACAAATGGTTGGGGTTTTTTTGAGATGCTTTTTATTATACAGCTGTGAGCATGTTGATCTCAGATTGACATAGCTCTTGCCTATGCAGTGATTATAGGAGCATGCCACAAGATGGTCTGTTTTGGTTTTTAGAAAGATTACTTCTGCAATTAAGTGGCAATCTCTGTTTCCTCTGAAATCCTTAAACTATGACCAAAAGGTGAATCTTCACATTAAATGTGCATTGAATTGTAAATAACTGGAGAAGACAAATAATGGTTATATGTTGGGAGGGGCATTTCTCTCCCACCAAATCTAGCTGGCTCTGGCTTGTTCTTTTTGATTTAGTGAATCTTTTTATCTTTGGAGTAGGTTCAGTGAATTCGTCTGAATTAAGCTTATACTTTTTGGCCATTTGCATCTGTTGTTTTTAAAAGTCCTAAGTCCTACTGTCTTGCTTTTTTCTGGGCCACAGTAGCACTCGATGACTATTGAGTTAATAAGGTATACTGGAGTGCAACTTAGAAAACAAAAATGGATTTGATTTCAGTTTGCAGTGTGAAAACTGGATGGAGCTTTCTTTAAGATTATGTCTATCATTTGGACACAGGTGGTGGTTTTTGCTTGTTTGTTTGTTAACTCTGTCCCAATGACTTTTATCAATGGGGTTTTGTGATTCAGGTTTCTGTGTTGATCCCTCTACTGGAACACGGAGAGCTTCTGATCCCTGGCCAAGCTGACTGTTTAAAAGTAGCTCCTACATTTCAGTTGTTTGCAACCAGGAGGTATGTGTGACGCTTTCTGTTCTGATTCTCAAACCATTTTTAGTTTTGTTTTGCTGAAGTCATTTAAGCTTCATAGAAACATCTTATTGATATCTAAACATACCTCGGCATTATCCCAGTGATTTAAAAACAATTTGATAAAATTCTATCAGTCCTTTTTTAACAAAAGACTTGTGGGTCAAGTAACCTGTCCTAAATTACCTGTATCTACCAGTAAAATGGAAGCTTTTATTTATCTATAAGGAATTGTATAGCAGTTATCCTATTTATGATTTCACTTTACCATGGCTTTAGTTACTCAGTAGGATTTGAAAATATTAATGGAAAATTAAAGAAATAAAAATTTACAACTTTTATAATATTGTTCTAATTCATTGTTTTAGAGTTTAGTAGATTTGTTGTAGAGACTTGCTGCACTACAGGTTGTCATCAAACTCAATAAGATTGTTTTGCCTAATTAATAAAACTTTACCATTGGTATCTGTGTGTAGATTTTGTACTGTCTGGTTTCAGTCATCCATCATAGATTTTTTTGGGAATGCCCTGTTTATGAAGCAGGTTGACTGTAACTCAACATGACATCTGAACCTGCCACTGAATTCTCTCCTTACAATGCAGGCTCTTGAGCTGTGGGGGAAATTGGTACCGACCAATGAATAGTCATGCTGCTATGCTAGACAAATACTGGACCAAAATTCACCTGCATAATCTGGACAAGAAAGACCTGAATGAGGTATGTAGCTTTGGATAATAAGAGTGCTTTTGTTTTTATTTTTCATTATGAAAATTCCAGAAGCTCTACTTAGGGAGAAATATAGGAGCATGCCTAAATGAGATATGTGAAGTCTAGTTCAGAAAAAGACATCTGACGCTCTGGAACTGTTGACACCGCACTTTCAAACAAAATGCTGATCTCTGCACACCTAACAGTTCTCTGTCTTCATCCCCCCCCCCCCCCTTGGATTTTTTTGAGACAGAATTTCTCTTTGTAGTGCTGGCTGTACTAGACCTGACCTGTAGACCAGCCTGACCTTGAACTGGGATTAAAGAATTGTGTCGCCACTGCTCCACCATTTTCTCAAACTTTGTGCCCCAATTGTATCTTGAATAGGGCCTGTATTCTATGCTGGCAGTGTCTGCTCAGCCACCTGTGACTGACAAGTTCCTTTTCTACTCCCTGAAATCTTCCTTGTCTCCCAAGCATCCCTGACCACATTGTTCACTTGGCAAGGTGATACCCTTCTCAGACAAGGCAGATGAACCTAGAGCTCCTCCTTTATGTTAATTTCCCTATCAAACAGAAGTGACTAAACAAATCGACATTTTATAAACTGTCGGTTGGGTAGTACATAGTGATTCTCTCCACTGCAGTGCTGAGTAACTGTTGGAATGATGAGCACTGGACCTGGGGCTTTGAGATTCTACTTCTGCCTTTCAGAATTTAACTTTTCAGTGACTCTTTTGTGCTTTGCTTTAATTTTTTTTCCTATATACCTTTTTACTTATTTTACGGTTATATGATGAAACATACACAAAGTAGTTCTTGAGGCATTCTTTAGTGAATGAATTCTTGTACTTGGGTACCTGTGGCTTGATACATGGGTATCTTGGCTTTGTTCTCTAAACTAATGTAGATGGCTAGTTTGTCTAATATAAGGAGGGGAACAAGCTGTGGAGTTCAAGTATAGTGAGTGGATGGGAGCAAAGGGAGAGTACAAAGTCCTGTGCTTGGTAAGGATTTCAAATTGATCAGTGGTTGGTGTGCATCCCCATCCCTGAGTTAGGGCTAGGACCCAGGTCTTTGGCCAGACTAGGACAATGTTCTTCTGCTAAGTTGCTAAGATACTTTTAAGAGTCTCTCTAGCTGTGGATTTTTTTTTCCTCGCCCTGCATCAGGTTCTTCAGAGCAAATACCCAAGCCTTTTAGCTGCAACTGAGCACTTACTTGACATTTATATCGAACTTACTGGAGAAAAACATTGCTGTCCAAGTGTTGGCTATGACAAGGCACCACAGGAAGTTTCAGAAGCTGAGAGAGAAAACAGAAGAGTGGTCCTTGAGGGAAGAGAGTTATCTTTAAGGTACTGCCTTTGCTGGAAATTCCCCACTTAGATGCAGATGGGCTTTATGAGTCAGTTTACAGATGGAGCATGTGGGTTGCATGTGAGATCAGATCCCTGTGGGCATGTTGAGATGCGGGTACCTTGAATGTTGTAATTCTAACATCCTAAGTGTCTGAGGCAGGAAGATCCTCCAGGCCTGGCCTGGCTGTAGACCTAAACTGGGATACGGAGCTTGTATTGCTCAAAACCAAAGCTTTAAAAATTACCTTAAATAGTTGCCCATTGCTTATTTGTTCGTTTGTATTTATGTGGCGGGAATGGTGACTGAGACAAAGTCTCTCTGTGTAGCCCCTGCTGTCTTAGAACTCTAGACTAGGCTTGCTGCTAACCCAACACAGACTGCAGATACCTCCTAGATGTTGGGATTACAGATGTGTGTCACCATACCTGGTCTTTCTTAAAAGGTCTTAAAAGCTTTAGCTTTTCTGGATTTGCTCTATAAAATGAGTTCTATGCCTCAGCTCTCCATCCTCCATGGGGACGTGGAATGAGTAGGTCATCTAAATTTGGTAGTATTGTTTTTTATCTTTCCGTTTTTTTTCGAGACAGGGTTTCTCTGTATAGTCCTGGCTGCCCTGGAACTCACTCTGTAGACCAGGCTGGCCTCCAACTCAGAAATCCACCTGCCTCTGCCTCTGCCTCTGCCTCTCAAGTTCTGAGATTAAAGGTGTGTGCCATCACTGCCCAGCAAATTTGGTAGTATTTAGTCTCTTTCCTTTCTTGTTACCTTTTCTGGTGTTCACATTGGTGGAAAAATAGGGGAGACTTTAGTCTTCACATAATGTTAGATTTAAGAGTACTAAATAGATTGTGATTTCTTCAGCCTGTGTTTTGTTTGTTTTTTTAAGGGATCTGCTGAATTGGTGTAATAGAGTTGCTCATGGCTTTGACCCTACATCTTCAACAGCGTTGTTGAATGTTTTTCAGGAGGTAAGATGCTTTTGGTGTCTTTAGTGGCTGCCAGCTTCTCTAGCTACCATTTATTCCCTTAGCTACTTAAAACTGAACTGCCTTCAAGCTAATCAGATATAGTGAATAACTTCTCTAGAAGAAGTAAGGCTTTTACAGTAAAACAATGAGCTTGACTAAAATGGATTGGTGTGGTATATCATAGTGCTCTAGCGCTATGTGGTATAGCTTATGTACCTCTGTTTATCTTTGCTTTAGACAAGTCTATGGGAGCTTCAAAAAAGTAAAAACTGGGGGAAAGGGAGGCCCTTTAGGAGTAGAGCTTTGTTAATTCCCTAGAAACAAAGTAGGCTTTGTAAAGATAATGGGCTCCTAAAACACTAGTTGAAGGGAGAGCCACAGCCAATTTGGTTTGCATTCTTTCAGTGTATGTGCTAAAGGTAAGTTAACTCTGAATAGAAAGCAGCCTCCCACCTTTAATCCCAGCACTCGGGAGGCAGGCAGATTTCTGAGTTCGAGGCCGGCCTGGTCTATAAAGTGAGTTCCAGGACAGCCAGAGCTATACAGAGAAACCCTGTCTCGAAAAAACAAAAAAAAACAAAAAAAAAGAAAGAAAGAAAGAAAGAAAGAAAGAAAGAAAGAAAGAAAGAAAGAAAGACTGACTTTGCAGGACACACTCTGTTTTCTGATGTTTTCTGAACCTCAAAATGCTTTGTGGCCTTCTTCATTCTTTCATTGAATTTTTCAAGACAGGGTTTCTCTGTGATGTCATGGCTACCATGGAACTCTTCCTGTAGACCAGGCTGGCCTTGAAATGAGAGATTCACTTGCTTCTGCCTCTTGGACGCTGGGATTAATTTGGGAGGTTCAGGCAAGAAGAGCACCTGATACCAGGAATTTGGCATAATTTTTTGCCAGATTGTGAGAGCCTATCTGGTTTGTTTTGTTGTTGTTTTGTTTGAAGCTAAATTATTTTGAAGATTCATGATTATGGCTTTTGTGTGTGTGTGTGTGTGTGTGTGTGTGTGTGTGTGTGTGTGTGTGTTCCTGATGCCTGTGGAAGTCAAAAGAGGGAATCAGATCCCTTGGAATTAGAATTATGGTCAATTGTGAGCCACTATGTGGGTACTGGATTCTCTGCATGAATAGTAAATACTCTTAATTGCCCATAAACAATTGTCATAAAACAATGCAAAAGCAAATTACTAATGTATAGCCCACTGTAAGATTTCTAACTCTGGTTAGTTTTTAACCTCTATTTCCTATTTTTCTTTAACACTTTGGAGAGGACTAATCTTACCCTCTCCTGGTGTCTTTCCACTTGCCATCGTAGATTTGACATAAGGAGGATCCTGGCATTTATGTTGCCTTTTTAAATCCAGCTGCTGCCTTCTGTATATTTTCTTGTTTAATCCTTGTACCACTTATTCTTTTTTAGACAGAATAATATTACAGTTGTTGATGACAATTTTCATTAAATTGTTAATAGCTCTTCATGCTTTCATCTTTTGGCAGTTGTGATGTGTGCATCTGTGAATATTCCCATACAAGTACTTTATTAATAAATAAGCAGTATTTATGTTGAAAATAGGAAAGGAAAAAAAAAGAAAATAGGAAAGGATTTGTATTGGTTTCTTCCATCATGATAGGAAAATTATGGTGGCAGGAACTTTTAGTTGCCTGTCTGCACCCACAGTCAGGAAGCAGAGAGAAATTGAATATAATGATACTCTATAATTTACTCTAACTAATGGATTACTAAAAAGTAGTTGTTTTTTGTTGTTTTCTTTCTTTTTTTGTTTTGTTTAGTTGTTGTTGTTTTGGTTTTTCAAGACAGGGTTTCTCTGTGTAGTACTGGTTGTCCTGGAACTCACTCTGTAGACCACGCTGGCCTCGAACTCAGAAATCCACCCGCCTCTGCCTCCCAAGTGCTGGGATTAAAGGCGTGCACACCACTGCCCGGCTCTGAAAAGATTTTTAATTGTGTGTGTGTCTGTCTGTCTGTCTGTCTGTCTGTCTGTCTGTCTGTCTGTCTGTCTGTGGGTTCCTAGAAGGTCAGAAGATGGTTGGATGCTCTGGCTCTAGAGTTACAGACAGTTGACAGCTGTCTGACGTCAGTGCTAGGATCTGCATTCAGGTCTTCTGCTGAAGTTGTAGCTGCTCTTGAGTACTGTGCCATCTTTCTTGCCCAGTGCATTCCTCTGTTCCCTTGCTTGTTTTTAATAGGCTATGGACTGTTTCACTGCCATGCTTTCTGAGCAGACAAAAAAACTGAAAATGGCCGAGGTTATTGGAAGCAAACTGAACATTTCTAAGAAAAAGGTATGTGCTTGCAGGGCTGCTTTGCTGGGGTGTTGATTCCTCTTTAGACATGTCAGGGATAGTACATCCATAAAGTGACTTCATTCCTGTCACCTGTGTAACTATAGACCTTGTTTCCTAGCGTTTCTGTGAATATCTTGTTTTCAGAATAGAAATACTCTCCGGAGCATTGAGAACGTCTATACTTTCATATACAAATTGTTCTTTCTGTTTTAGTTTTATCTGTTTATTATTTTTTAGGCAATGCCTCACTGTGTAGCTCTTTCTGGCCTGAAACACGTGATCTGTTTAAAGAACCGCAGCTTACTGTTTTTCATTAAAAATGAAAATAGTTTCAGTGCATGGTACTCAGTAGGTTCATTAGGTTCAGCACTGAGGATGCGGGGATAGCTTACCTTGCTCTTTTTAAATCAAGATGTGTGTTTTTGAGGGGATAAGCATGTAACCCAATGATAGCATGTGTGCTCAACATTGATGGGGTCCTGGATTTGATGTACAGAGGGGTGGTACATGTACAGTTTTTAAAGGTGAAACTTTGAGCAGTGGTATTGGTGGTATTGAAGCCTGCAGAAAGGCTGGGTTAATCAAGGCTTTCTTACTTGAAGTTTCACACCAGTAATTGTAATAGTAAAGTTGTTTGTTGAGCTTTTGCAATAAGCAAAAGTTTGGTCTCAGACCGTGGAGTACCCTCCTGAAAACAGCTGGTAAGTGTGTTCATCACAGTAAGCAAAGGCTGTGAAACACCACTGTGATTGGCTTCGATGGGTCAGTGTTTCCTCTGCTGATGAGGAGGAGAGGGCTCCCTGTAAATATTTTGCCCATTTACTCTAGGCTCCGACCTGAGCTTTTACCCGGGTTCTTTGTGAGTAAGAAGGTAAGAGATGAATGGTTACTCATTAGACTTCCAGGATGGCTTCTGTAGCTTTTCTTTATAGAAAGACCATGGAGTCTTACTTTATAGTTAGAAACGAAAAGCCGCCAAAAGCACACTTAAACAATTGAGTATATTTTCTTTTCCTCTAAGCCCTTGGTAAATGTCAGTGCGCTCACTTTTATCTAGGCAGTATGCAGTAAAGGGTAACTTTATAGTTTCTTTCCTGTTGCTATGCATGATACAATCCTCTAGCAAAGCAACTTAAAGGTTTATTTTGGTCACACTTTGAAGTGGCAGCCCCTCACTGAAGGGAAATGACAGAGGTGGGAGCTTGAGAGAGCTGGTCAGATTGTATGTACAGTCAAGGAACAGAAAGCATGGAATGCCTTAATGTTGGTGCTCAGCTTGCCGATGCTTATGCAGTGCAGGGCTTCTACCCAGAGAGTCGTCATGCCCAGACTCAAGGTGGGTCAGTCAGCAGTGACATGACCGTCCTTCATAGGCATGGCCAGAGACTTTGTCCTCTGGGTAGTAGTGACAATCACACTAGCTCGCTTTGGCACCACTCCTTGGATGTGTGTGCACTGTTAAGCATTTAAAAAACTTGGAAAGTGAAAGTAAGACCGCAGAGACCCTTGATTGCAATGCTCTCGTGGAAGAAGGCACTGCTTCTTGGTGAAGCGCTCGGAGTTCATTTAGATACTTTGGCTGCAGAAATGTTTTAAAACAGGTAGATTTTTAACTTCATTGAAATCTTTCTTTCCCACAGGCTGAATTTTTCTGTAAACTTTATAAACCAGAAATTGTCATTAATGAGCTAGACGTACAAGTTGGTCGAGTGCGGCTTTTGCGGAAACAAAGTGAAGTTGTTCGCATTCAGAAGTAAGTAGAGTTCACTAGCTGCAGATTGTGTGAACAAAGCATGCCTGGGCTGGCAGATCTCCAGTTTTCTGCGTGGTGGAGGAATAGTAATTTTCCAAAATAGGTTCTAGGAAAGAGATATTGATAGATGTTAGTAGCTTGGAACTGATAGTGGTCCTTGAACTGACTTACTACAATTTATGTAATGAAATATGCTCAAGTATATATCCGGCTGTCCTGGTGTGTAATTTTCTTCATGGCTAGGATCAAATAAAATTGTAAATAATGTGTATAAGAAATGTGTTTTTGGCATCTCATGGTGTTTAAGTTACAACAATCACATTAGCCATTGAAGTGAAGAAAGCACACATCCCTGCCCACCTCCCCTACCTCTCTCATAGTCACAGTTTCTGTTTAGACTCAGTTTTTTGTGGGGGGGTAAGACATTTTAACACATATAATTTTCTTTAAACACTTGAAGATATGTGTGCCATGGTATGTAATGTGAACACCACAGGGCAGCTCTGGTTGCCAGGCTTGTCATGGGCAGTAAATGCCTCTCTCCCTGCTGAGCCATTTTCAGGCCCTATGTAAATGAGGAATTAATGCTAATATAGGTGAAGTGAGTTCTTCAAGAATATGATGTATGAGTTGTGTGTTATATTCTGGGTGTTCAGAACATCGCATCCTGACCAAGGTGTTATCATGTTATATGTGACACTTACCAGTTGAATGGATGTTCAGTATTTGTAGAGCACAGTAAATTGTAGTCTGAATGTTCTAAGAATATGTTACAATATGAAGAAAATTACTTTGGGTTATTTTCTCATTTTTCTTTGGATTTGTGTTTTATATCCAAGACTAAGAAAAGCTTGAAGCCTAGATGTTTTTCTGTATTATTTTTCTGCTGGGTCTTGCACAAGACTATCTCTGAGCTGTGCTCCTAGTTACGAAGTTTGAAGTCGGGTATTGGTAGATCCATTCTGCCCACGGCATCATGCCTGGCCTAGCTAGCTTGTAAATCCCTCTTTCCTTTTCCTAGAGAGAAGTGCACTTTTGCTGCTACCCGCCCGTCCTCGGTTCTCCTTGAGCAGCTTGCAGTATGCGTCAGTCAAGGGGAGCCTGTATTGTTAGTGGGAGAGACAGGAACTGGTAAAACCTCCGCTGTCCAGCACTTGGCTTATGCTACAGGTAACCTTGGGGGGGGGGGGACATAGTCCCCACATGTAACCTGAGGAGCAGGGCAGGATTGGGTGAACAAGTAGGGGAACATAGGTCCTGACTTGTAACCTAGGATTGGCCTCAGACTTTGGGGCGTCTTCTTGCCTTAGTCCCCATGTGCTTGGACTATATGTGTGCATCACCATGCTATGTTTAAGGGTTTTGTTTGATTTGCTTTGTTGTTGTTTTCTTCTAAATAATCTAAGGACATTAAATTTAAAGTGGCCTCATTCCATTTGTAGTCAGTTTCTCTGGAAATAAGCATTAGTTACAGATTAACATTCATTTGTTTACAGTCTCCACATGTACACAAACAAATGCACACAAACAAATGCAACTGTGCTTTGTATGTGCCATACATACTGCTTTGCTTTTCTTGTAGCTTAGCCCAGATTGGCCTCCCACTTAGGGACCTGGTGATTCGGCCTCAGCCTTCTTGGGTGACATTACAAGCAAGACTTGCTTATGTTTGTGCTTAATTAATAAGTTTTATTAGACAACTTTTAAAAATGTCTTACCCCTTTTTATGGCCAAATATATACTCTGGTTCTTTATTTAGTCTTTTTTTTGGGGGGGGGGGTTCGAGACAGGGTTTCTCTGTGTAGCCCTGGCTGTCCTGGAACTCACTCTGTAGACCAGACTGGCCTCGAACTCAGAAATCCACCTGCCTCTGCCTCCCAAGTGCTGGGACTAAAGGTGTGCGCCACCACCGCCCAGTGATGTTAAGGAATTCTAAGGCTTCTGAAATTAATAGAGAAGGTCAAAGGAAACATGTGTGAAAACTTGCCCTGTCTTCTTAAGGAATACATTGTGATTTTGCAGTAAGCTTTTGTTTGGTCATTTACGTTTTTTGAAACAAGTTCTGCTTGTTTCTGACTGTACTGGAACTTACTTTTCAGACCAAGCTGAGGTGTAACTCATAGAGGTCTGCCTGGCATTAAAAACATGCACCATCAAAGCCTGACTCCTTTAAATGTTTAAAATAATTCTTTTCTTTTGTTGCTTAAAGGCCAGCATTTGAGAGTTGTCAATATGAATCAACAAAGTGACACTGCAGACTTGCTTGGAGGGTAAGTGTGATTCACATGCTACTAAAATTCTATGTTGTGTTTACTGCTAGAGTTGGGAAATAAATGCCTTTTGCTTACAAAACTCAAGTCTATTCTGCTTGGAGGTTATTCTCTCATCGCAGTACAGTTTGTTTTTGAGTCAGGGTCTCACTGTAGTCTGGCTGGTCTGGAGCTAGCTCTATAGACCAAGATGGCCTCCAACTTGCCTGGCTAATTAATAACAGTAATGGACTAGTTTGTTGGTGTATGATCTTGAGGACACTTGTGCGCCATAACACACCTGTGGAAGGCAGATTAATTTAGTGCTGTGTGCTTGAAGGTGCATATGTGACACAACATGAAGGCAAGTTGCATGAATTCATTTTTTTTCTCACCATCTGAATGCTGAGGTTTTCAGATTTAGCAGCAAGCACCTTTACCCACTGAATTATCTCATTGCCTAGCTCTTAAATTTAAGTGAAAATGTTATATTTTTTTATAGGTGGAAACATAAGTTATTTCTGTAATATGCAGAAAATGGTATACATCAGGTCTTTTATTAAATGGTATACATCAGGTCTTTTATTGTTTACGAATCATTGTACATAAAATGAGAAGGCCAAAAATAACCAAAATTTGGTAATACTCAGAGAGATATGGTAATATCCTATTCCTAGGACGTAGTTTCATGTTTTCGAACTCATGCTGAATGTATTTAAATATAACAAATATATTAAAAGTGTAAGGCACTTTGAAGACCTTTTAAGCTTTTTAGATTTATACTGAGATTGCTTTCTGACTGTTAGCCTTTAAACATGTATAGCATTCCAGTGCTCTCTGGGTATTCCCCCCCCCTCCCCAAATCAGTATTTTCATTCATTGAAAATCCCGTGCAGTATATTTTGTATGATGACCTCCTGACTCCTCTCTTGTAACTCTTTCCCATCCCCCCCCCCCATGGGATTTTTTTCCCTTCCTTTGGTTTTGTGTTTCTTGTTTTTGGTTTTCAGTTTTCTTTTCTCTTTGAGTCTAGTTTCTTTCCTAGCTAGTAGCTGGCTTTGGTTCTTTTGTTTGATAGGTTTTGTGGGTGGTGGTTTTGTTTGTTTAGAGAAAGTGTTACTGTGTAGCTCAGGCTGGCCTACAACACTGGACTCTCCTGCCCCCACTTTCTAATTTCATAATCATGGGCCTGTGCCAGCATACCCTAGCTAGGCCTGTTTTCTATTAATATTAAATGATGAATGTCATCTAATCCCTTCTTAGCAGACTCTGGACTCTGTTGGTGTCACAAGCAGTCTATTGCTGTATATACCCTCCCACCCTCTCATTTCATGTTCATCTGATTTTTACCTTATTACATTGAGCTTCTGATAGGCACCACACACACCCCTTTATATTACTTGGGAGAAATGAAAACCAGTTTCCAGGAGGGTGAGGATGAGGAGAGCGTAAAGACAGTGAAAGCCAGGGGTGTAGAAGAAGCAGATGGCACCCTAGGAGGGAAGAAGTGACGAGCATAGAGCAGGAAAGCACAGAGCAAGAGACCGTTTATCAGGAGACTTGACAACCCTTTATAATTCCAGTAAGTAAAGAAGGAAAGGTTCTATTTGGAGAAATTGAGAATGAAGAGAAGAAAAAGACTGAAGAAAATTAGACATAGATAAAATGGCCACTGGTCGCTTCCTTGCCATGCTCAGGCCATTCTTGAAGTAATACTGAAAGGGATGAATGGGTGCGGAGCTCACTCAGCCAACCCTGAGTGAAGACGTAGTCTTCCTTTAAGCAGCGTTCATTTTCATAATTTAGCACGAGCTGTTTTTTGGTTGTTTTGTGTTTTGGGGTGCAAAGTCCTTTTCCTTTCTTGTAGCCATTTTAAGGTGAGTTCTTTTTTTTGTTGTTTTTAAAGATTTATTTATTTATTATATGTAAGTACACTGTAGCTGTCTTCAGACACTCCAGAAGAGGGTGTCAGATCTTGTTACGGATGGTTGTGAGCCACCATGTGGTTGCTGGGATTTGAACTCCGGACCTTCGGAAGAGTAGTTGGGTGCTCTTACCTACTGAGCCATCTCACCAGTCCTTAAGATGAGTTCTTAAATACAACCCTATGTATTTCATAGGTAGCTGGTATCCTTAGTGGGGGCAGATGTTTTGGACCCATATTATATTTGGCAGAATCTTCTGAAGTTGCTCCGAAGATACCATTTCCCAAAGACACATTGAACACTTTGCTTTAAAGTTGTGTGTAGTGAGTAGGTCTGTTTGTGCATTCCTTCTTTAGCTGGATTCCTTTGAGTATCTGTGTTGCATTGATTGGACTGCTTCTCTTTTCTAAGATGCATATATAGTTTTTCTTTTGTTTATTTTTGGGAGTGGAGTGAAGGACTTGCTGAAGGTGATCTTCAGGCTTATGGGTAGTAAGTATCCTTGAGCTACACATGTGACATGTTTCCCTTCCTTCATCAGTTGACCTCTGCATTGCCTTTTAACTGAGCCTCTGTTACTAGGTTCAGCCTTTTTTTTTTCTTTTCTTTTTTTTTAAGATTTATTTGTTTGTTTGTTTATTTAATTCATGTGAGTACATCCCTGTCTTCAGACACACCAGAAGAGGGCATCAGACCCCATGACAGATGGCTGTGAGCCATCATGTGGTCACTGGGAATTGAACTCAGGACCTCTGGAAGACCAGTCAGTGCTCTTAACCCCTGAGCCATCTCTCCAACCCTCAGCCTTTTTTTTTTAAAGACTTATTTATTATTATACATAAGTACATCGTAGCTGACTTCAGGCGTGCCAGAAGAGGGCATCAGATCTCATTATGGATGGTTGTGCGCCACCCTGTGGTTGCTGGGATTTGAATTCAAGACCTTTTGAAGAGCCTCTTACCTGCTCAGCCATCTCGCCAGCCTTTAATAAGCCAATTTTTCTTTTACAGGATGTGGTCTCATTTGAAATACTGAGCTAATCTTTGATAGCTTCTATAGATGGACAGTAACAGAGGCAGTTCTTAGTAATAATTGTCGTGACTAAGTCTCTGTTCAGTCCTTTATATGTGTTGCTTCCCAAACAGTCCTGGTGTACAGACTCCCCACCATGCAGTTGAGAGAACTGTGAGGGCTGGAGTGGCATTTGTCCCTTGTTGGAGGCAGTAGCTGGTCCAGAATTAAAAGCCTGTCTTGTCTTGATGTTCTGTGTTCTCAACTAGTATAGTGCTGCCTTAGTCTGGGCCAACCCCTAGTGCTTTCAAAACTGGCTCTGTTCTTTAGATGGCATGTATTTTGTTTCATTTCTTTGGCCTGGTCCATGCTTGGTCTTGTCACCTTGCCTCTCCTGACTTTCTAGATCTTTTTCCATCTCACAGTTAACAGCAGTAGTCCCTTCACCCTTCCTAATTCTGGGATCCTTTAATACAGGTTCTCATGGTTTAGTGACCCCCTAACCATAAAGTTATTTCTTTGATACTTCATTATTATAATTTTGTTTCTATTATTAATTGTAATTACTGTTATGAATTGTAATGTAAATAACTGGTATGTTACCCACAAATTGAGAACAGCTGCTCTACGATCTTAGTGGATCATATCACTGTCTTCCTAAACTTTTCTGCTGTCTTCTCATAACATCTGGAACATGGTGAGGTGTATTTTTGCCAGCAAAGCATTCATAATGAACTCGGGCACTTCTGCTCTCTCCTTGGTGGAGCTGAGGGAACCTCAGCCTTGGTCCCTTTTCTAAACAGTTGAGACCTATGCTGACTCTGTTTGCAGGCATTAGGTTCAACCACAATTAATTATACATTATCCTTGAGTAGTGTCATCTGCGTTTCACGGACACCTTCTTAGTTCACTTCCTTGTTTGTCTCTCTGAAATGTCCCTTCTTCAGGAAATCTTTATCACTGCTGTATACATTGCCAATGCCCCTATTGCTGAACCTTTGCCACAGTTAGTGCCTAAGCCACTGTCTGTGTTCTCTCTCTGATTAGGTGATAAACTACATCAGGCCAGGACCTTGTGGGTGTTGCTGATTCACAGCTTAACAAAGGAATGATACATTTTTATTGAATAAATGAGGTTAAAAAAAAAATGCCTGTCAATGTATTAGTAAGGGAAAGCTCTGCCAAGTGCTTCTCTGATCAAAGCTGAGAACAGCTTGTCCCTGAGCCAGCAGGGCTCCATCTTCCATCTATAGAGACTCGGTTTGTTCCGTATGTGTTTATTTAAATGTGAGTGAGAGTAAAATAGATGGCATTCTCTTTTGCTGGCCTTTAGAAATTTTAAACTTTTAGTGTTTAAAATGTTTACTCTTCATCATGACTGTCACACACTTGAAGTGTGAACGTAGATCACAGCTGAACACTAACGAGGTCCTCGGTGCTCTCAGCCACATCTCTGACTGTGATTAGTTTGCATTGTGTGACCTACTTTCTGCTTCAGGAATTTGTAAAATTACTCTTTTTACCCCCCAGGTTCAAGCCAGTGGACCATAAGCTTATTTGGTTGCCCTTACGAGAGACATTTGAGGAACTATTTGTCCAGACATTTTCCAAAAAGCAAAACTTTACCTTTTTGGGACACATTCAGACTTGCTACAGGCAGAAACGATGGCATGATCTCCTCAAACTAATGCAACATGTACAGAAGTCAGCTAGTAACAAAGAAGGGAAGCAGAGCCAGCCGGGTAAGAAGGGGGAACGTGACGAGATGGGTTTGTTAAGCAATGAGGGAAAAAGCTGAACTTTGTAGTTCCTCAGGCAAAGGTGGCTAGGTTGGAAGTGTTCCTGCTGCCATGCTTGTAGACACGGTTCATTAACATGGCAGGATAGTGCTGGTCCCAGTAATTAGGATGACGTATTCTCAGAAGCAGCTGGCTTCCACAGTAAACAGCTGTGGGATAGCATAGTTGCCTTTACTTTGCTTCCTTGCCTATGAAACGGTAATAATATGAGCTCCATCAGAGATCTTCTAAGGGGAAATACATTACAGTGTGTGTACATGTGAGCTAATGGTGACTGGCACATAGCATTATATAGGTGTTTGGACTTAGTCCTTTGCACTTTTGTCTACGATGCTTAACACTCTTGTTTCATAAGTCTTAAGGTTTTGTTTGAGAGTTGTCCTGTGTCCATATGCAGCATATTTACAAACTTATCAAAATATGTGATAACTCTGGGGGTGGAAGATTTATTTGGCTTTCACTTTAAAATTAGTTTTAGTCCATCATGATGAGGGTCTATGGCAGCAAGCAGGAACAGTCTCATGTGTGGCGATAGGAATATACGCTGATAGGTGGTCCTATCACAGTAAGCCTAAACGCAGAGAGCACCGGGAGTCAGGTCTCTCTCTGTACCATCGAACCCCGGTTGTCAGACTTGGTGGCCTTTACTCACTGAGGTATCTTGTCATCTGTAAACTGCATCTCCAGGGGGTTCTCCCTCATCTCTGGGTGCCCACCACGACACACATGGTATTAAGAAAAACAAAAATAAGCCAGGCGTGGTGGCTCATGCCTTTAATCCCAGCACTTGGGAGGCAGAGGCAGGCGGATTTCTGAGTTCGAGGCCAGCCTGGTCTACAGAGTGATTTCCAGGACAGCCAGGGCTATACAGAGAAACTGTGTCTCGAAAAAAACCAAAAAACCAAAACAAAAAAACTTAAGTTTAAAAAAAGGTTCCTCTATCCAGGGAACTTGCATTAAAAACATGTGCCTGTGGGGAGCACTCCACTTCACATGTAAGCTCATGTCTTTATTTTTTCTAGGGCTCCTTCTAAAGGAGAAATGGGAAGCATTTGGCCTTAGACTCAACCATGCCCAGCAACAAATGAAAATGACGGAAAATGCCCTTTTGTTTGCATTTGTGGAGGTATTTATAATTTAGGTTAATGGATGTTGATTTGATGGAGAACAGCCTGTGGAGGGTTATTTTATATCGTCTTCATGTTTTGCTTGCTGTTTAAGACAGAAAATACTTAACAAACAACACTGTAAGGAGGAGATGGGGAGCAGTGTTCTTCACAGTGCGTAAGGTTTTAGTGAGCACCAGGGCTATGTACCGAGGATAGTGTATCTGTTACTTCTTTGTACGATGGATCAAGTACAGGCGCCAGCTTAGTTTTCTGTGTGAAAATCTGCATGGGTGTGAATTGCATGTGAGCCAATCAGTGCCTAGTTTGATTCTAGGCCGAGGTCCACTACGATTTGCTGGGAGCAAGTACCATCTTGATTAAATTTAGCATCAGTGATGTAGAGCTGAATAAAGATTCATTTTGATATTCTTAGACACTGTGATAGGCTATGAATTACAAAAAGTATATTGATTTGAAAATTTTAGGGTCTTTCTTATGATTTTGGTTTTTTGGGTGCTCTTTTGTTTGTCTGTTTTTGACAGGGACTCGATATGTAGCCTTGGCTGGCCTGAAACTCAGATCTGGGATGAAAGGGGTGTCCCCGCCCCCACCCCTTGCACCTTGGGTGCTTTCAGCTAATTAGATATTTTCCATCATCTGAATTTGTTGTATGTTTATTAGTTCATCCATCCATATAATTCTTGTTTATATCATCTTACCTTGTAGACTTAAAGATACTTTCTTGAACATTTTGAACATTTACAGAGTTTACCTGCCCTAACACTGCCTGTCTAACATTGTCTGTCGTCATTTGTCACTTAAAGTTTTGGCTTATTGTGGGAACAATATGCCCTTGCCTCTGTTCTTAACCTAACTTATGTAACTGCTTTTGCAAACTGAGCCTGTTTTGGAAATACAGTCTTTAATATGTTATCTTCCAGGGTACCTTAGCTCAGGCTATAAAGAAAGGTGAATGGATCTTACTGGATGAGATTAACCTGGCTGCTCCTGAAACCCTGGAATGTCTGAGTGGCTTACTTGAAGGATCTTCTGGCTCTCTGGTTTTGCTTGATCGAGGAGACACAGGTAGCATTTAATCTCCTTGGGGTTTGACTTGGCACTAAGTCTTGATCAGTTAAAGGTGAGATTCTTTTAACTGGATATACTGCATTGGTCTTCCAGTGGGATTTATTATTTAGGGAACAAGTTCTTGGGGAAATATATTGAAATATAACTAGGAGCTATGGGGAATGTAAAGAAGAATAAGGTAATTTCTTAAGGCATTTAAGTTGTAGATACACAGACACTGTCCAAATATGATACGGGTCTTAGGTAATAAAAAACCATTAAAAGTGAACAAACTCACCAAAAAGACTTGAATGTCAGCATGAAGGTGAGCTGTGAGAAAGAGAGAGTGTGTGTCTGTGTGTGAGTGCATGTATTTGCTGTCTGTCTGTCTGTCTGGGAAGTGATCCATTGAGGCTTCAAAAAAGTCCTGAGTGATGGAGCAGGTGCTTGTGCTCTGTGACTTTTAAGTTGTCTTTCCCTGGGCTCCTCTAGCAGATTACTTGATTGCTAAAAGTTGTTAAATTTTTCCAATTTTTTCTTAACAGAGCCACTGGTTCGGCACCCTGATTTTCGTTTATTTGCATGTATGAATCCAGCTACTGATGTGGGCAAAAGAAATCTCCCACCTGGAATAAGGAACAGGTAAGAACTTTGTTTTCTTCTTATCTTTAGGGGTAATATCAACATAACCAAACTTCAGTGGTTGAAATTTATTGAAATCTGATAGAGGAGTCTTGGCTTCCTTGTTATTTCTGGTTTTTGGGGTTTTTTTTTGTTGTTGTTGTTGTTGTTTTTGTTTTTTTTTTTTTTTTTAAAGATTCATTTATTTTATGTGTGAGTACACTGTGGCTGTCTTCAGACTCAGTATATAGAAGAGGGCAACAGATCCCATTACAAAATGTTGTGAGCCACCATGTGGTTGCTGGCAATTGAACTCAAGACCTCTGGAAAGGGCAGTCAGTGCTCTTAACCGCTGAGTCATCTCTCCAGCCTGTTATTTCTGTTTTTTATAGCTTATAGGCATGTGAGAAAGTCTAGAACACTGGAGAACCATTCTCTATTGTTATTATGTATGCTACTCCTGTGATTTGATCCGCGGCTGTGTACATAGTTCTTTGGTGGTTACTGTGACGCTTAGTAGGCCTTGTTGAGCACAGGACATCTTTTAGCTACTAGGGAAAAAATCGTTTGTAGTTGCTTAGTTTTGGTACTGAAGGATAAGATTTAGCATCAGTAATGTTTTTGTTGTTTCAAGTTTGGAAAGAGTCACTAAAGTCAATTAGGGACGAGTAAAATGGCTTCGAGAGTGAAAGCATTTGTTGCCAAGCATGAGAACTTGAGTTTAATTCCTAGAAACCTAATTCATGCAAGGTGTCCCCTGACTGTATAACAGCAGTGTGACAGTGTTACCTCATTGTCCACTCCACAAAAGTAATTTTTTATTAAGCCTGTTCAATCTACCATTTACATTATTAAAAAATAATGGAAGTATTATAGATATACTTTTAGAAATTATATGAAGTTATTTTTTTCTATACCATTTTAGTTTTTACTATGTGAGAGAGTAGGTATATGGGAGGGTTATTGATGTTTATCTTGAGATAAGATCTCACTGTGTGGGCTGGTGAGATGGCTCAGTGGGTAAGAACACCCGACTGCTCTTCTGAAGGTCCGGAGTTCAAATCCCCGCAACCACATGGTGGCTCATAACCATCCGTAACAAGATCTGACGCCCTCTTCTGGAGTGTCTGAACACAGCTACAGTGTACATACATATAATAAATAAATAAATCTTTAAAAAAAAAAAGATCTCACTGTGTAACCCTGACTATTTTGGAACCTGATATGTAGATCAAGCTGGCCTTGAAGTCAGTATCCACCTATTTATCTTTATCTTTAAATCCAGAAGTAGGGTTTTGTTTTATTTTGTTTTGTTTTTAAATCAAATAGAGCACCCAGTGTTTGGTACTTAGGTTAGTAATAGGCTTGTAGTATCTTCTTCTTTACTTGTTGCCTTGATTAGAAGGAAATGTCCCTCTTTATCGCTTCTGGTTTGTCGTATCAGTTTGTTTGATTCTGTTTTATCGGGTATCAGAATAGTGATGCCTTCTTGATTACAGTTCCATTTGATTGGAACACTTCTATTTTACTCTTTAAACTAAGGTGTGTTTCTTCTAGACAGCCGATAGACAACTGCTCTTTTTAGATCCTTTCAGTCAGCCTATGTGGTCTTGTCGTCATCGTGTTTTGGGGGTTTTGGAGGTGGGGCTGGTGTTCCTGGTGATGGTCTGTATTCTAATGCTTCCAGCAGCCTCCCAGCTCTTAGCTGTGCTCTCTCTAACCTGTGCTCATTCTTCTCAGCAGCCCAAGTGCTGCTTCCTGGATTCTCCTTGCCATTAGTTTTAGGATGTGTTTATGCCGTAGGAAGGTTTTCTTCCTCTTTCGATTATGGCAGGTGGTTTTGCTTATTGTGTTTCTCTGGGTTGGCCGTCACAGTCCGTTATGACTTGGAATCTATTGCTCCAGACTCTTCAGAGTTTCCAGGGAGAAATCAGCTGCTATTTCATGGGTTTTCTTTTTCAGCTTTCAGTACTGTTTATTAGTTGTTTTAGGTACATTTACTTCTGTTACCTTGTTGAAAATATGATATGCCATTGGTTGGGATTTTTTTTTTTTCTCATCTGTGTATAATTTGAAGGTTTTTTTTCTTTTTTTCATGGTGTTCCACCTTTCCTGTGTTCCTAAAAATGTTTCATATCCCTCTACTTTGAGGGCCTTTGAATCCTAATAAGTCATCTGCTTGGTTCTGCTTGTCAGGCTTTTGAGGGCGCTTTCTAGGGGGCTATGCGCGGTGGGGTGCTCTGTTTTTTTCAATTCCTCCTCAGTATTTATATCTCATGATTGAAGTTTTTCTCAAGTTCTGTATTCATCATTTCCATCGGCCTTATGTTTCTCTTTCTGTGGGTGTCACTCAGGACTTTTTCTTCCTTCTAGTCTTTCTCTTCTCTCTTCTTTAAACTCCTTTAATTCTTGATCAAATTTATAATTGTTCACTTAAATTCTGAGTCCTTTGGTTTATCTCTACAGGACTAGTAGGTTTGGAGCTAAGATACTGTTTTAATTTTTTATGTTGTTATTTTTGAGGTGAGATCTAGACATGTTGTTAATTCTGTGTCTGATATAGACAGAAGAGAGAATGTGGGTTAGACCTAGACCTCACAAATGACTTGGAAAGAATGACGTCAGGTGGGAATAGAACACTGGGCTGGATACAGGGTGTGCTTCTTGGTACAGTCCTGTAGTGGGGTAGGTCTGGCTGGGTGTATAGGTTAAATGTGACATGGGAGAGCCTGGGGAAGCCTACAGGTTGACTGCAGAGGAGACTCGCCAGGCTAGACCTAGAGCAGTGCTTTCCTAATGCTTGGAGATGGTGTGGGACATACTAATTTCTTATAAATGATTAATAATTTTCTTACAGGTTCACGGAACTTTATGTGGAAGAACTAGAAAGTAAAGAAGACTTACAAATACTTATTGTAGATTATCTGAAAGGACTGAATGTGAGCAAGAGCACTGTGCAAGGCATTGTAAAGTAGGTTTTCCTTTGCTGTCTTTATACAATTACTTCTGAACATAAAAGACCCATTCCATACAGATACACATTTTCATGATTTGCTTCTGTGTGAAGAAAACTGGTAGAAGGATTTGCTTTACATGGAAACTTTACATGAATGCTCTGAGATTTTCTTAAAGAAATTACTTGGGCTGGAGATGGCTCAGCATCTAAGAACACTGACTGCTCTTCCAAAGGTCCCAAGATCAATCCCAAGCAACCACATGGTGGCTCACAACTCTCTGTAATGTTGTGACCTCTGTCCTCTTCTGGTGTGTCTGAAGAGAGCAGCAATGTACTCACATATATAAAATAAATAAAACTTTAAAAATAAGTTCTGAATAAAAAGAACTTATACAACTAAGATTCATTACCTATGAAATTAAATAGGTGCTGGTATCTTGATTAATTCTGTATATTTATAGCTTAGTACTTGAATTCCTAAATAGTAAGTTGTTCTTTTATTTATCTTTTGCTTTGTCTCTTTCCTACTTAAAATTTGATAGTAGCCAAACAGAAATGAGTTAGTTTGCTGTTGTAAATTAAATTAGGTTAAGAATTAAGAGATTTGCCGGGCGGTGGTGGCGCACACCTTTAATCCCAGCACTTGGGAGGCAGAGGCAGGCGGATTTCTGAGTTCAAGGCCAGCCTGGTCTACAGAGTGAGTTCCAGGACAGCCAGGACTACACAGAGAAACCCTGTCTCGAGAAAAAAAGAATTAGGAGACTTGCATGTATAAGCTACCAAACTATGGTATAGGTTGATTCTTTGTGTCTCTTATGTATTGCGGGCCATATATAAAGTGTTTTGTACAGTCTAAGATGGCATGCTGACTTACAAAGCTGGAAACCTTGCTCTTTGTAGCTTCTACACTGCTTTGCGTTTTGAGCAAGTGACTCTCCTCCAAAGGGAGTGTGATATAGGAAGAGGTTGAAATAGGATATTAGCTATTCACTTAGAATTTTATAGCTTGTTCCCTACCCTACCCTGAACCTTTGAGCAGAAAAATAATTACTAATTAATAAAACTGTCCAAACCTTCCTCTTTGTAGCTTCTACACTGCTTTGCGGAAAGAGTCAGGAACCAAATTGGTCGATGGAACTGGCCACAGGCCTCACTACAGCCTTCGCACCCTCTGCAGAGCTTTACGATTTGCAGCTTCCAACCCATGTGGCAGCATCCAGCGCTCACTCTATGAGGTGAGATGGGCTCACCATGAATGGGAAGGAGTAGGGATGCATATGTCAGTGCTTGCCAGGAGATTTTTGTCTCTTAACACTTCAGACAAGAGCTGCCCTGTTCTTTTCTCTTCCATTATACCACATTTAGAAGTTATTCTGGGGAAGCTGGTGGTAGCACACACCTTTAATCCCATCAGAGACAGGCAGATCTCTGCGTTCAAAGCAAGCCTGGTCTACATAGCAGGTTCCAGGAGAGCCAGGGCTACACAGAGAAACGCTGTCTCAAAAAACAAAAACAAGAAAAGTTGTTCTAGGATATAGCACCCCAGGAGGCTAAATTTTATTCCTGAAATAAATTGGACTGTTCTAGAAGGTTAGGCTGGGTTCATCTGTTTGTGTCTTCTCCCTAGGGCTTTTGTTTGGGTTTCCTAACACAGCTTGACCGTGCATCACACCCAGTGGTTCAGAAGCTCATCTGTCAACATGTTATTTCTGGCAATGTCAAAAGTCTACTGAAACAGGTTTGTTCTTCAACTTTTCTTTTCTTTTCTTTTCTTTTCTTTTCTTTTCTTTTCTTTTCTTTTCTTTTCTTTTCTTTTCTTTTCTTTTCTTTTCTTTTCCTTTCCTCCCTCTTTCTTTCTTTCTTTCTTTCTTTCTTTCTTTCTTTCTTTCTTTCTTTCTTTCTTTCTTTCTTTCTTTCTTTCTTTCTTTCTCTTTCCAAAGATTCATTTATTTATTATATGTAAGTACACTGTAGATGTCTTTCAGACTCCCCAGAAGAGGGCGTCAGATCTCATTAGGGATGGTTGTGAGCCACCATGTGGTTGCTGGGAATTGAACTCAGGACCTCTGCAAGAGGGATTCATCTTAGTTATTGCTCTATTGCTATGAAGAGACACCATAACCAAAGCAATCTTTATAAAAGTAAGCATTTACTTGGAATCTTGCTTACAGTTTTAAAGAGTTTTATTTCATAATGATCATTGTGGGAGGCAGAAAGGCATAGTGCTGGAGGAATAACCGAGAGCTTCATATCCTGATCCATAGAAGGTAGTTGAGGATAGCCTGGCCTGTGCCTTTGAAACTTCACAGCCCACACCCAGTGACACACCTCCTCCACCAAGACCGCAACTCACAATCCTTCCCAAACAGTTGCTCATAAGCCTATGGAGGCCATTCTTATTCAAACCACCACAGGGTTTTTTAGAGAGGTTGGGATACTGCTGTTAAAAGCAACAGTGGTTTGAGTTTGATAGGAAAGTAACACTAGTCTTGACCAAAAAAAAAAAAAACAAACCTGAGAAACATTCACTATCCTCGTGGGTTTTTTTTGTTTGTTTGTTTACTCATCAGAATGAGAGAGGGGTATTTGAAGTTATTTTGGATTCAACATTTTAAAAATAATACGTGCTTAACTGTTGGAGACTCTAAAATCATGGGAAGAAAAAAGGTTTTTTTCTTCATGTCATTTACCCTGCAAATATCTTAGAATGGTTGTGTCCTTCCCGTGTTACCTGTTGTCTTAATTAAGATTTCTATTGTGATCAGCACTATAACCAAAAGCAAACTGGGGCGAGAGGGTTTTTCAGGTTGTACTTTAACTGAAGCAGACAGAGGTTATGGAGGAATGCTGCTTATTGGCTTGCTCCTCATGGCTTACTCAGCCTGATTTCTTAACACTGTCCAGGACCACCTGCCTATGGGCAACATCAATCACAATGGGCTATGTCCTCCCACTCCAGTCATCAAACAAGAAAATGCACTACAGTCTCAATTGAAGTGCCTTCCTTTCATTTATCTCCAGTTAATATATAAAGAACCAGCATACTCATAAAGGAGCAGTTTCTATAGAGGGTCAGTTTGTGTCCTCCAGGTGATCCAGAATCTACTAGTGTAAAAACCTCTTCCTGCATTATAGTACTGGGCCAGTTTTGAGAAAAATGGTAGGTGTTTTTGATTTAAAAAAAAATCAAATTGGGCATTTTGCTAGGTGAGGGAGCTGAATCATATACATGAAAATTTATTTTTATCTCTGTATTTTCTTTCCTAAACCTTTCTACTCTCATTTAATTTTAAAACTGATATGAAAAAATTGTTATCATTCCTGCAAGTAATTTTGTGTTTTGATTACTGTTTTTGTTGTTGTTTTGGGTTTTTTGTTTTTTGTTTTTTTTTGTTGTTGTTGTTGGAAGTACACATGGTAAAGTAGTATTTTTGATAAGGACTTAATTTTCTACTTTACCCTCATCTGAAAGAATGCCAGTTGACATACACTATGGACATTTCTCAGAGTTCCTTTATTTATTTATTTATTTTTTAGCCTATTCCAGAACCGAAAGGAGGCCGCCTTATTCAGGTTGAAGGCTACTGGATTTCAGTTGGAGACAAGGAGCCTAAAATAGATGAAACATATGTCTTGACACCTTCTGTTAAGCTGAACCTGAGGGACATTGCCCGAGTAGTCTCTGCAGGGTATGTGTGTGTTGTACTCCTAGTGCTGTGAAGTCTCTGGACAAAGGTATGGTGGTTACTCAGCTGAGCTCTGAAACAGACAAAGCCTCACTGGCACTTACTGCCCAACTGAATTACTGCTTTCAGAGATCCAGTACACTAGGATGTATTTCTGTTTGTGTGATAGCTGAGAAAGGTGTAAAGATACTAATTACTGGGATGGTTTTTAAAATTGTGTTTTTGGAGTCGTGGCTAAGTGGCTGAGTGGGCTTGCTGCTCTTTTCAGAGTCTGCTTCCCAGCACCCATGTCTAATAGCGTACAGCTGGGTAAAAGTAGCTCCATAGGATCCAAAATCAGTTCTGGGACACACACACAACCCTCCAAAGAATCCAAAGATAAAAATTGAAAGTAAAATTGTTTTGTAATTTTGTTGATTAACACTTACATTTCTTATTGTTGGGTGATTGACTAACAGTTAACTCCACTTTTTCTTAATGAATCCTGCAAGAGATGTAGGAATGGCATCTCAAGGCTGGGCATGGAATACAAGCCTTTAATCCTATCACCCTGTCTCCAGCCCCAGCTTTGGCAGGAAATTCTTCACTGATTTATCCAAAATTGAAGTTATCTCAAGTAACATTCGAGATTTGCATTGTAGTTGACAAAACAGTATGTTCAGCCCGGCACTCCTTTAATTTTAGCATGGTGGGCAGAGCCAGACAGATCTCATAAGTTCCGAGCAGTCCTGGTCTACTTAGCAAGTTCCAGGCGGGCCAGAGCTACTACATAGTGAAATACTATATCAGATACAATGGAGTCATAGAGCCTTCTTGGTGCATGGGTACCTTGGGTACCTAAAAGTATTCTAGCTTCTCTCTTCTTCTCGTCTCTTTATAATTGCTCTGTTGGCTAATATTTTACAGAACCTATCCAGTGCTGATCCAGGGAGAAACATCAGTTGGTAAAACAAGTCTGATAAGGTGGCTGGCTGCTGCTACTGGCAACCACTGTGTGCGAATCAACAACCACGAGCACACAGATATTCAGGAATACATTGGCTGTTACACGTCTGACACCTCAGGGAAGCTTGTCTTTAATGAAGGTAGTGTTACTGCATCCCTTGGATGTACACTTTCGTGCTTTCAGACCCATTGCTTAGTCTTTTCTAATTGAGGCACATGAGTTAGAGAGATAAGGATAATTCCTAGAGCACTAGGATTGCTTTGTTGGGTTAATCTTGAACAAGACAATTATTAAGTATCGAAATCAAAGAATAGGGTATGGACGGATTAGAATAGATTGTGAGAATTTGGTGATTTTATAGAATTAGATGTCAAAGAGGACATTTAACAGGTAGAACAAGAGATGTTTATTAGCCTTGGCTCCTCCTGTGGGTAGAAAAAGGCCATGTCAATTATAAGTCTTACATCTTGGAACGTTAGATTGTTTGAGGGTCACAGCTAGCTGCAGAGGAATTTTCTTGGCATTATAGCTATCAAATAGTATTTTTGTTTGTATAGATATACTTTAAGGCCTTGGAGTCATTAATTATACTTTGAATAATTCTTGTCATTACCTTCTAGGTGTTCTTATTGATGCCATGAGAAAGGGCTACTGGATTGTCTTAGATGAATTAAATTTGGCACCTACTGATGTGTTAGAGGCCCTCAACAGACTGCTGGATGATAACCGTGAACTGCTCATAACAGAAACACAGGAAGTTGTTAGGGCGCACCCTCGCTTCATGCTTTTTGCCACCCAAAATCCCCCAGGACTTTATGGAGGCAGAAAGGTGTGTAACGTTTTCATGCAGAGTCTGTTCATCACCATGAGAAATGGTAAAATCTTTGTTAGGAATGAGACATTTGGGGTTTCTTTTGTGGTGAATAACAACTCTGCTATTTGCAGATTTTAATTAAAATGACTGCATCACTTCATTTCCACCTGCCAACCCCTTCCATGTTTCTCTTTCCAATCCTTTCTATGTCTGCCTCCCCTACTTCCTGCTCAATTTGATAATTATTGTTACATGAATAAATGCATTATGGATAGATTGGTAGATAGATGCACAAATACATAGATAAAACTGACAAGTCTACTTTTGGTTTACACACACACACACACACACACACACACACACACACACACGAGATTGAGGGCTGACCACTTTATATTGGATATCCAGTCATGTGCTCATTGTTAGGTTAAGGCTTTTCATGCACACATACACATGTCTTATTTTATTTTATACATTCCCTAGGTGCTGTCTAGAGCCTTCAGAAACCGATTTGTGGAATTACACTTTGATGAGTTGCCCAGTTCTGAGTTGGAAACAATTTTGCACAAGCGATGTAGTTTACCTCCTTCCTATTGCAGTAAATTGGTTAAAGTCATGTTGGACCTTCAGGTATTTCATATCTTTATCTGAATTTAAATTTAGTTGGAATATATTAGTCAGCATACATGAGAAAAGCATCACAATTTGATACTTTTCTCAAGCAGAAGTATGTCCATCCATTTAGTTTTAGAGAGTAAGGCTTTTGTTTGGTTGATGAGTTTGTTTTAATTGGGGGAGATCTTGTTTCTAAAATATATCTGGTAATATCCATTTCTTTGTATGTTTTCCAGGGGCTGGGGAAATTTAAGTTTACCCCAGAACTTGTTTGTGCTATGCAAACTCTGTTACTGACCTGTAGCTCCAGCTCCTGTTTTTCTAAATCAACACTTGTATCATTGTAAATTTTTATGCCATTTACTCTATAGTTGTGTATAAATAATATATGCAATATGCCTGTGTGTATTTATAATTTTTGGCAAAGGCAAACTACTTTTTTTTTTTCTACAGTGTTTGCTTGTGTTGCCTCAATTAGCCTAGAAGTTGTGACTTTGTTTTTTTGTTTTGTTTTCTTTTGTTTGTTTGGGTTACTTTGGTTTTTGCTTATTTTCTTTATAATATAGATGTAGGCCATTGAGCAAGCCTGATGACCTGAGTCAGATCCCAGAACACACTAAGCAATGAGAGAACCAACTTTTGGAAATTGTTCTCCTGTATTTGTGCCTGTGTACTTACAGACACAATAAAATCCAGAGATGATGTTGGTTCCATCCGTGATATGACACTTGAGTGGAGTGTTGGTCATGATTATCTTTCTTCACGGTTCTCCTCTGTTAACTATAAACCTGCAGTTGGTTCTTCTCACCCCAAGGCTGGTGATAGGTTGAGGGCATGGCACACACTTAGTGAAGCTGTCTACAACCCCTAAAGTGGCATCTTTATCAGAAATTAAACAGGGTCTAAACTCTACTGCTCCTGCTCTCAGCTTCAGGTGGGTTTTCTGTTTGTGTTGTGTAACCCATTGAGTCAGTTTAGTGCTGTCTGCATGCATATAGACGACTTACTAGTGGTCATACTCCAGAAGAGAAATGACTCCTCCCTCTGCAGCCACCAGTTGCCAATGGTGCAGCAGCTTCATTTAGGTGGGGCTTCCTGAGTCCCTCCTTCATCCATGTTTGAGTCTCCATGTGTGACATCTTGTGCAGGTCTTATGCAAGTGACTCAGGATGTGAGTGCAACTGTGTCATGTGACAGCATTCCCAGTGTTCTTCCTATCATCCAGCTCTTGGAGTATCTCCCTCCTCTTCCATGACGTTTCCCAAGCCTTGCTGAAGTTGATATAAATGTCTCGTTTGGGGCTGAACATGTACAGTCATGTATACTTGGCACTTTTAACAGTTATCAAGTCCTTACCTTGATTGATGTTCACTGCTAAAAAACATTTTTCTGACCAAGGTTAAAAACAGCACTAATGGGGCTGGTGAGATGGCTCAGTGGTTAAGAGCACCTGAGTGCTCTTCCAAAGGTGCAGAGTTCAAATCCCAGCAACCACTTGGTGGCTCAAACCATCCTTAATGAGATCTGATCCCCTCTTCTGGAGTGTCTGAAGACAGCTACAGTGTACTTACATATAGTAAATAAATAAAATCTTTAAAAAAAAAAAACCAGCACTAATTTATAAACAAAATATTAGGGGGCAAATAAGGAGATTTCTATTTACTAAAGTTGGTCCCGCACTAGGACCTACTTCTACATGTCTTCACCAGCCATGGGTTTGCCTTTAGGGTTACATTACTGGGCATGATGTCCCTCCTGTGGAGCAGGCTTCACATCCATTTAGAATGTGGTTACCCTATAATCTTGGCACTGTTGCATCAGTGGGTATATTTTGCATGGCAGGTCTGTGTTGTAGCATTCAGGTATACTGCTGGGCAAAGCATTAATGATTTTTCTCCTCAGGAGACTGTTCAGGTTCCTTTTATACTCTGAAAACTAGTTAGCAAGGAGAAAATTTCCAGATGAGTTCCAACAGTTTCTATGTCCTACAACCAAATGTTCTATGTTGCATCTTCAGTAGGATGTTACCCTCTAGTTAGAGTGGACAGCCAACGGCAGTAGCGTGTGCTGTTTCAGTAGCTGGCCTTTCAGCTACTCGTAGTAGTTATCCCATGGCTGGCACGGGGTTTTTGCATTTTGTTTTTGTTTGTAATAACCCATGTTTTCTGAAGGGAGTATTGTTCTCCCATGCAGATAACCCTCTTTTCAAATTCCTTCTATTTTTTTTTACATTATATTTTGTAATTAATTTGCAAAGCAGTTGATTTCCATAATGATTTTCCTACGTCTTTAATTTGGTTGATCCACCCTCCACCCTTTGTTTTCCTCAAGCTTCCTGCTCTTTCCTACTTGAACCCCAGTACCTCCCCTTTAATGTCTCATTCCCCCAATTGTCTTACTGTTGAGATTATTCTTTTTTCTCTATAGGAAATGAGATTTATTCATTTTTTTGTAAGTGTATATTTGAACATTTTTTCCAGACAATTGTAGATGATTTGCATCTCTGAAAAGTTAAATCCGATAAAATGAGTTAACGATTTTTTATAAGATGTAACATATGCTTTCAATTCAGTTCAGTAAGAAATTTTTTTTTTTTTACTTTACCAGTCCTACCGGAGACGGTCCTCGGTGTTTGCTGGAAAGCAGGGGTTTATTGCCCTTAGAGATCTGTTCCGATGGGCTGAAAGATACAGATTGGCTGAGCAGACTGAGAAGGACTATGATTGGCTACAACATTTAGCCAATGATGGTATGTTTTAATACATTAAATTATGCCAGATGTTTTATTAAAACATGCTTTCTAAATTCTGTGTGGCATATTCATTTTCTCGCTTGTTCTAGAAGCAGCTTTTCTCTCCCAGCTCTAACTGCTCTTGTGTACAGTTGTCAGTCTGGCAGGCCCCTGCTTCTTGTGGGTCTCTTGGTTTTGACTGGCTCTTGCTTCTTCAGCTTCCTGACCCAGTGGCAGCAGTGGGTAACAGTCACTCTTACTTCATGTCTCAACATTCTTCACTACCAACCGCTAAATTGTCCCTTTATTTCCACCTCCAGGCTTCATGCTTCTGGCAGGCAGAGTCAGGAAGCAGGAGGAAGCTGATGTGATTCAAGAAGTCCTTGAAAAACATTTCAAGAAGAAATTGTGTCCTCAGTCTCTTTTTTCCAAAGAAAATGTTCTAAAGTTACTGGGTGAGTAGATCCAAACACCATAGATATATGAGTAATGTTGTGCTCATTAGAGCCTACAGTTATTTTTTTCTGCTTTGATAGGTAAATCATCTACACAGCAAAGTGTGTTGGAGTCTAAGTTCAGCCATATAGTGTGGACTGAAAGCATGCGGAGACTGGCAGCGCTGGTGGGCAGAGCGCTGGAATTTGGTGAACCTGTGCTGCTGGTTGGAGACACTGGGTAAGCTCTGAAACCGTAGCTCATTGAGAAGTCCCACTTTACCATCAGTGGGATGGGGTTAGACCTATAGGGGTGGGTGAAGCACTTAGAGGAGTTTCTCTTCTCTTTCTCTTGTTGTCTGTTTTTCTTTCCCCTCCCTCCCTCCCTCCCTACTTTCCTTTCAAAGCACGATCTGTTATTTCTTTACCTTCATACTAAAGCTATTCAATAGGTGTGGAGAGAAATTGCTAGTGTTTCTTGTAGAATTCATAACGATTATTTCTTCCTCTCTTTCTGCTGTTGGAAGAATTGAAAGAATGAAATGTGTGTAGTTGATGACTTTTTGTACACAGCATCTGAGATTAGGCTTGTAATGAGGTCTGAGTGTGGCTCACCTCTTGATGATACAATGTCTCTGACTATGCATTTGGAATACTGCTACCGCTTAATCTGGTGTATATTTCTAATAGGTGTGGAAAAACTACTGTCTGCCAAATGTTTTCAGCTTTGGCAAATCAGAAACTATACTCAGTCAACTGCCATTTAAACATGGAGACATCAGACTTCCTGGGCGGCTTAAGACCAGTGAGACAAAAGCCAAATGACAAGGTTTGTTTAGATACAGGGTATCTCTAGATTTTTGTCACTTTCTTTGACCCTTGCTTACTGAGGATTATGTGTTTTACCTCGAATATCTAGTTCTATGTATGTTTAATTCACCCTGTTTCTTCTTCAAATCATAGGAAGAACAGGACACAAGACTCTTCGAGTGGCAAGATGGACCACTGGTTCTGGCCATGAAGGAGGACAGCTTTTTCCTCTTAGATGAGATCTCCTTGGCTGATGACTCTGTCCTAGAAAGACTGAACAGGTGACATAAATGGGGCTTGTCTTTTCTGATAAATTTGTTGGCCTGGTTATGGCCTCGTGTGTTTATTGATACCCTATGTTTGGCACATAGAAATGAGGGAATGTCAGAAAAGTGGCTGTGCTTTTGGCTTTAGGGCTTTTTCAATAATCAGAAACAATTGATGTGGGATGATAGAGCTTGAAAGCAAATGAATTTGACTTAAAATGATTTTTTAAAGCAAATTATATGCTTACACTTTGTTACTTAATATTTTAAAAGAAGCCAGAATTAGAATTCTAAATTTGATAACTATAAGGCATTTCCACAACCTCAGACCAATTAGTTCTGATATAGTGATTTCCATTCTTCTCTTTTATTGAGGGATTGTGTAATAAAAATGTGCCTTGTTTATAACTACAGTCTAGTCTTTAGTGAGCAGCCTGAGATTTTTCAGTCATCAAAGTCATGTAATAGGATCTTTCCTGTAAAGTTTATTCTGAATTGTACCTACTACTCCAGGCAAGCACTGCTTAGCATTTCGTCTATAGCTTTAACTTTCCTAAGACTTCCCTGTGAATGTTCTCTTACTGTCTGTGTTAATGGTTGCTGTATTTGACTCTGTTCTTGCCTCTGAACATGGGCATGTATCGAAGCCTGAGGTCAACATTTGGGTGTCTTCCTCAGTTGCTTTTCACTTTATTCTTTTAGGCAGTCTTTCTTTGAGCCTGGAGTTCACCAATTTGACTAATTCTTTGCCAGCAAGTCCCACGAATCCAAACTCATTTCCTCATGTTTGTACAGTAAGCCCTGTATCAAATGAGCTATTTTCCGTATCCTGTTGAAGTAAAAACTGCAAGTTTGGACATTACTGGCATTGGTCTCGCACCAGTCCCCTTGCCTCAGTTTCCTGAGTGCTGGGATTCCCAGTACGGGCCACCATACCCACATAGCACTGCACTGGCACCGTGTATGTCATCTGTGCGCAGCACTGGACTATGGCACTTTGTTCACCCCTTCACTGTTTGTTGGAATTTTTGTTATTTCCACTTGGGGAGGGTATTATAAATGGTGTGACAGTGGAACCCCTGCATTTCAGACACCTACTGCCATGATACTGCTTTGCTAGGGCAATGTAAAACAAGAAATTGATTTGTAAGAATGTTGACATCCACAAATGTTGACATACAGTACATACATGCTGTCTTAGTTAGGGTTTTACTGCTGTGAACAGACACTATGACCAAGGCAAGTCTTATTAAAAAAACCAACATTTATTTGGGGCTGGCTTACAGGTTCAGAGGTTCAGTCATCAAGGTGGGAACACAGCAGTATCCAGGCAGGCATGGCGCAGGCAGAGCTGAGAGTTCTGTCTTCATCCAAAGGCTGCTAGTGGAAGCCTGACTCGCAGGCAACTAGGGTGAGGATCTTATGCCCACACCCACAGTGACACACCTCCAACCAGGTCACACCTATTCCAACTAGGCCACAACTCCAAATGGTGCCACTCCGTAGCCTAAGAGTATACAAACCATCACATTTGCCTTTTCTAATTTTTCTTTCACATATTTTCTTTTATTAGTGTCCTTGAAGTGGAAAAGTCTCTGGTATTGGCTGAGAAGGGCAGCCCAGAAAGGGAGGACAATGAAGTAGAGCTCCTGACGGCTGGGAAACAGTTCCAAGTCTTAGCAACCATGAACCCTGGGGGTGACTTTGGTAAAAAAGAGGTAAAATTGCTTCCTTGAAAAGAATTTGGTTTTTTTTTTTTTTTGGCTCAGATATGGACATACATAAATATAGTATGTTGTAATACATTTGAATTGTATTATGGTTAACAATTCAGTGATAGATTATAAACCCATAAAGTATATCTATAATTATAATCATTATTTTTTTAAAAAACATGAACATTTCTATATTTGACATTTCATTCTGTCCACCCAAGGATGTCAGGAGTCTCTGATTTGTTCCTGTGAGTTGCTCCCATTCTATCTGACACTAAGCTATTCTGGCTCTTACCTTGCTTTGAGACTTTGCACGTGTGCTTGTGTTTGAGACAAAGTCTCTGTGTAACCAGCCTCCTAGGAATGCAAGTGTGTGCCAGCAGGCCCAGGCAGAACTCTACTTCCTCAAATGCTAGAGTGGGCTTTCTGTGATTTCAAGGTGTAAGTAGATGTCACAGAAATTTTTGCTGTGGTGGTGCATGCTAAATGCTGGAATCCCAGCATTGGGAAGATAGAAGGTCTACAACAATCTTGAAGCTAACATGTCCACATAGTTTTGTAGCCAGAACATGTTTATTCTCTTATGAGTTATGTGAATTACCACCATTGTGAGTAAAATTCCTTTCAAGAGGTTGGGCTTAGAATCAAGCAAGAACCAATAATCCTATGTTTTGAAAAAGCTCAGGGAGCCATTTGATGAGAAGGGCAGCATTGTGTGCCTGGTCAGGTATGATGAGAAGAAAAGGAAGTTGCTGTTTAATGAAGCAATTACAACTCTTTCCTAACTTATTGGATGCCTAAAACTTGAACATGGTATTTTCTCAGTAGCAAAAGAGAAAAATAAAGTCACTTTACTTTAGAGATCTCTTCAAGATTTACATTCACTCATACACATAATGAAAACACACATGGTTGTACATACCACAAATAAACATTAAAAATGAAAACAACAATGTTTTATAGCTGAACACACTTAGAACATTCTTACAAGTGTAATATGCTGGATTAAGAACCCTAAGACCCACTTGGTTAACACTGAATCACTACTTGACTAGACCAGCATCACTACTTTCTTGTAGCATCACTACTGTACTGTAGCTTGTCACCACATAAAAAATTGTGTCAGTGGGGGCTGGAGAGATGGCTCAGTGGTTAAGAGCACTGACTGCTCTTCTAGAGGTCCTGAGTTTAATTCCCAGAAACCACATGGTGGCTCACGACCATCCACAATAAGATCTGATGCTCTCTTCTGATGTGACAGCAACAGTGTACTCATATAAAATAAATAGATCTCTTAAAAAAAAGATTTGTGTCAGAGAATGTGGAGATCTGAATATGTAAAGACCAAAAAATTAATTGAAAGTGCAATATGATCCAAAGTGTTCTGGCGACTCTTATCATCTTGCTTCATGCCACTTTGCTGACGTCTTTGTTCTGAACACACGGCATACATGCTTTGTCCTGTGATTATCACTCCTTCACGTAATGTGAGTGGCAGTGAATAGTTCCTGATTCACCTTTGCTCACATTTAAGACCGTCGTGTACTGTGAACTACCCCCTCATGTTTTGACTGCATATGCAAATTGTGGGATTCATGTAGAAACAACTGGCTTAATTATGGAAAATAATCCACATTCTCATACACAAAATAACAGCACAAACATTGTGTTAACTTGACTACCAGGTTAGCTTGCACTTTACGTAAAATAAAGTGATTATATCTTACATAAGAGAGAGCTGCCTTTTGCTTTTTTCTATCTAATAAAGAAAAGGACGGCCAGGTGTGGTGGCGCAAGCCTTTAATCCCAGCACTTGGGGAGGCAGAGGCAGGCATATTTCTTAGTTCAAGGCCAGCCTGGTCTACAGAGTGAGTTCCAGGACAGCCAGGGCTATATAGAGAAACCCTGTCTCGAAAAAGGAAAAAAAGGAAAAAATGATAGGGCGTAAGCTCCTAACAGCAAGTCATCTTGAAAGGCAGTGTGTATATGAGAAACACGAACCGAGATGAGCTGCTCCTGGATATGAGCAATAGGCCAGGTAGACAATAGTCACTGAGAAGTTGATGACAAATAATGATGCCTCTGTAGCACTGTAGACCTATGTTACCAGTGGTTCTGATGACATAGGGACAATAGAATGTAGATAGTATAGAAGCTGTAGGATTGCAGAAGCTAAAGAAGTTTTTGCTGCATGTGAGGTGCGCTGCACATGTCAACTTTGAGCCATGTAAATGACATTCTCCTTTTATAGACAACACTTCTCTAGGGGCAGAGAGTTGTTTTTTTAACTGGATAGAAAGTGAAAGGATGAATCTATGCTAAAGGGGTAGAAGTGACATTTGACACAGTCCTGGAATCCTGTCATTGCTACCACTTCCTCCCTGAGGTCCTGATGCTCTGCATAACATCAGTAACTGGTCCATGCAACATCTGTGAGGATCCTAGCCTTCAGTAATTGTATCTGCTAGCAGAGGGAATAAGCAAGACATCTAGTGTTTGCTCAAGTCACTGCAAACGTTCCTTTTGGGTTTTAATTCACACTAGCCATGTGTTCCTTACAGCTATCTCCTGCCTTACGAAACCGATTTACAGAAATATGGTGCCCTCAGAGCACAAAGTCTGAGGACTTAATTCAGATAATAAATCATAATCTTCATCCAGGATTGTCACTAGCCAGAGAGGGTCATAAAGGTGAGTCTGTGGGTGGTGCTGGTGGTGTTGATCGGAAGGGCTGTTGTTTTGGGAAAAAGTAATTGTATGTATAGTCAGTGTGTAATAAACATGAAAAAGATAGAAGTAGGAACAAAATAGATCTGTGGTAAATACAACATTTGCCTTTTATTTTCTGAAAATATCTTTTCACATTTTTTTCTTTCTTTTTTTATATGTTGTTTGTATTTGTATATGTGTGCATATTTTACATGTATTTGGAGGCAGACTAAAGTCAGGAACTGCTTGGTTCTACCTTACTCATTGAGGCAGGGTCTTTTACTCAACTCCAGAACACAGCAATATGGTGATTGCTAGCCAGCTTGCTATGGAGAGTCTCCTTTGTCTTCTGAGACTGGGATTATAGGCAGGACTGTGTGCCTACCCAGCATTTCCATGGGTGCCAAGCAAAGATCCTTAGCTCTGGGTGGCAAGTACTTAAACCTTTGAGCCAAATCCCTAACCCTTTTAATTTACAACTTGACAGGCTCCTATATTTCATAAATGAGTCTTTTACTCTGTTCTGCTCCCAAATTTCCATCTTACTTTAAAAATCCTTCAAGCAAAAGGAAATCAGAATAATACTTTAAAACTCCTTTTTCTTTTTTTTTTTTTTTTAAAGATTTATTTGTTTGTTTAACGCATATGAGTACACTGTAACTGTCTTCAGACACCAGAAGAGAGGACCACGCCCTGTTACAGATGGTTGTGAGCCACCATATGGTTGCTTGGGATTGAACTCAGGACCTCCACAGTAGCAGTCAATGTTCTTTAAACATTGAATCATCTCTCCAGCCCTTGTTTGGTTTTTCAAGACAGCCCTGGCTGTTCTGGAATGCATCTGTAGATGCAGATGGCCTTGACCTCAGTGAACTTGTCAGTTCTTAAAATATCAAGCCTGACCATGTTTTAAAACCTTGTATTGGTTTAATAATACAGACACCAAGTGGACTATATTGGGACTCTAGATTTGGTTCTAAATGCATATGTATGTACATACATACATACTTACAGTTCTTTGCAGACGTATATTAATAGAAAAAGGAAGGATATATGATTCTTTGGGATTGTGACCTATGGACATGTTGTTTAACTTGTAAAACATATCCTGAAAGATGGCTGTGAAACCAGGCAGGGTGTTAGAACCAACTCCACATTACCTGCTCTCACCTGCTGTTTCAGGAGAAGCTGGCATTCTAGTTGCTTTTTAAAGACGAGAGCCATGGAGCGGGGACAGAGTAAGACAGACATGCACAATTCCATCTACCAGTGGACCAGAGATACCGTGTAAAATCCTTGACTAGGTAGCCCAGGCCACCTTCACACTCATGGTCCTTCTGCCTCAGTCTTTGAAACACTGACCATATTCTACTATTCCTTGCCTATTCCCCATTTTCACATGTTTACTGTTCATTACACTAGTTTCATAAAATTCCTCTACATTTCATTCACGATGCTCTGGATCTTTATTGCTTAAGCATGTTCTTTGTTTTCAATTTTTTCATGATATAAAATTTTTATAGATACACCCATTCGGTTTGAATCTTGAGACAGTTTTGTGTGAAGCCTCACTCCATTTGCCAAATGAATTAATACCTAGATTAGAAACACACAGAGTGAAATGAAAGAGCTCAACTAATGCCACCAAAACAATAGTTCTACCAGTTACAGTAGAAAGAATGCTGACAAATTCTCTTAGGTCATCTTTATCGAGCTTTAAAAAATCGGAAATACATGTAACTCCTGCCATCGTTTGCTCTTTATTGCTGTGATAAACACTGTAATGAGAAGCAATTTGAGAAAGAAGGACCTTATTTAGCTCATCTCTCTACATCACAATGCATCATGTAGATAAGCCAGGCAGGAACTCTAGGAACTTTGAGGTGGGTACCTATGCAGAGGATGTAGGGAAAAGGTGAGAAACACTGCCTACTGGTTTGTTCCTTGTGGCTTATTCAGCCTATAACCTTACACACTAGAGGGATGGCACTGACTCTTGCCTGGACCCTCACACGTGAATCAAGAAAATGATTAGTAGACTTACAGGCCAACCTGATGGGGGCACTTGAGACTGACTCCCTTTGTAAAAAATGGTTCCAGCTAGTGTTGTTGAGGAGAGAAAAGGTGGGTGGGTGGGGACCAACCAGCACATCTATCAAATGTGAGATGCTAGCAGTAGTACAGAGGAGCAGATCAGTTGTCTCCTCAAGCAGGTCCTTGTTTTCTTGGGGCAGGAATGCTTATTTACAAGACAAATCTGTGTAGATGTTTTGTGTTTTCCTGATGCTACTGTGATGTGACTTCACACTTACATGTTTAGGGGCAGGGTGGGTTGCCATCTAGGTTGTCCTGCACTTAGCATATAGTGCAGTCTGGCTTGAGCCTTAGAGTTGTCCTTCTGCCGAAGCCCCCGTTGGGG
>NC_034611.1:39363074-39404105 GCF_900095145.1 Mus pahari
GCTCTTAACCACTGAGCCATCTCTCCAGCCCGTGTGTGTCCTTTCAACTGCCTTATAAATGCATCTTTCCTGTGCTTGCACACCAGCTTCTTAGTCTTGGGTTTTATGTAGTTTAATGGGCTTGTTCATAGCATTTTTTTATATAAGCTGAGAAAGAGACCTCGCCTCCCCACTGCTCTGGCTTGTTTAATAGAAAACAGTTTCTTTTTTGCTTTATTTTAAGGAGCTGACGACGTAGCTGAGGTGATGCTGGATTTCATTACCTGGCTGACCCACCAGGAGTTTGGACGAAAGTGTGTTGTCAGTATCAGAGATATTCTGTCATGGGTTAACTTCATGAACTCAATGGCACAGGACACTGCTGTGAAAAGGCCAGAGGCCATCTCTACTGTGATGTCTTTTGTCCATGCCGCATGCCTTGTGTACATAGATGGAATAGGTTCAGGTATGTTTTCTCTTGGGGACAGTAGGCTTGACAGAAGAAAGTTAGGATAGGAAGCAAGACCAGAACCAGATCATATATAGTTTCAGAATCATTTTAAGTGTATACTTGTAATACTCTTCATGCTTTTTAAAAAGTTGCCCCCTTTTTTTTTTCCCCCTCATCCCCGAGACAAGGTTTCTCTGTGTAGCCCTGGCTGTCCTGGAACTCACTCTGTAGACCAGGCTGGTCTCGAACTCAGAAATCCGCCTTCCTCTGCCTTCCCAAATGCTGGGATTAAAGGTGTGCGCCACCACAGCCTGGCTAAGTTGGCACTTAGGTAAACTAGGTCCTAAGTAAAGTAAAGGGGTCAGCCAGTGAGATAGATCAGAGTGGAAAGGCATTTGTCACCAGGATTGATTTGATTCCTGAAACCCACAGTGTAGGAGGAAAGAACTATCTTCTACAAGTTGTCCTCTGACCTCCATTCATGAGTGGGGCACATATTTACCCCCTCCGGCCTGGCACTAAACATACATGGAAATAAAGGAGCTGAGTCTCCAGATGAGCTTGTGCTGGGACCATGGCAGTCCATCCTTGAAGACGCTGCTTTACTGGTTGTGGCGAGATTGGAGAGACTGTTGGATGTACATTCTTCCCGTCTTCCTCAGGGATGTTTACATTGTAAGCTGTATTTAGCTTGTAGCTCTGCTGAGGCCCTTTTCCTCAGCAAAGGTTTGAGCTCTTGATACTCACAGTGGGTTTGATGGTGCTAACTCCCTTATGATGCAATTCTCCTTTATAGGGGTAACTTCCTCTGGATTTGGTACAGCCCTCTTGGCTCGAGAAGAATGTCTGAAATTCCTGATAAAGAAACTTTCCAAGGTAGTCCGACTAACAGAACGGCAGAAAGATGAGTTGAAGATTTATGATAGACTCAAACACAAAGAATTCACTAGCATAGATGACTTTTGGGGAGTTCATCCATTCTTTATACCAAGAGGTAAGCGTAGTTTAAAATAAATGAGTATTCATTCCCTCCTGTAGCTTATAAAAGTACTTCTGTTATGACTTAGTTTTGTGTGTGGTACTCAGGGTTATTTTTTTGTAAACCCACTAAGGCTAGCAAGCCCATAAACAAGCCCCTGATGTTTTATAATACATCTTAACTATAAATCCGATTTGAGTTTTGCAAAAACAGGTTTGTGAACACTTAAGAGCTGGTAGTTCTTGTGTCTTCCCCTCAGTGGTAGCTGCAGTATAGCCTGGCTATATAGACTCAGAAAGTGAATGTTGATGGAGTTAGGTAGATGGTTAAATGGTGAATGAGGTGTCAAAGACAGTAGATCTCACTTCTGGTCCTACCTCTTCTGCTCATTAAATTGCCTCTGCCAAATATTTTTTAATTTGTGGTACTGGGATTGAACCCAGGGCCTCTGGCCTGATTACACATCTCCTATGGCACTCTTAATTCTTAAGACTGTTGGTCCCTTGTCAGGGTCATCTATTGTCTGTGCCGTCTTCTCTGAGCACACGAAACAGTGACCGTCAGGGAAGTATCTGCTCATAAACATCAGTTCTACTAAGGTTTGTACTAGACACAATTGAGAAAAATATGTTATGAGCTTCAAAATTCCTGTAACACAATTTTATAGATGCAAAAGCAGCAGAGTTCTGAAAGGGGATAAATATGTTCATCTCAGCAGTACTCAACTAATGGTGACTTACACTCTAATTTTGCTCTCTTTTCTTAAGGACCTGTCCTGGATGGGCACAGTGTTGCTGACTATGCACTCACTGCAGGCACCACAGCTATGAATGCCCAGAGGCTCTTAAGAGCTGCTAAGCTGAACAAACCCATTCTCCTGGAGGGTTCACCTGGGGTTGGCAAAACAAGTTTGGTGGCAGCCTTAGCAAAGGCTTCAGGAAATACCCTGGTTCGAATCAATTTGTCAGAGCAAACGGTAAGCTTCGGTGTCCTAAAACCCACATGAAATGGAGAAAGGGAAGATTTTGTGCTTATAAAGTTTCCTGAGGAGAAATGACTCTCAGCATCAAAGCATCTCACGCGGTGGGATCACAAAAGCATCCAAACTCTCCTGCTTCCTCATAGGTGGCACCCGCAGTATTCTTCCTTTCATTTACATGGTTTAATTCTGATTTCCCTTTGACAAAGGACTCCTCATTTTGATGTGTAATGTATCATTTTTTTTTGTTGTCCTTTTTTTGTTTTGTTTTTTCGAGACAGGGTTTCTCTGTGTAGCCCTGGCTGTTCTGGAACTCACTTTGTAGACCAGGCTGGCCTCTGCCTCCCAAGTGCTGGGATTAAAGGCGTGCGCCACCACACTCTTGTCATTTTTAATTTATGTTTCTTTCTCGGAAACCTTAGAAGTAAAGTAACTTTTTTAAAAAGTCTCATTAAATGTGGGACAGAAATGAATAAATGATAGGGAAGTGGAAGCAAGGCCTAGGCATTGTTCTGCTGTGCTCATGCTTGTGCTGGAGCTCACCATTTCATCTCCAAAAGTAATTTGAACATGTACGGAAGGAGATGGCTGCCGGGTGCATTCTTATCAGAATTTGGGATTTGTGGGGATATGTTTGTGCTCCTGCTAGAGAGTATCAATGTTTGGGATATCTGGATTCAATTTCCATCACTCCAGAAAAAAGGAGCGGCAGGAGTATTGTGTGAGGTCTACCCAGGCATTTATCATTTCAGATTTAGGGTTTTAGGTTCTAGGAGATCTGTTTGTCTCTGGTATGTGTTTGTTTGGTTTGGTTTTTGGTAATAATGTGGCCTTTGTTACAGGACATCACTGATCTGTTTGGAGCGGATCTACCTGTTGAAGGTGGCAGAGGTGGAGAGTTTGCGTGGTGTGATGGCCCCTTGCTGGCAGCTTTGAAAGCCGGCCACTGGGTTGTGTTGGATGAGGTGAGCATCAGTGCCAGGGTGGGATCACAGGTCGGTGAGAAGGCAGGCGTGTTAGTGGAGGAGCTCATGGCAAGGACAGATAAGACTAATAAAAAGGTCCTTTGCTTCGTTGCCAGTCAGCAGTTTCACTTGGCCGAGTGTGCATAGAGAAGGGTACTTCCTGGTGTATTCCCTAGTCCACTGTCATTCCTTCCCCAGAATCTATTTCAGATCGAAAAATTTTACCTTGGGACTGGAGAGATGACTCAGTAGTTAAATGCACTCACTGGCTGCTCTTCCAGAGGTCTTGAGTTCAATTCCCAGCAACTACATGGTGGCTCAGTCACAGCCATCTCTAATGGGATCTGATAAATTCAGAAAGTGGTGGATGGATCAACGATAAAAGTGCTGAACAGTGGAAATGATGGGGATGACAGCTTTACTGACACACCCCTCCCCTGGTGCTGCGTGACACAGGGTTCTATGAGAATCAGCCAACTGCCTTGCTGCCTGCTGCTCAGAGCAGATACCACGATAGATTTCCCCTGGTTCTAGTAGGGGGACAACTCAGTATCTATTACATAGCAAAAGAGTAAGCTTAGCTTTGCACTAAAGGCCACAGTGGCTGTATATGAGCTTGCATTGAGGGATTTCAGGGCATTCTGGGCTTGAATACCAACTTACAGCAAGTATCTATTTGGAGGATTCAAAAAAATAGGACTTCTCTGTGCTTATAGAAGTATGATGAGGTTCTGGTAGAATTAACTCAGAAGATTGCATTTTATTGACTTGCAGTCTTCCATTTGATTTGGTTTTTTTCAGTATACTAAAGAACATTAGTCTCTTATATCCATGAGCTCTGCTAAAGGCCTATTCAGTTAGCTCTTTCTATTCTTTAAGTCCTTGACCACAAAACTGTTGGTAGAAGTTAACTGTAGTATTTGTGCATGCTATTGGTGAACAGTGTAAATTCATTATCATTTCTATGATTAATTGTGTGCAAAGATTTTCAATGCTTTTTTAAAAATTTAGTCTGTAGTTTTACTTATTTTACTTAGAAACTTATACAAGGAGTTAGATAGATGGTTTGTTGGTTATGAATACTTCTTGCTCTTTCAGAGTATTGATGTTCAGTTTCCAGTCTTCATATTAGTGGTTCATGGCCATCTATAATTTCATTTCCAAGGGATCTGTGAGCTTCTTCAGACTTGAGCAGGCACCAGGCACTTGTGTAGCACACATACACACTCATACATACATGCTAGCAAGCACTAATCCACATAAAACAGATAAGTCTTAAAAAAACAAAGCAACACCCTATATACAGGCCCTAATTGATGAATATTTAGACTGTTATTAATGTGTACTTTAAATTTATATATGAAATTAAGCTTATACAGACCCCGGATCTTTTAAAATATATGAAAAATAAAATTTGAGGTTCTCTGACTTTAAGAACCTATTTTACTTTATTACCCATATTTATTTTGTCTTTTGTTCTAGTTGTACAGTGAAATAATGAAATGAATATTTGCTTTTTCTCTCCCAAATAGCTTAACCTGGCTTCTCAGTCCATCCTTGAAGGACTCAATGCTTGTTTTGATCATCGAGGAGAAATCTATGTACCAGAGCTAGGCATGAGCTTTCAAGTTCAGCATGAGAAGACCAGGATATTTGGTTGTCAAAATCCCTTTAGACAAGGAGGTGGGAGGAAGGGCTTGCCTAAGTCTTTCCTTAACAGATTCACTCAGGTAAGATTTCTGCTGCTCTAGAAACCAAGGTCACTGTTGGTATGCCCTCTGTATATATAGTAAATGACCTTCTGAATGATCTCCTCAGGTGGAGACCTCCCTCCATGTCTTTATCCTGTTTCTGCGGGACTGGAGATCTTGGGGTCTTGTCATTTAGAAGACAGTTTACTGCCTTAAGGACTTCATTAAAACACTTGGACATGGAGGCTGGTCATTAATGAATTCAAGTGACCCTCTGTTACAAAATTTCTTCACGAGTTTTGTAGTGAAAGTAGTGTATTTCAGTTTTTAGAATGTGACACATACCTTTAATCTCCACACTCAGGAAGCAGGCAGGTTGGTCTCTTGTGAGTTTGAGGCCAACATGGTCTGCATAGTGAGTGCCAGGCCCCCAGAGTTATATAGTGAGACCCTGTCTCTAAAAACCAAACCAAAACAAAACAAAAACCTGCAACTGCTATTAATAAAAAGTCCAGTATCCCTCCATCTATCAACAAAGTCAAAAATATGTTAAACCTTTATTTTTACAAAGGAATTTGTATATACATGCTTACTTTAGTTGGTATTTTTCATTTTGGCTAACTTAGAATTTTGAAGTCCTATAGATGTTAGCTCTACTATCCCTGTTCATTGATGATTAACAGTTTTCTGAGTGTCATCTAATAATGTTTCTTGTGCTGGTAAAGTGGCTCACCAGTTGGTTGCTCTTGGGCCCCTGGTTCAATTCCCAGCACAGTTGTTCATGCTCATACCATTTGTAACTTCCATCCCAGGGGATCTAACACCCTCCTCTGACCTCATTAGGTATCAAGTACACATGTGATCTACATACATACATGCGGGCATTAAATAATAGTTTTTTTAAAAGAATGTTTATTATTAAAATTGTCAAATACTTTGATGAATTTGGTAATGATCGTTTTCTTACTGTCCATCTGAATCTGGAGGTATTTGAGAGTACTTTTTTTGAAAACAATGAAATTTAAAAGTGAAAATTGCACATGCCTCTTTAACTTCCTAGATTTAGCTTGAAAGCCAAGCATGTTATCTGTATTTTGAAAATTATATAGTTCTGCATTGTAAGAAAATGTTAAAACTCAATTATTGGTGTTTAGTTATTAAGTAGAAATAGTACATAGCATGGTAGGGTATTCATTTTCTAGTGCTTTCTAGACAAAAGCATTGATACTCTGTCTGAATTTTATAGGTCTTTGTGGATCCCCTTACAGTAGTTGACATGGAGTTCATTGCCAGTACCTTGTTCCCAGCCATTGACAGAGATATTGTTAAGAAAATGGTAGCTTTCAATAACCATGTAAGTACCAATTTGTATTTTCCTGGCTCTTTTGAACCAACATTTCCTCAGTACCAGACTCTTCCAAGTGACCAGGCTAACAGAAGGACACTGCAGAGTTCTGTACCTTTGTACTGGGAGTTTGCTGCCCTTCGGGAGCTATCCTCCTTGTATATTGTAGGGCAGAGCAGTAATGCTCAGGGTCTTCTTGGCATGTGGCAGTTTAGGTTATTGGGAGGAGCCATTTGATTCAAACCTATTAATTTTCATTAATAGATTCCAAATGTTAGTACAAAGTGCATTTCCTGATAGGATATGCTTTTCACTAAGAATGTTTTATTTCTAGATTGATCATGAAGTGACTGTTGAGAAGAAATGGGGACAAAAAGGAGGGCCCTGGGAATTCAACCTCCGAGACCTTTTCCGCTGGTGTCAGTTGATGCTGGTTGACCAATCTCCTGGCTGCTATGATCCTGGTCAGCATGTGTTTCTAGTTTATGGTGAACGAATGAGAACCAGGGAGGACAAAGAGAAAGTGAGTCTCATACTTGTTTATTTATCACTCCCTCTTAATGTATCAAGAATCATCTCACAAAACACACCAATACTCTTGGAAATTCAGAAGTTGCTAGAACAGATGTTTTACCCTAGCAGAGTTTGAATGTAGACAATTTGCTTAATTCCCCATAGGCACAAACCTTAAACCAGAATTGCCAGAACTTCCTTGGTTTTAATGTATTTTATCTAGAAAGAATAGGTAGAAGTAGGAAAGAGAAGATAATTTGTATCTAAGTGAGGTGAGACTGCATATTTGTAAAAAGAACATGACACTAGAGTTTGTAGCTTACAGAGTTATGTCATGTGTGCTTCTGTTTTCTAAGGGATTGTTCTGTGTTGCCCAGGGTTGATCAAAAATGTCTGGGTTCATGTAGTCTTCCTACTTCTTCCTCTTCGCCTAGATTACAGGCAGCTCCACTGTACCCTGTTCTTCTGCATGTGAGTTTGTGGTAAAGACTTAAATCATTAAAACTCAAAACAGATGTGAGTAGGAAGCGCCATCATGACCTTTTGAAAAATGAGCCAGTCAGTCATTCACAGTCTTGTAGGTATAGCATTAGCCTTTGATAGGGTGAGTCCGTTTAGGTGCTATATGCTTTACTGGCTGTTACACTCTACTTAATCTCACCATTTGGTTTTGAGTGATAGTGAGTTATTTATGTTGTCTCTGTCAGGAGTTAGGAAAGGAGGCAAACTTTGGTATGAACTGTCTGCCAGGCTCCTGGAACTGGAGACATGACAGCAATACCTTGTTCATGCCTCTTAAGATTTCACATACATAATTCTGCAGCGATTGAATTTTCCTTAACTTTTATTTTCTGACTTATATACAATTATAAGAATGTTGATGCTTTTCAACTTGATACAATTTTGGGGGTGATTCTAACTTTTCCTCTTTTTTTTTTTTTTTTAAAGCTTTATTTATTTATTATATGTAATTACACACATAGCTGTCTTCAGACACTCCAGAAGAGGGCATCAGGTCTTGTTACAGATGGTTATGAGCCACCATGTGGTTGCTGGGATTTGAACTCAGGACCTTTGGAAGAACAGTCGGGTGCTCTTACCCACTGAGCCATCTCACCAGCCCGCTTTTTCCTCTTTATGAAGTAGAAATAATAGTTATTCTTCAGCTCTAAAGGGCAGAAATAGTCCCTGCCTGTTTCTGCTGCAGTTCTCTGGCTGCTACATTTTTTCTGATAATGTTTAGGTTAGCACTGATAACGTTTATAACATGAAAGCAAATGTTTTATCTCGAGATTTGCTGTAGTGCCCATGGCTTCATTTTAACTTACTTTATTTTATAATTTTACTGTAATTGCAAGTACTTTGAGATCATGTAACACTATATAATTTTAATTTTGTGTGTATGGATGCTTTGCTTGCATGTCTACATCATGTGCATGTCTCGAGCCCACCAAGGCTAGAAGAGAGGGCATTGGATCCCCTGTCACTGAAGGTTCAGACAGTGATTAGTTGCCCTGTGGGTGCTGTAACTCAAACTGGGGTCTTCTTGAAGAGCAGCCAGTGTTCTTAACCACTGAGACATCTCTTCAGCCATGGTGCTCTGTTACTTTGGTTTTTAATACAGTTTTTGTTTTTTGTTTGGAGTTTTAACATTAGGTAAGTCTTGATTTAACCGAGCCTGTACTAGCACTGACGATGCAGCCCAGACTTTCCTCTAACTTGTGTTCTTCCTGCCTTACCCTTCCAGTCCCTTGATTTTATATATATGCTACAATGCCCAGCCTTATTCTGTGATGTTTCTAAGAGAAAATGCAAAGGAATAGGAAATATTTCTAGTATTGTCTTCAGTGTAGTGACTTGTTGCTCTGCTTATTTTCTAGGACCGTCGATTTCTGCATCGTGTAAGAATTCATAATGACTTATATTCTCAATGCATTATTTTCCTCTAGGTTGTCACTGTATTTAAGGATGTGTTTGCTTCCAATTCCATGCCATATATAGGAACTAGACAATTTCATATCACTCCCTATGATATTCAGGTAAACAGACTAGAATAATCCTTTTCCCTATGGCAATTTTCCATGGCTTTTATGTCACTACATATGACTTCTATGTTTTCTTCAGATTGGCTACTCAGTCCTTTCTCGCAGCAGCTATGTTCCTCACTCATCCCGCCATCCCCTGTCACTCCTGCACCAATCATTCCAGTCTCTGGAACCCATCATGAAGTGTGTGCAGATGAATTGGATGGTCATCCTTGTGGGGCCAGCCTCTGTGGGCAAGACCAGCCTGGTCCAGCTTCTGGCACACCTTACTGGCCACACCTTAAAGATCATGGCTATGAATAGTGCAATGGATACTACTGAGCTTCTAGGCGGATTTGAGCAGGTACCTTCGTATACTTTGACTTGGAGTCTGGCTCGGGGCTTGTTTATTGGTGGTGACTACATGCAGCAGTATCCTCTCACCCTAGCCAGTGGCTTTTGATGTGCTCTGTAAATTTCAGGTTGATATTATCCGACCTTGGAGGCTACTACTTGAGAAGGTAGAGCGCACTGTCAGGGTCCTGCTAAGGGATAGTCTTCTGATCAATGCTGATGACACAGAAGTAGTGTTGCGAGCCTGGAGCCATTTCCTTCTGACATACAAACCTAAATGTCTTGGTGAGGATGGCAGAGGTGTCACTACAGAGATTGTCAACAAACTGGAAGCAGTGTTGCTGCTTATGCAGCGACTCAATAATAAAATCAACTCATACTCCAAAGCCGGTACGTGTATATGATGTGTGTGCCATACACTCCGTATTACTATGTTGTTGCCTGTTGATAGGAATGTGTTAGTGAATGTCATGTCGTATTTTTAGTATATGTAGTGATTATTTCTCAAAACTTTAATGCTTATTTTTTAAAGTAAAATGCTGAGAAACAGGGTTTCAGATTGATGACACAGAAAAAGCAAATACTGAAATGGCTGGTTACCAAGCTCTGTTGCTCATTGCATGTTTCCCCAGCTACGGGCCAATTTCATCTAACACTAGCAAGTACCTTTTGTTTTCTTTTAACTCATTTCCTCATGAAATGAGCCTTTTCATTTTTCTGTTTGTCTAAATCTGATTGAATGTTAGACATTGGTTTGTTTTTTTTTTTAAGTTGTGAAGTATTGCATTATATCATATTATTGATATATTATGTCTGGACTTTTCTTGCTAGGTAATAAGTTCCCTATGGATTATTTTAATCTTAACATAATTGTCTAAGTTTTTCGGGTCTGGAGAGGAGGAACATTTCCTCTTGTGACATGACCCTAAAGCATCTGATTTGCTGAAGGTTCTCTTTGGGGTGATGGTAACTGAAGAGGCCCAGGCTTACTACAGCCCATTAATTTCTGCTTCACCTTTGAGCAGATGACTTTATGGCTCTGCAGGATTACTTAGCCACAGGCACATCGGCCTCATTTGGGGCTTTGGGTCCTCTGAGAAGCCCTGCCTTTCAAGTATTCTGCTGCTCTTTCTAGTTGCCCCTTCTGCCTTACTTCAGTGAGATGCCTGGCTTCTTTGGTTTCCCACCCCTCTTCTGTACTCCCTACAAAAGCAATTGTAGGACTCCATCTTGGTTTTTACCTCTCTGCTCTCAGGTACACAATGTGTGCTGCCTCTTATTCTCTTGTGTTTTTTTTTTTTTCCCCCCCATTTTTCAAGTTAAAAATGGGAAGTTAGCTATATTCTCATGTGTACACGAATTTATAAGCTGTAAGCTTAGATTGGGCAGGTTGTGAACTGTTCTAACTTATATCCCAGCCAGGTATCTCTTGTTATCTATTTCTCACCTGGGTTATTTCTGCTCCATCAACCGGTCCTTGGATCCCATTTCTCCTGGCCATGTGCTCATGGTCCATCTCTTCTCATGGTGGTCTCCTCTCTCTGTCTCCTTTTTCCTTCTCCCGGGTCGCTCCTGAGATCCCTCACTTAATCCTCAAAACCTGCTTTCTTTCTCTCTCTCTCTCTCTCTCTCTCTCTCTCTCTCTCTCTCTCTCTCTCTCTCTCTCTCTCCTAATCACTGTCTCTAGCTGTCTATTATCCAATTAACTTTAAATTGGGTAGCCAGTTTTACATAGCATCACTTGGTGTACATGAGGTTCTTGTTGGGGGCAGCACCAGACCAACCCTCAATACTAATGGCTCAAAGCAAGAATCCAATAATATAACATCATTTCTGCCAAAAGACCATTTGAAAAATTCTAGAAAAGGGCCGTCAGTGTTAGACTATAAAGTATTTGTGTGGTACATCTATAAATAGATGGGTAGGTTTTGATGGCATTAATTCTGCTATGCTAGTTTATAGCTCTTTAATATGAAGTTATAATGGGTGGGAGACTTTATTCTTTCAGAGATTTGAAAAATTCAAATACACTAAAATTATTCATCAGTTAACTCCAAGTATGTAGCTTTTAAATTGTTGTTAAAGTATTTGTGCTAATCATAATTTTATTAGCTGTGTCTAAACAAGTGTTTGGGGGTACCCTGGCTAGGGGGCTGAAGTGCCATGCTTGAGTACTGGATGCTTATTCTTGTCTGTGACGTTACAGATTTTGCCAAACTTGTTGAAGATTTCCGGACTTTCGGGGTAAAGCTTCTGCAGTCAGCCCGTGGCCGGAGCCAGGGAAGCTTTGAGTGGGTTGACAGCATGTTAGTTCAGGCCCTAAAGTCTGGGCATTGGCTTCTGATGGACAATGTCAATTTCTGCAAGTAAGAACTGTTACTTAAAATCAGGAGTGGGTGTGACTGAAACTTGGCTTGTGTTTGTTCGATGTGAAGACTCACACTGGGGATGTATTTTTAACCTATTGGCTTTCTTACCTAGTGTTGCATCTCCAGCCATTCTTAGACTATCATGTAGTCGACAGACTGAGTTAGCCATTAGTTAACTGAAGTAAAAGGCTAACAAAATTGCATTGCTTCCTATTAACATCCTCGATCTCTTGTTATGGTCATTTTGCTTAAATACAAGAGCCGATGAAGGCAAACATTAGTAAATGCATATGACTCATACATATGACTAATATATATTACTAATACAGGCAAATGTTGTAAATACATATGACTCATACATATGACTAATATATGTTACTAATACAGGCAAATGTAGTAAATGCATACGACTAATGACCACAAGCCGTACTACTTTCTCCCCCACTGTGAGGAAATGGACGAGTCAGAAATTGCTACAATAAGAAGCTATTTTTAAGTGGTGGCTTCTGTTCTCGGATGTTTCTGGATGTCTTTTGTTTGAAATCCAGTTACATTCAAGCACAGTGGTAATTTTGAGAAGGGGGAGCTATGTGTTGCTTTTCCATGTTTCATAGCCTGTACTTTAATCAAGCTATGCGCCTTAGAAGATGGGGATGAGAAAAAGGAGTTGATTCTTGGAAGAAATCAGTATCTCACAGAGTGATCTTTGGAGGGTAGATGTGGGTCTAGAAGCAAGTGTTGACTTACGCAAGACCAGTAAGTGAAGGCATGACGTCGGCCTGAAGAGCATTTGAACTCTGTCTGTACTCCCTCTGCAGTCCATCAGTGCTGGATCGTCTGAATGCCTTACTGGAACCTGGAGGTGTCCTCACAATTAATGAGAGAGGAATGGTAGATGGGTCCACTTGCACAGTGACACCACATCCCAATTTCAGGTACTTCTATCTCTTACATTAATAAAGAATTTGATGGCTTCAGAAACAAAGGCAGACATCAAACGGAACCTCTTGGTCACTGCACCCTGTTCTGAGAGGGCCACTTGGTCATTCGGTTAGAGTGTATCAGGGCAGCTGTTTGTCAGGGGCTTGCTAGGCTTTGAGGCCAGCAAAATAAATACACAAAGAAGTGATGTCCTTCTCTGGGGTTAGCTGACAGTAAGGCATAGAAGGTAGGAAGCCAGTATTCTAGGGAGAAGGCAATGCAGCTTCTGTTGAGATGGGTAGTACTTGGGAGTTGAGGAAAAGAGACAAGAATGGGATCTCTGGTTCAGGCTGGAGTAATTGGGCAAATGAGAAGCCATTTATTAGAAGGGAAATACTGGCAAAAGAGAACGTTTGGTATGGGACAGCCAGCCAGAAATCTGTTCTTTTGTTTCAGACATAAGTAGATGTCACGTGAGGATGTGGAGGGACATTGAAAAAAAATTGACTATTACAGAAAAGTAGTGCTGGCTAGTTTTGTGGCAGCTTGATACAAAGTAGAGTCATTTTAGAAGAGGCAGCCTCAACTGGAAAAAAATATCTGCACTAGATTGTCCTATGGGCAAGTTTGTAGTGCATTTTCTTGATTGATTGGTTGGTTGATTGGTTGGTTGATTGTGTGGGAGGTTTCAACTCTGGGCCTTGCTTCTTCCATGGAGTCCCTGTAGGTGAGGGACGTATAATTTGCCCATAACAATTGGTACTAGAGGCCATTGATTACTCTGGTATTTGATTTTTCTCTCTCGTCAATTTCCTTTATAATTTCTTCTTTATTAGGCTTTTTCTCTCCATGGATCCCATTCATGGAGAAATTTCCCGAGCTATGAGGAACCGTGGACTTGAAATCTACATTTCAGGAGAAGAGGATGGGAGCATCCAAGATAACCTGGATTTAAAAGTTCTGCTGCACAGCCTCGGATTGGTGGGGGACAGTGTGTGTAACATCCTCTTGGCTCTGCACACAGGGGTCCAGAGCCTTGTGAGAGGTAAGGTTCTTGATTTCTGGGCCTCTGCAGTTTTAGTCTTGTAGCAATTCATGTTGTTCCATGTAGTATTGGAGTGCTCTCATTTGGTGTCCATTGAAATACATTGATCAGGAACACGTGTTGAAAATGTAAAGTTCAGATACGTCAAGAATGGCGTGCAGTGTGTTAAGCTCCATAGGGAACTACGAGGTGACTCACTAGTTTTGAGGCACTTGCTCTTCCAAAGATTGGTATTTGATTCCCAACACCCCTGACAATGGGCTCACCTTTTCAGCTCCAGGGAATCTGACGCCCTCTTCTGGCTACTTGAACACCCACATTTGAAGTACAGATTCACATGCACACCTAATTCAGATAATTATGTATATATGCTCCAGCAGGGACCATTTGCTGAGCACTTCTGATTTATCTTTGAGATTCAAGAGCTTTGCCTTCCTATCTCCTGGGTTACCGTCTGCCCTCATGAAGGAGAAATGAGGTAGATACTTTGACTTGAAGCAGCTCTGATTTTTGTCATTTCTTTTCCTTATGTTAAAAGGATGAGTAATGGTAAATGAAATACTATTTACTGAATAGCTGCTGTGTACTGGGTACAGTTCTGCTTGTCTGTTCTGCATGCCTGTCTTAGATAAGGCTTAGTGAGTTGATAACGTGTCAGAATTAGTTAATGACAGTTGTTACTTCACAGTAGACCTGTGATTTCCCCCCCCACCCCCCCATGGTCCATTATAGATCATAGTCTTTACCATCCTTGGTGTATGTCAGCTTGAGATTAAAGATACATGTGGGGCTGGTGAGATGGCTCAGCGGGTAAGAGCACCCAACTGCTCTTCCAAAGGTGCAGAGTTCAAATCCCAGCAACCACATGGTAGCTCACAACCATCCTTAATAAGATCTGACTCCCTCTTCTGGAGTATCTGAAGACAGCTACAGTGTACTTACATATAATAAATAGATAAATCTTTAAAAAAAAAAAAGTACTTTCCTTAAAAAGATACATGTGGCACTACAGGAGGCCAGGGAATATGAGGGAAGGTTGGTGGGACAGAGGGTATTAACGTTCTTAGACATCTGTTTTGCCCTCAGGAGACCCTAGATGTAAAAGAATACATGGTTAGGAGTCAGTGTACAGAAGATTAATGTAAAGGAATATTTATCAGAGCATATTTGGATTCCTTGGGGTTTTGTTGTTTAAATGTTTTCCTTACATACATTAGTGTTCTGCTCCATGTATTTTTGTGTTAGGCTGTCAGATTCCCCAGAACCACCATGTGGGGTCTGGGCTTTGAACCCAGGCCCTTTTGGACGTACTCTTAACTTCAGAGCTATTTCTCAGTTTTTTATCAAAGGTTTTAAAAAACTGTTGGTCATATGTGAAAGTGTTTTGTCTTTATAGGTTCTCCAGCATCATCTGTCTCCACTCTCAGTCACACAGCCACACTCATCGTTCAGTACCTGCAGAGAGGTCTGAGCTTACACAAAGCCTTTTTTGAAGCATGCTGGGAAGTGTATGTCTGCTCTCAGCATTCAGCAGCAAACCAGAAGGTACTGTGAATGTTTCATACCACTGTCCAAATTGTAACACTGAGGTAGAGGAAATTACTTTTGTGGATAGCAACTTTTAAGAGAGTTGACTGCTATTTTATTCCAGTTAAAGATCTGGTATCTAGGTACTTTTCTGGAATTAAGTTAAATGTAAATATTCTTTTCCTGGGACATTAGCAAAACCATTGTAGAGTGTGTCTGAGAAGTTTACAAGTAGCTATGTGAGCCCTAGATTCCCTCAAACATTTGTCTGTTGGTAATTCTGATGACTGTTCTTTGTCAGTGCCCTTGACTCTGTGCTTCACATTTTACAGCTTGTGCAGACTTTGCTGGAAAGTCATACTGCATCTTTGCAAGCTAGGGAAACTTGGGGACACTCCATTCTTGCCCCAGGGCTGTGGCCAGATTCTGTGCCTTCAGCTCTCTTTGCAACAGAAGACTCTCGACTCTCGGTTGTCCGGAGTGAAGGGCAGATCCTGGCATACTGCCTCAACAGGATGAGCCTGAAAACTAGCAGCTGGACCAGGTCAGCAGACCCTTCAGTGCGCTCTCTTGTATACATATTGGTTTTGCTTAGAATGGCGAGCACAGTGTAGCCCTCCCAGCATTTGTGGCCACTTATTGTCTAGCCATCATATTTTTACTGTTTATTTTCAGTCCCATATATTTCGAAGTCCTCTGCAGAAGTAGATCCTTCTAGACGGATGAGCCAGATATGGCTATTATATGCTCACAGAAAGCAATCAGAACGTATAGGCACATACTAGGTCTAGAATTCAGGCCTTTGTCATGCTGGGCATGCTTCTATTAGCGTCACCCCATTCCTAAGTACACGTTTAGGTGTCTTTTGTTTTTGACTCTTCTTTATATGGTATTTATAAACCAATTATCATTTTTTCTAAATGTCATGTAAAAGACTTTTCTAACTTTTTCTCCTTCTGTGAGTTCCAGGAGTCAGCCTCTTACTTTACAAGACTTAGAGAATATTATGCAGACTTGTAACCCCGAGGACCTGACATTCAATGCGGTGGAAGTGGATACTTGCTGGGTCGATGAGCCACAGGTTTTAGCCATGGCTGTTAAATTGCTCATAGAAAGAGCAACCAATCAGGATTGGATGCTCAGAGTTAAGTGGCTCTGTCATTTAGCCAAGAACATACCACAGGGGCTTGGTAAGTAGCAAAGCTTGTACAGGTGAGAGGGGTTCCATATGTTTCCCTTGTTCCAAGAGTCTCAGCAGACATGTTAGTCTGTGACTACACTGTTGAAAGTATTGCTGAGAAAAAGCAAAAAAACAAAGTGCGAGACTTCATTGTTTAGATAGCTATTAAATTAGGGAAATAATTTGCCCCTTATGTATCAAGAGAAATGCCTCAATATTTCAGGGACTGTCATTTTTCAGTTCAGAAGGAAAAAGTATTGCATCATGTTACTTTTTAGCCTTGTTATTTAGATTTGTTATTTTTTCTGAGAATAGTGTTTTTGTTAATTCATTTACCCTTAAGGATCTTAAGATTCTAATTTATTTTTTGTGTGAGACAGGTTCTCATTATGTAGCTTTGGCTGGCCTAGAACTCACAAAGGTCTACCAGCCTCTGCCTGCTGAGTGCTGAGATTAAAAGCTTCTACCACTGGGTTGAGTCCCAAGCCAGTGCTTAATTTGTTATTTATTCAAAGGAGGAAAACAAAAGTACTAGTGAAAATGCCTACATTGTAAATCATAGGATATGGAACTTGTTGGTGATGGGTAATTCACATGTCTTGTAAACAGAAGTGGGAGCTCCAGAATTACTTTTAATGCCAACTACAAGGAGACAGGAGGCGGCTTGGGGCTTGTTAACCTAATTGGTAAATTCCAGACAAATAAGAGACCCATCTCAAAGGAGTTTGATGGTTCTGAGCACCCAGGATTGTCCGACATCTTTCTGTGTACACATACCCATTTAAAAATGTCAACTCAGACGGTGGTGGTGCACACCTTTATTCTGAGCACTTGGGAGGTAGAGCCAGGCAGATCTCTGTGAGTTTAAGCCATTGTGTTCTACAAAGAGAGTTCCAGAATAGCCAGGGGTAAACAGGAAAACCCTATCTTGAAAAACAAAAAACAATAGTTAACCTTAGTAACTGAACTCTTGTGCTTCCTGAGAACTGCATCCATGTCTCTTGAGCTAAGTATTTGTGAGGGAATTTGCGATGTGATTCTCTACATTGTTTTCAGTGCTTGCCACTAGCCAGAGGTAGTAACATGGATGAACAGGATAGTCAGCCCCAGGTCAGTCACTCTCATGACTGATCCATCATTGCAGAACATTCATTTGGACAGCACAGCCTTGGGCCTTAACAATGCCTCTCCTTCTACAGAGTCGGTGCGGATTCATCTGGAAGCCAGTGCCACTGCTCTTAGGAAGTTTTACTCAACTTCTCTCTCAGCTGGAGCCAGTAATGTCTTGAAACTACTACAGAGAAATATAACAGGTATTACCCGCTGGTTTCTTCTCTAAACACTAAAGGGGAGAAGGTCACAGCTCCCACTGTCATCACAGCTTTCAAAAGATGTAATATGGGCAGATGAAAACGGGTCTTCCAACTGGCCATCAGCTGCCAGCTGAAGAAAAGGGAGAGACTACTCAGCTCTTAGAGAGTGACTGGTGGGAAAGGACGAAAAGTAAGATTTATATTTCTCTATGTCTTCTAATTTGAAGATTATTTTGTTTACTGATAATTAGAAGAGTTTTCAGCATAAAATATTTCACTCCAAGGGAAAGTATACCGGATCATTTACTTTAGATAATACAAAACCGTAGTGATAAGGGCTAGCTGTTGGTGTTTCTTGTTTTTGATAATTGTTTAATTCATTTGAAAGCTCATGTTCAAATGATCACATGTTCAAGGATCACATGTTCACACTGACAGGAAATAGTAAGAATACTCAGCTAAGGCTTGCTAAGCCAGGCATGTTAATTATATAATTCTTTTCTTTTTCTTTAAACTAGATGACTTTGTGATCCCCTTGGACCCACGGTGGAATATGCAAGCTTTGGACATCATTAGAAATTCACTAGACTTTGATCCCCAGGCAGACCAGGCTGAACAGCTCTTTGCTCTCTTAGAATCAGTTGCAAACAAGTAGGTGGCTCTAGACTCTTTCTCTAATGGCCTTTTCCATTATATTTTAAATAGAGGTCACATGGGCTTCAACCAACATTAGGTCATCATATCACTCCACATTAGTGTTGGACAGTTGTGTTTCTGCCAGTGCATTCCAGTATCCTCCCATTATCTTCTCATCCTCTCACATGTGTCTGCTTTAGTTTGCATACTCAGATATTGCAGACAGATGTAACTCTTGGAACTTAAATAAACACACCTGTAAATAGTCTAATACATTTTCCCTCATTTTTTATTTCATTTTTCTTTTTGCCAGGCAACATTTTGGTTTTGTTGTTAACCAATAATTGGTCATTAGTGTAATATTGTTTAAACAAATGTATAATCGAAATACAGTATGTATTACCTGAAGGTGTGCTAATAATTTTCATCAAATGAGCCTATGAGTACGAATATGTCCTAGTACTCTAAGGACCATCCTGCTTTATGCTCACTATCAGATTATGGCAAAACAATAGAGTGGGACCCAGTCATCTTCCTAATGCCAATGTCTGCCAGCCACATGCAACCAACCACTCTGCACTCTTACTCTCCAGCCCAGAATTTGCAGAGACAGAAGGGAAATGGGCTAGATACAGGGATTGATGGATGTTTCAGAGTTCCAAGTATTTCTTCACTGTGGTTATGGCTCAGTGAGAGGATATTTACCTAGTGTGCTCACTGTTTGAGTTTGGTTGCAGTGTTACTCGCCCCACCCCAACCCCCAAAAAACAACTTTGTTACTTCAAAAGAAGTTCTGTTAACCAAAAAGAAACTATGTTTTGGATCTCATTGTAGGACATTTATTTATCTTGACCGGGAAAAGAGGATTTTCACTGAAGCAAATTTGCTATCTGTTGGTAGTAAAAAGTTAAGAAGCAGTGTTTTGAGGATGTCTTTTGAATTTCAGAAAGGTAAAAACATTTTCTCTTTTGTAGTCTTGTTATGTATGCTGTTGCAAGAGTTAAGAGACATACTCATCAGCTGCTGCTTTTCGATGCTTGCTTTTCATTTGTTGACCTGATATGAAATATACTCAGTATTGATTTACTGAACACTATGCCAGGTGCTCAGCTAAATGCTGTTTCTGTGTCCTCACAATAACCCTCGAAAGTTAAATAGGTTCTCATCTACTAGGAGCAGAGAAGTCCAAGACCACATATTTAGCAAGTTGCAGAACTTGCAGTTCAAAGGCAGGTTGTATAGGTCAGAGAGTATATGTCCAGAAGCATGTGGCTGTATGGGGGTCAGCAGTTCTCTATTCCTTATATGTTGTAAACCAAAGACATATGCCATTTAGGGAAAAAAATCAAAACTATATGACAGAATATATGTTTTAAAAGCTAATTTTTGTCAGTGAAATACCAACTGAGAGTCATTTGAAAGGAAACCGAAATTAAGAAAATGCCCCACCAGGGCAAGCCTGTGGGACATTTTCTGGATGGAATGTGAACTGAGCATTGTAAGCCAAATAACTGTTACTTTCAGTCCTGGTGTTTTATCTCAGCAGTAGACACCCTAAGATACCATCCAAATACATGTGCTCTGGTCCAGTGTTTCTTTTTGGTTAAGTTTTTTTTTAAGTTATACAAATGTAATACATTTATACATGCATAGGTTTTGCTTGCATACATGCATGTCTATCACATACATTCCTAATGTTCTTGGAGGTCAGAAGAAAGCATCAGGTCCCTTGGTATCAACTGCCATGTGGCTGCTAGGTCCTTTGGAAAAACAGCAAGGGCTCTTAACTGCTGTCCATCTCTCCAGCCTCAGGTTTTTATGTTTAAGTGCAGGTATGAAATATGTAACTTTGCTTTATAGCTTGCATTTTCCACTAGGACATTATTAACGTCTATAGGTATTACACCTTATCTACGAAATTTTATAATACATATAACATACGCTTTTGATTTTGAGCTTTCTAATAAACCTTTATACTAGAGATGAAATTATAAACTAGATTATAATTTATTTTGTAAATGTTTTCAAGATTAACTCCAATGGAATGTAATTGTTTTATTTAATTGTTTTATCTCTCTAAGATCCAGAGAACTATCATAACCTGCCCCATGAAATTGTGGCCCATCTTGCTGCTTTTTTTGAGTTGATTGATGGCCTAATCCTGCTCTGGGTACAGTCTCCCCAAGGGGTGGTTCCAGATGCTCACATCAATAAGGTGAGGCAATGCTTTGACCTTCAGTGTTTTTAGAGTACATTTTAACATGCATATGCTTGTAAAACCAATGCAGCAGTCAAGATAGTAAGGATACTTATTCTCATCCCTAAAAGTTTCCTTGTGTCCTTTCTGTCTTTCCTCTCCTTACCCCTACCTGTAATCATGTAGCCATTGAATGGAAATGTACATTATAGATCTCTAGTCTGATTAGTTAATTTAGAAATGTGTCTTAGTTGTTGTTCTATTACTGTGACAGACAGGATGACCAAAGCAACTTTTAAAAGATAGCATTCAATTGGGGGCTTGCTTACAGTTCCAGAGGGTTATTCCATGACCATCACAGTCAAAAGCATGGCAGCAGGCAGCTAGGCATGGCAGTGCAGCAGTAGTTGAAAGTTTTTATCTTAGCCATTAAGTAGGTGGCAGACAGAATGAGACTGGGCCTGGCTTGGGTGTTTGAAACCTCAAAGCCCACCCTAGTTCCTCCAACAAGGCTTCACCCACTCCCTCCTAAATAGTCCCCCACCTGGAGACCAAACATTCAAATATATGTGCCTGTGGGACCATTCTCATTGGAACCAACACAACTTAACATCCATGTAGTTTCATGTATTAGTACTTTGTTCATTTTTATGACTGAGTAATACTCTCTTCTAGCAATGTTTTATAATTTATCCCTTTGTCTCTTAGTGTGCATTTGGGTTTTACAGTTATAGTCTAATTTACCTAAAGTTTCTTCTATATCATTTTTACATATGTGTTCAGTAACATTTTAATTCCAGATTATTCTTGTAAATCTAGTAAAACTTTTTAGCCATAGAACCCCTTTTCCACAAAGGTTATCAAACCCATAGAAAGGTTTTTTTTTGTATGGTTGTATTCTGTCAGTATTAAGGACCATTTAGGAACTGACATACAGAGTATCAAATATAGTCTGTTAACATGAATGATATAGTTTTTAATAAAAGCCAATTTTTTCCAGAATGAATTGGTGAGAAGAGCAACTGTAACTTGTAACTGCTCTAACTAATAGCTTCAAAGACAAAGGCTTGGTCTCATGTCTGCTCCTGCTGTGAGTCTTGTGAAGGGCAACTGGCCCCCTAAAATTCAAGAGGTTGGAAAGGAAATCCTACTACTTAAAACAGGAGTGTTGTTGGGGCTCTTTATAACTCCGACAGGGGTTTGGATAGACTGAAGCACCTTTACTTTGTCAGCCTATAAGTATTACAGTTTTGATTTATACTACTTATGTTAGGCTCTCTTGGGTTTTATCTCAGGTCAAACTGGTAATGGATTGTCTTTGGTTTTTGAGATAAGGTCTCACTTTGTAGCCCAGGCTGGCCTTGAACTCATTCACAATCCTTTTGCTCTCCCAAGTGCTGAGGTTACAGGTTTGCAGGACCATGCCCAACATGTTGTATATCCTTTACAGACAGTAGCCATGGTTTATTTTGTTTTAAGATCTTAGGTTCTGTGCAGTGGCGCGACCGGTTTTGGACTGTGGCTGATACAGTGACAGTAGATGCTTCAGGTCTGGCTTTACTTGCCCTCCACTGGCACTGGGTTTCGAAACATTTGATCCATCAGATCCCCCAACTCCTGGTGAATCAGGAAAACAAGTAAGACCCTATTTCAAGCAGTAATGTTAAAAGATAAGAGAACTTTTCATTGAAAACCATTTCCTCGGGGCTAGAGAGATGGCTCAGTGGTTAAGAGCACTGACTGCTCTTCGAAAGGTCCTGAGTTCAATTCCCAGCAACTGCATGGTGGCTCACAACCATCTGTAAGAGGTCTGACACCTTCTGGTGTGTCTGAAGGGAGCAATGGTGATGTACTCATAGACATAAAATAAATTAATTAATTTAAAAAAAAAAACCATTTCCTCTTGCTTGGTGTACTACTTTGGCTTTCCTAAATACATTAATATACAAAAGTGTCGACTTCTCTTTAGTACCCAGCATTCCCCCCTCCCTTTTTTTTTTTAAAGATACTATAAAGAGGTGCAGACAGTCTCCGAGCACATCCACAGTTGTCTGGGCAGCCCTGCTGAGAGCTTTGCTGGTGTAAAGAAGCTGCAGGCATTCCTCAGACGACCATTCCCTTTTAAGGTACACTTATAAACATGTGTTCAGTGAACCCTGGGTTTCTCCTGAACCTGTAAGCTCAAGTAGTTTTGCTCCAAAGCTAACCCTTTATTTCTTAAGAAAGTGCTACCTTGTATTCACTTAAGGCTGGCTAGAGCTTTATTACCTTAAAGTATACCAGAGCAACTAGGCTACTGAAAAGAACTGTCTCTCAACTCTTGAGTCTGCTCTCTTTGGTTTTACTCTAGGACAAGCTGGTAGTGGACTGTTTTATACAGCTACAGGCCCTTAACAGAGCCCTTACTATTGGAGAACAGCTGCCTGTCTTTGGGGAATGTGGGTGGCAAGAAGACATTAATCGTCTCCAAGTGGTTGCTTCCGAATGGAATTTGAAGAAAAGTCTCCTACAGGCCTGGGGATTGATCCTCAGAGCCAACATTCTGGAAGATGTCAATTTAGGTAATATTTTCTGGTACCTGGTTTGCTGAGTGTCTTCTTTCCTGTTGCTCATAAAGTTTGCCCTTAGGACTCAACTTCACAAGCATCAGTCAGGTACAGCATTAGATGTGTAGAAGTTAGTATGATTGAACTTAGGGAAACTCCAACAGCCAGCTGATGAACTTGGGTTGATAATAAGTACAGCCATGCTGCCAGATGTTAGGAATCTAGTAGACCTTGGACTTAGAGGACATTGTTCTAATACATGTCTTTTGGATTGGAATTGAAGATGAATTGAAGAATCTTTTGAGCGCTCAGCGTTCAGAACTAAAAAGCAGAGGACTTTCACGTGGCTTTCTGGAGCAGGCACAGGAAGCTTCCTCCCCACCCCAGCCAGACCTCAGCTCTTTAGTCCACCTCACCAGGCGTGTTCAGCTGTGGCCTGTGACTCAGTACCTGGCTATGCTGTGGCAGTACAGAGTGACAGCTGAGTTTATAGCACAGGCTTGTCTGAGAAGGTAAGCGCTTTTTCCCATTGTTCTCTTGAGGGGGACAGATTGTCTTGTGTTATCTTGTGGATAATGTGTGTTGAGGAGTGATTGCTGAGGAATGGGAAGTCATTGCCATTTTGGTAAGACCAATCTTTTCCTTTGCTTGCTTTGGAGTCCGTGGAGTCCATGAGGTGTTACCCAAGACCTGTGTGTTTCACCCTCTTTCTAAGGGAGTCCTTCCATAGTTGTTGGTAGCTCACGCTCCATTCTCTCCTTACTTATTTTTGCAATAGGTCGAGCAAACATCAACAGATGGATGAGGAGATAAGCCATCACATCATGTTTTGTCTTAAGCACACACCAACTGCACCTCAGAAGCTTTGGAATCTTTGGTCTTTACTGCATATTGAGAAGGTAAAAAATTCAACATCAGAGTTCCACATTGTGAACTTGGATTTTCAACTTCTGCAGTTATTAAAGGTTTTATTTAACACTTACCACAGAATTATTCATTTGGTTTCTAGTAAATGACATAGAAGTATTGAGTGCTTAAAAATTCATTCCCATTTGGCTAAAAAATCGTGTTTTCTTTACTCCTGTGTTTAATATGAATTATGGTAAAATGTGGTTAATATAATTCCATAAAACAACCTTAAAATTGGGGGGGGGGCTTGTTTTGTGTATTTCTTTTGCTGATTTCACAATTGTGTGAGTTATTTTACTTTCTGTACAAGCTTATAAAACTGTAAACAGCCTATATAACTTCACCAATATAATTAAGGGGTGTTGAAAATAGGAAGTTTAGGATTAGTGCCTATAACCACTCTTGGGTATTGTTTGGTATCGAATGGCAGACTTGATAACTTTGCTTTGTAGAAACTTTTTGAAATATTCTTTTACCTAATTCTTAAACCCTAGTTGTCTGCTCAAGAAGTTTCTAGTTTATGGTCGGAGCTATTTACCTCTACATTTGGGTCTTCCTGGAGCAGCCCAGTTACCACAGATCCAGAGTGTTGGCTGGCATGGAGCCCTCTGCCTAATGTGCAGCAGCAGGAAGTGCCCAGGTCCCGCTGGGACTCCACACTGAAGGTTTGTCGGCATAAAAATATTAAGCATACTGTCCAAATCATGAATGAATTGTGTAATACTGAGTTAAAGGCACAAAAGTTTTCTTTAAAAAGACATTTAGTTTTGTTGTGTATGGAAGTGCCTGCCTGTGCAACAAATGTCATAAAGATACCAAAGTCTCTAATTCACTTCTAATCATAAAATATTCAAACTACAAAAAAAGTGTGCATGTCTAATGCATCCTTGACTTTACTTATATTTCTAAGAACTCTTCTTTCTTTGTAAGTATGGCCTGAAGTCTGTCCAGCTTACTCTTCTTTTATTTTAGCACTGTAGAGTTTATTTAATCTTTTGGTTTTTAAAGATGGGGGTTCACTATATAATCTTGGCTGGCCTGGAGGTCACTGTGCAGACCGAGCTGTTTCCTTGCCCCTCTGCTCTTCCATTGACCATCAAGGCAAACAGCCGGACAGGTCTCTGCTTCCTCTTCTTTGTCTCCTCTCTCCTTTGCTTCCATCTCTGAGTTAATTGGTTCTCTTGTTGCTCAGGGCCCTGGCAGCCTCTGCAGAGCTGTGTTCTCCAAGTGTTGTTTTGGTGTGCTAACAAACAGCAGTAGAGCAAGCTACTGGGATGTGAGTGGCCTGCCCCTCCTGTCTTCCTCACATGTTACTCTGGGAGAGTGGGTTGAGAGAGCCCAGCAGCTCCAGGAAATCAGTTCATTGCTGTGGACCAACATGGCTGTGCCCTCAGTAGCTGAATTCAGGTATTTCTCTCCTTTCTTCTCTAATGCCGTTGTCTGCTTTCCATCATGTGTAGCAAGGGCTCATTCAGAACTTCCTTCTAAGGCACAGGTAGCTGATTCTGGTGAGTGAAGGTGGGGGGAGTTTTTTTAATAGATCAGCTTGCTTAGCAATCCACAGCAGGCTACTGTGAGTTCAATTCCTATATTTTAAGAATATTTGAGCCAACAAGTAATACACAGAAAACTGTGCAAGATTACATGAGAAATTTACCTCAGCAGTCTGTGGTTATTATTTCTGGAATTTATAGTATGTATTCAAGGAGGTTGATTGATTCACTATTCCTTTGTAAGTGCTGTGTCTTGTCCCCACAGACTCACAGATTCTCGGCTTCAGGGGCTGGTCCTGTGCCGGTACCTGCTAGGTCTCACAGAGCTTCTTCCCGCACCCCAGCGGCAGGAGTACATGCAGAACTGTGAGCATCTACTGCTTGGGAACAGGCAGGCCTTCCACCATGTGGACCAGACTCTGGGGAATATAGGTGGTCAAGAGGCCCTTCCCAAAGAACTGCTCTGCCTCCTGCTCACCTCTTTGCACTACTTTATTGGTAAAGGGGAGGGTAAGCAGAACCTTCCTGAAGCAGCCCGTCGTGGGAGGCTCTGGGTGAGCCTTGGCTTACTCCAGATTCAGACTTGGCTTCCTCGGGCCCGCTTTGACCCTGCAGTGAAGAAGGCATATAAACTCAGATATGCCCAAGAGGAGGTAAGAGGCAGGTGTAGGGCCCGAGCTCATTCTCTGACTTGCTGAGTTTGGTTGTAGTTTACTCCTTTGTTCCCTGTAAGGCTGAGAGGTCTTTTGAGTCTTGTTTTGGAGGCATGCTTTGTTTGGTTGTTTTGTTTATTTTAGACATGGCTTCTCTGTGTATCTCAGAACTCACCTTGTAGACCAGGCTAGCCTTGAATTCACAGAGATCCATTTTCCTCTGCCTCCTGAGTACTGTATTGAATGGGAGCATCACCAGCCTCTCATGAGTCTTAAAAAGACTGCATTTTTCCATTTAAGATTCCTGACTCGATTTAGCAGGGAGAAAGTAGTCATTGTCAGAGAAATAGTGGAATCCGTTTCCCTAGATCCTAGAGATTGTAATTCAGATAATATGGGACTCTCTTCTTGGAACATTCATAGCTAATACAGGGTGAAAGCTATACTGCTTTTGGTAGACATGAGGAAAGTAGTGTCTTTTGACTGGCAGCTCTGAACTGAGTGGTCCAAGTCTTGGGGTCATTCGGAGTCTATCCATCTTATTGCTCTATCCATACTCAGAACATTGTCTCCATCTGCATGGTCATGGCTCTTACCACAGAAGACCTTTCATTCCTTTTTATAGTTATGCCAGCTGCAGTGTGAGCTGAAGACCCGGAACCTGCTGTCCCACCTACAAACCGGAAGAGACCTGGAAGATGACATAATTACCAGCCACTCTCATCCACACATCAAGTAAAGCAGCAAAGTTTGGGGGGTGGAGGGGTGGTAACCAACTCCTTGTTTTTAGAAAAGACAGTGAGATTGACTGTTGTACTATAATTGTGTTAGTGTGGCAGTGATGTATATCTCAGAACTACATGACCAGTTACAGCTCAGATCCTTCATTGTGGTTACAAAACATGTATATTCAAAAAGGAAAAGATACAGGAGGTTGGACTAAAGAGGTGGCTTAGTGATTTTTTTTTTTTTTTAAATATGTACTACTCCGGTAGAGGACCTAAGTTGGATCTGCATCACTCATATCAGGAGGCTCTAGCTAGCTCCAGGGTATCTTGATGCCCCATCCCTCTGGCCTCAGCAGGAACCTTCACTTTAGTGTACATACCTACATATAGACACACAATTAAAAGTAAAGTAAATCTTGTTTTTAATGCTATTAAAGGCTGGGCAGTGATGGTGTGTACCCTTAATCCCAGCATTTAGCAGGTCAGAGGTATGCAGATCTCTGTGTGATGGCATGTTAGGCCAGCATGGTCTAGACTGAGTTCCAGGACAGCCAAGGGTATGATAAGATGCATCTAAAGTACTTATTAAGCAAGTGTGGTAATCCATGAATACTCTAAAGATGTTATCCATTTTCATTATCATTGCCCAGTGTTACCCCTACAGTTTTCCTTAGCAGATAATTTTTTTCATTCTATTTTCTGAATTCACTGCTTTTCTAACAGCATTTATATGTTGTTAATTTGCCTTCAGGTTACTTCCCCAACGGATCAGTCAGCTGGAGAATTTAGTTCATGGCCTGTCAAAAAAACAGGCCTTCAGACCCCACCTACCCAGTTATGAGACCTTGGTGCAAGAAATCCACCACTATGTCACCAGCATCGCCAAGGTCACTGCTGTTCAAGACCTGCTCATGAGGCTTCTTCAGGCCCTCCACACAGACGGACCAAAGTCTGCTCAAGTGCTCCAGAACCTTCTGAAGGAGGAAGCCTCTTGGCAGCAGTCACATCACCAGTTTAGGAAGCGACTAGAAGAGTACGCCTTGTATCCAGACACTGTGTCCCCATTATTAGCGTCCATCTTGCAGTTACAGCATGGCATGAGGCTTGTGGCATCTGAAGTCCATGCCTCCCTCCACAGCGGTGTGCTCTGTCCAGAGAATCTGGGGGCCCTGGCCATGGCTGTGCTAGCTTTCCCATCTGTGAGCCCCAGCTTCCCTACCTACCATGCTCATGCAGATGCTTTGTGCTCAGCGAACGCTGGGGAAGCTCTTCGAAATCTTGGGAAACTGATGGTCAAGCGTGCAGCAAGAAAGGAAGAAGCCAAGAGCCAGCAAGCTTATCCTACCCGGGAGCAGTTGCTGATGAATGCTCTCCTTTACCTGCGCTCTCATGTGCTGTGCAAAGGGGAGCTAGACCAGAGGGCCCTTCTGCTCTTCAGACATCTGTGTCAAGTAAGGCAGTCCCTAAGACGTCTGCCTGCCCTCTTTCCCGAGGGAGCTGCTGTGGTAGAGTCTGGTTGGGAAAATGGATATTCACTTGTCTGATGCTGTCCCTTCTTTCCTTTGACCATAAAGTATGTAGGGGTGGGGGTATGGTTTTTTGTTGCTGTTTGGTTGGTTTTTTGAGAAAGGGTCTTACTCTGTCTCTAGCTGCCCTAGCACTCATTATGTAGCCCAGGCCAGCCTCTAACTTATGACACTTATCCTGGGCTTACCATCTTAAATACTGAGATTACAGGTGTGTGCTAGCATAGCATTCATGGCCAGCTCCCCTCAGTCTTTTAAAAGATTAACTAGGCCCTCCCTTGTAGTGTGTATTACAAGCGTTTTTTTTTCTTTTGAAATAATATGCCTCATGTTTGCTGATTTTTTTTTTCTTTGTAGGGACAGCTTGCTAAAATTTAATATTCTGATATTCTAGCATTAGTAACTCAGAACTTAGCAACAAAAGAAATATAATCAGAGTCAATTCTGGGCTGTCCATGGAGCCTGATTGCCCTTAAATTGCTAGAGCTATAAGATGCACAAGAAGACACTAATGAGTTCATCTGCTTAGTATTCAAACTTTATAGCGTTTGGTGGTCATTCCTGCTTACTGTATTTATTTGTCATATGTTTTGTTGTTAATTTTCTACTATATGTTTATGCTATTAAGTTACTTAACATTTTATATTTTGTTTACTATTTTGAAGGGGGAAATAATGTCTCTCTTCCATACATTTTTCTATTCAATATATGGTTTTGTTTTATTTTGCTATTTAGATTTATTTATTTATATGAGTACATGTCAGCTATCTTCAGACAGACCAGTGAAGGGTGTCGGATCCCATTGAAGATGGTTGTGAGCCACCATGTCGTTGCTGGGACTTGAACTCAGGACCTATAGAAGAGCAGCCATTGCTCTTAACTGCTGAGCAATCTCTCCAGCCTATAACGTATCTTATAGTAAATAGCCTTACCTCTTTGGGTAACCTGGAGACCAGGATTATAGGACAAAGATTAAATCTATGTTGAAAGTATAGGTTAGTGGGCAGAGCACTGACCCACTACACCATAGGTCCTGAGTTTGATTCTTTAGCACCTTCTAAACCAGAATGCTTACATTCAGGCATGTCACCCCAATAGGATGATCATTCCAGATTTCAGCCAGTTCCTGGCTTACCTGGGTACATGAGACCTTGCTCAAATTCCATTAAGTTTTTACTCTATCTTTAAAACATTAATAAACTGCAGGTATGGCTGAACTGTTCTTTAGAAGGCTTTGATTTGGTTCTCACAACCCACATGGCCTCTCACAATCCTGTAATTCTGGTTCCAGGGGATCCAGTGCCCTTTCTTGACCTCCCAAGGGCACAAGGCATGCACATGGTACATGTACATGAATACAGGCAAAACACATCAGAACTGAATCTTTTACAAATATAAATATTTAATCCTACTTCTTAGACATTTAACTTAAATACCTTTCTTTAATGATAAATGCTATTTATTCAACTCTTAAGCATATTTGGTAGCACTGGGCAGTGGTGGCATATGCCTTAACCCCTCCAGCACTTGGGAGGCAGGGGCAGGTGGATCTCTATGAGTTCAAGACCATCCTGGTCTACAGAGAGAGTTCCAAGACAGCCAGGGCTACAAAGAGAGACCCTGACTTGGAAAAAATAAAAAAACAAAATAAAAATAGTTGTTGGCAAGTTAATTCCAGCACTAACAAAGAAGAGGCAGGAGGATCAGGAGGACTTCAAGTCCAGTTATAGCTACATACGGACTTTGAGGATAACCTGAGATATATGAAACAATGAAAAAGAGAGGAGGGAGGGAGCGAGGGATCCTGCTCCATCTTCTGGGCCTTGTTGGGCACCAGGTACACCCAGTGTGCAGGCAAGCAGGCAAAACATACTTACATGTTCAATTTTAATTTAAAAAGACTTAAGTAAATAAGGAAACCAAACAACAATGAAAAACCACATTTGATAGTGTGTTGGTGTTCTTCATTTACTACATTTTTGTTGTTGTTGGAGACAAGATTTCACTGTGTAGCTCTAGGCAGCCTGAAACTCTCTATTTAGTTACTCTTGTCTCTGCCTAGTGTCATTTATAGTTTTTGCCCATTTAAGAGTATTTAGTAAGTGTCTGGCATAATCCAGTGTTGAGCTCTAGGTAGGCTAGCTTGCCAACGTGCCCACTAAATGCACTGTTGGTCAACTCCCTTGAACAAAAAGGATACTAGGATTAGCTGTGCTGTAGCAGACTTGTAAACCTTTGAAATTATATCAATATAGAGAGCAGGCTGGAAACTGGTGAAGACCCACAGCTTGAAAGAAAGCTCGTTTGCCCTCTGCTACATGGGATTTTATTTCAAAGTTCGTTGACCTTTGTTTGGGGAGCCATGGAACTTTTAATATTTGTGAGAAGCTGGGATTGATGGCTCTTGCTTATGGTCTTACAAATGCTTCCTTCTTCTGTCCCTGTAACTTTTCAGGAGATCATCAATGAGTGGGATGAGCAGGAGCGAATAGCCCAAGAGAAAGCAGAGCAAGAGAGTAGCCTGTACAGATACCGGAGCCGGAGCTGCCAGACAGCCCTGAGGGGGCAGGAGGAGGAGGAGGAGCTGGAGCTCAGGGAACTGTTCCCGCTGCATGAAAAGGTAGCAGCAAGCTCTGTGCCTGTGTTGACAGGCAGTGTTTCCGTCGTAATGCCGCTGGTCTCTTGATAGTTCATTCTCCCCATTTTCTACTGACTATAGCCAGATGAATTGTCTTATTGCTGTTTAGGACTTTGCAGATATTTTGATGGAACCCACACTAGAAGAGAAAAAGAAAGCTTCAGATGGAAGAGACGAGGAAGCAGCCATGGACCCAACCCTTCTGTCCCAGAGTTCAATGCAAGCAGTGATGCTGATCCACCAGCAGTTGTGCCTCAGCTTTGCACGGTCCCTGTGGTACCAACAGACTGTGCCACCACATGAAGCAAAGCACTACCTCAGCCTGTTCCTTTCTTGCTATCAGACTGGAGCATCTCTGCTGACACACTTCTACCCTCTGATGGGTATGGAAGTTCCCGATAATACTCTGGGGAGGTCCATATGAGATGATATTGCTATTCTAGAGCAATTAAAATAACGAAATTCCCGATTTTTTTTTTTTTTTTTTTTTAAGATTTATTTATTATATGTAAGTACACTGTAGCTGTCTTCAGACACTCCAGAAGAGGGAGTCAGATCTTGTTATGGATGGTTGTGAGCCACCATGTGGTTGCTGGGATTTGAACTCTGCACCTTTGGAAGAGCAGTCGGGTGCTCTTACCTGCTGAGCCATCTCACCAGCCCCCGATTTCTTTTAGTTCCTAATTCCCATAGCTTGAAAATTGAAGAAATTGATTAAAAGGTCTGTAGTAATGAAAAGTTTCATTAGCATCCTATGAGAAAGGATGTAGACTTGGTGTCTATGGTGGTTTTCCTTGAATTGTTTCCACTTTTCCTATTCATGTTTCCTAACAGGTTCATGGGGGATGTTGATGAGGGTTCTTTTATTTTTTTATGGTGCTGGAGTACAAACGTCATGTCTCACACACCAAGATTCCTTGCCTCTATCTTCATATTTCTTTTAAAACACTCAGCACTTCTGAGACTCGTAGAATCTTGTTAATACCTGTTGGTCGCATGAAGTTTCCCACATGGTCTTATCAATTACATCATTGGAAAGAGGCTTTAGTCGAAATTAGCCCATTGTTTCTTTGTAACTTACTGTTAAACCGTCTTTCTGAGTTCATCATTTTACCACAATTTTGTTCACAGGAGTCGAGCTAAATGACCATCTCTTGGGAAGTCAGCTGTTGGCTTGTACGCTCTCCTCTAACACTCTCTGTGGGGAAGCTACCTCAGACCTGATGATGAGGCCTGACGGGCCCTATGATTTCTACCAGCACCCCAATGTGGCAGAGGCACGGCAGTGCCAGCCTGTGCTTCATGGCTTCTCAGAAGCTGTCAGTCAGCTGCTCCAGGACTGGCCAGAGCACCCTGTACTTCAACAGGTAGTGTAGCCAACTAGGAAGGAGGGAATTGCCCAAGGATGCATGTTCTCTCAGAGGATGTTCTCTCAGACCATCTCCAGGAATGTTGACTTGTACATTTATACATAGAAACAAAGGCTTACCCTCCAACCCACGGAGGTTTTCCTCACATGCAGGATGAACATGCCAGTTGTAGCAAATTTTATAGTAATTCAATATACAGATATACATAATATACAATATTCTATAAGGCAACTTATAGAACGTTTCTGCACTCTGGTCCTACGACCCCATAAGCTGTCTGCTGTCTTCTGCAGGTCTTTTAGAGTAAAGCTTCTTATTAGGACTCTATACTGTCAATCACTGATAATTCTACTGAAATACTTTTTTTTTTTTTTAAAAAAGCTACTAGTTGTAATGGACAGAATTCGTGGTTTCCCACTTTCCAGCCCCATCTCCAAATTCCTGAATGGCTTAGAGATCCTTCTGGCAAAGGCACAGGTAAGATGATTCCTACTTTTCCTTGTTCAGTTCTTGTCGTGTGGACAAGATTTCTGTCGATGTCCACATTATAACAGAAAGGTACAATTTGGTTTAAAGAAAGCTTTAAGATTCTTGCTTGGTCTTTCTGAGGTGGGGTGCAGGCAGTGGTGGTGAGCTGCTGGTGGTAGAGGGAACTGCTTGGAGGGTGGGGCCCAGTGGCCAGGGCCCCAGGAGCTCGCTATGCTCTCTGTGCCCACACCTCTCCACGTTGTCTGCTGTCCTCCTACTTAGCAGGAAGGAGTCAACTGAATTTGTTCAAGAATAAAGGGCCAGCAGCAGGAATCGTGACAGTCACAAACTCTGCGCTTTTTTTCCCTGCCTCTAACTTTGGCTCTGCTGGTGTTGTATCATATAACCATTTGTTGTCATTGATAAAGTTCTTATGGGACCAATAGTCTTCTCTTAAGGAAAGTCTAGGTGTTACTGAGGGAGAGAAAGTGACTGGGTGTTGGACGATAGTGACAAATGGGTCTCTGTTTCTTTAGGATTGGGAGGAGAATGCAAGTCGAGTACTGTCTCTCCGGAAACATCTTGACCTAGTCAGTCAGATGATCATTCGGTGGCGTAAGCTGGAGCTGAAGTAAGTGCCCTCTCTGTCCTGCCTGCCCCTGTAAGACAGTAGCTACAACATGTGCTTTAACTGTGGAGCTTAAGCACTAAACAGGCTCTACAGTATGAATTAAATGGTTTAGACATCCTGAGGCAGCAAATCAGTTGTAAAATTGATTTCAAATGGATTTACCTAAATGCCTCCACCACTTTTTTTTTTTTAACCCATCCCTTATGGTCAGCTGCTGGTCAATGAGTTTGGACAATACCATGAGACGCCATACTGAGAAATCCACCAAACACTGGTTTTCCATCTATCAGATGTTGGAGAAACACATGCAGGAATGCACAGAGGAGCAGGAAGGTAAGGCAGGTGACTTACCCAGGGTCTAGAGAACCAGCCATGTCATAAAGTTCTGCCATTCTGCATACCCAGGCACTAAATAAAACTCAGTGGATATTGCCTGAGTGTCAGTGATGCTTCATAGCAAAGCTGCTTCATAGTCATGGGAGCACATTAACATGTGGGAAGCCAGAATGAATCGCCACCACAAGATGGCGCTGGCTCCCTGTGTGTTTTCCTTGTGAGTAAGCAAAGTGCGCATGTGCGTTCGGGGTTCTGCCAGTCACTGTTCAGCCCGGAGCATAGTTATGGGATTCTGATTGCATATCCAATCAGGAGTTTCCACACTGTCCTAAGCATATGTAAACAATATTAAGCATATATAAACTATGCATATTTTCGGGCTCGGGGTCTTTCGCTTTAGTAATTAACCCAACAATAAACATTTGTGAAAAAAGTCTATTGTCATGTCTCTTCCTTGCTGGCGGGGGAGTGGACAGCGACATTAACACATAACTTACAGGTTTTATGTGGAAGTCAATCCCTGTAAACATCATTTTTGCTTCAGTTTGATGTTGTACCTACCTACTGGGCTTTCTTTTCATTGATGTTTGGTACCCTGTAAGCATTTTAGGGATGGGAAGGATGGTTGAAAGTACATGTGTGATTTGCTCTTTGTATCTCTAAAGATGACAAGCAGATGACTCTGATATTGCTGGTTAGCATATTACAAGCATTTATTGAAGAATCTTCGCTGGGAGAATTCCATGTGCGACTCCAGATGTTGCTGGTTTTCCATTGTCATGTCTTACTGATGCCGCAAGTTGAAGGAAAAGGTGAGGAATTTTTCCTCGTTTATAATGCACTGTTTGTTTATTTGGAGACACTGCCTCACTGTGAAGCTGTGACTTGCCAGGAGCTTGCTGCATGATAGGGATAAGCTCCATGTCAAACTGTTACCAGTTTCAGTCCCAGCAGGTTTGGAATTAAGTCATCACTATAAATTAAGTGCATATTATACATGAATGAGCCGTTGAGGTGAACATTTTAATATGCCATTTTCCTAATATAAGCATAGTGTCTGCTGATTTTATGAGTTTTTGACAAAGAGTTTGAAGGATTGCTCTAAAGAGATTCTTGGTATATCATCTGCTAGATAAAAAATGGCAGTAAATCTGCTAGAAGCTGAAATGAAATAAGGCAGCTTTGACAGCCTGCATTTTTGAGGAGTGCTAAGCTCAGACAGGTTTCTAACAAACCTGACTGGAATGTGCCGTACTTTTATGGAATGGGTAGTAAGGAAGGCTCAGGCTAGCACAGAAGCACATACAGTGGATGTAGCATGTTGGTTTCTTTTTCATTTCTTCCAGATTCACTCTGCGGTGTTCTGTGGAATTTGTACCATTTTTACAAGCAATTTCTTGACCCGGTCAAAGCTAAAATTGTGGAACTTCGCTCCCCCATAGAAAAAGAGCTTAAAGTAAGATGAATAGTTGTCGTAATTACCCTTTAAAGAACAAAATCAGCCTATCCTTTTTCTTTAGTTCTGTTCTTTGATCCTTCTAATAGTAAGGTAAGAGACGGGGGGAGGCTGTAGAAGTTTACTGGAGACCCGTAGGAAAGGCTGTGCTCTGTGTCTTTCCTGTGTTCTTTGTCTACCTCAGAAGTGTGTTATGATATATGGGGCATGAGCCATGGAGGGAGTGCCTTTGGGCAGGGAGAGCCCTGTTTAATACTTTAGTGATAAGAACTTTAGAGTTGAAGAACCAACACCGATGTCATGAGCATGACTAACTTTGATTTTGAAGCTGAAATACCTATCAAATGAGTTATTCACCCTTTCTGGTTGATTTGAGGCACATAAAATAGTTCTCCTTTTATTCTTGTACATATTCCCTGATATGTGGTCCTGTATTTGGGGATGGATGTCCTTGGACCTTTGGCAAGTAGATAATATAGGAACAGAAAGGGATACAAGCTTTACAAAGCCATTTCCTAAAATTCCTTTATCTTCCAGGAATTTGTGAAGATCTCAAAGTGGAATGATGTCAGCTTCTGGTCCATTAAACAATCTGTGGAAAGGACACATAGGTACCTGTCTAATCAGACTGTAGTAACCTTAAAACCACACTTGAATGGTAGGCTGCAAGACTACTTTGTTCCCATAGCCAGACCTGTGCTATTCTCCTGCTACCACAAACAGATTCTCCTTTCAGGGAAAATAGGTGCCTCGGGCAGAGTATCCCCTTGTGCCCACTTGGGGGGCTTGTCTTCTATCTCCCACTACCTGTTTACCTTGAACAAAGCAACCCTGTTGTGGCTGGCTTAAGTTTTCTCTTGTAGAAAAGGTGGGGTGACAGTGTTCGGCATATCTTTTCCTCCTAAAGATCCTAAATGATTGTGGATACCTAAAAAGATCAGTGTAGCTATAAAAGATAAAGGTGTGTGTCTGTGTGTTCACATGTGCCCAGATTATAATTCCTTCAATATAATTGTGTTACAGTGATGTGTTTTTAACCTTACTCCTGTTATTTCATGCGATCAGGACCCTCTTTAAATTCATGAAGAAATTTGAAGCTGTGCTGAATGAACCCTGTCAGTCATTTCTGGTGGAGAGCAACAAGGAAGAACAGCCAACAGAGGAAGCTGCAGTGGAGACATCGCCCATTCAGGGTCTGAACAGTGCACTGAGGGAGACCCTGTTAGCACAACCAGTAGAATGGCAGGTACTAGCTTGTGGGATGGTGTGTACTGAATCCCAAGCCACTGGAGCCAGATATATCAGATTAAGACATGTACTAGGAACTAGCTAAGGAATGTGTTTCCCTTATTTGGATCTGTATAGAATTTGGTTGTTTATCTCACTATGCTACAGAATTGGGCAGAAACCATGGTCTTGGGACAGCTAGGTGGCTCACGGGTAAACTGATTGCCTGTGCAACTGATTTCCTATGTACTCCTGATGACTTGACTTTGAAATCTGGAACACCAACCACATAAAGGGTAAAAGGAGAGAATCAACTGTAGTCTTACTGTCCATTCTATATTGATAGGTTAAAACTTAATGGCTTGCTCGGCCAGTCACATACAAAGAAGTAATGGGAGTTTCTCTGTCCTCTGAGTGCTGGATTAAAGGCGTGTGCCATCATCTGAACATCCATGTATATGTGCTTATTTCTACTCCTGGGATGGTGATGATGATGATTTTATATTTGTTCTGTGAGGAAGGAAGAAGATGGGGGAGAAGTTGATTTAAATTTAGTGTCCATTAAGTGTTACTCAGATTCTTGGCAGCCAAATGAACCTGTACTGTCTCAAAGCCTTCAGGTACAGAACAGTGCCAGGATGCCGGTCCTTTGTCTGGGGAGGGAGAGCTGCTGCGTCGGCTGCCACGACTCTCAAAACGCATGAGGAAGATGTGCCTGGTATTTATGAAGGAGAGTCCCCTACCTCACCTAGTGGAAGGCCTGGATCAGTTCACTGGTGAGTGTTAACAGCAAGGGTAAAAGTGCAACTTGCTTTGTCCTCTTGACCTATGATGGCTGGGCATGTGGGACCGGTGTCATTTTTGACATCTTGTACAGTATTTAACAAATATGCTAAAAATAAAAGCCCTATGACTGAGGCCCGCTAGTGACACAGTGCCATAGCCGGGCGTGGTGGCGCACGCCTTTAATTCCAGCACTTGGGAGGCAGAGGCAGGCGGATTTCTGAGTTCGAGGCCAGCCTGGTCTACAAAGTGAGTTCCAGGACAGCAAGAGCTTTATAGAAAAACCCTTTCCAAAAAAAAAAAAAAAAAAAAACTGAGCAGACACAGTGCCATATGTTCACCCCTCTGTCCTTTGGTCTTGGTTGGTTTGTGTTTTCTCTGTTGTCCAGGTTGGTCTCAAACTATGAGATTTCGGTGACTTCCTGCCTCAGCATTTAAATGCAAGTTCCAGGGCATCCAGCTCCTTCCTCTGGCCTTCAGGCACCAGACACACAGATGGTTCACAGACATGTGCAGGCAAACAAACACATAAATTAAAATTAAATCTTTTAAAACAAAAGTTAGTTAACTGGAAGCTAGGTATGGTGAGGCACATTCAGGAGTCAGAACTAGTTGATTCTTTGAGTTTAAGGCCGGCTACATACCAAAGGGGGGAGAAAAGGTTTGAACTGGAAGTGCAGGTAAGTGCTTCTGAAGTTAGAGAGATTAAAAGAGAATTAGCAAATACGGGCTGTAGGGAAGGAACAATACAATTAGCAGAAATTCCCCTCGGGTGGTTAAAATTCATGCTATAATAAACCACACGGTTGGTACTCATTCAGTAGGTTTTGTTTAGTTGGTTTGGTTTATTTTTAAGAGATAATGAAGCTAAGAGATACATCACTCTACCACTTCTATGCATTTTACAAGTGTCCCTCAAGCACGGTTCATGAGCATCTGTCAGATGTGAGGGACTGTCCAAGTGAACAACAACACGGAGCAAATGTGCACGCAGCAGTAAGGCCTTTGGGTTTTATTCTTTTCCCGATAGGTGGCGTGATTTCATCTGTAAGTGAGCTGCAGAGCTTAAAGGTGGATCCCTCTGCTGAGAAGGAAAAGCAGCACTCAGAAGCCAAGCACATACTCATGCAGAAGCGACTCGCTCTATCAGATCTCTTTAAGCACCTGGCAAACATTGGTGAGGGTTGCTCCTGAAACACTAGAAAATATAAGTAACTTTTTTTCAAAGTTTTAATAAGTGTGTTCATAGTGGTATGTGAGGGTACTCATGGAAGCCGTGACAGAAAGCCTCTTCCCCTAGAGATGCAGTTACAGGCGGTTGTGGGCTGCTCTAGAGAGATGCTGGGAACCAGACAGAGACACCAGGACGGGCCGCACATGCTCTAGCCACTAAGCCAGTATCTCCGTGTTGGTAGCATAAGTGGCTTGTGGCAGAGTAGGGTTGTGAAATGTCATTCTAAGACTGCAGGCACATGTAGGAAAATCCTACAGTGAGCTACTGACTGTACAGCGAACTACAAAGAACTTTTCAGGATTTGCAGTGAGGTATCTCAGAATTGATACTGTCTGCTTTCAGCAGTGTCATGTACTCTGCTATCAGAACCACATCAGGGTCAGTTGGAATCATGTTGAGATTCAGGGACTGACCCTGCTGTAGTTGGTGCATTTCTTCAGTGCTGCATAGTTCAGGCTGGCTTCACACTCAAGATCCTTCTTGACCTCCCACGTGTTTAGGCATGAACTGTCTTCCCTGGCTACCTAAGTCAGCCCGTATTTCTGGAGATATATGTCACAAACTTTACTTTGACTAGAAGGGGTGTGAGGGGCATAGCTTTTTCTTTGCTTTAATGAGTGCTGTTGATTTCAGGTCTGTCGTATCGAAAAGGTCTTGCCTGGGCCCGTTCAAAAAGTCCTCAGGAGTTACTCCACCTTCACCCATTAGATCTCCGGAGCGCATTGTCCATAGTCAGCAGCACTCGGGAGGCCGATTCTAGGTTGGTTGGCTTTTGAATTGTACATTGAGGAAGTTGCTAAACTTATAAAAGAATTAGAGATTTCAGAGGCAGGTGGATTTCTGAGTTCGAGGACAGCGAGGGCTACACAGAAAAACCCTGTCTCAAAAAAATCCCAACCGCCTCCCCCCCCAAAGAGAGAGATTACGAAAAGATCTTGCACTTAATATACTTAATATACTAAGCATTCATTTTCTTCTACCTTTCTTTCCTGTGTTTGCTACCCTGCTCCCATTGGTTCGTGGTGCTAAGTGTATGTTCTGCACTGCTGACTAGCAACTTCCCCTGTGCCTTCTTGCTCTGCTCCTTTGGCTCCCTGAGCTCTGCTTACTTGACTTGGACTTATAGCTGGGAATCAGTCTCTGGATCTCTCCCTCTCTTTCTCAGTTTTTCAAGACAGAAACTCTGTGTAGCTCTGGTTTATCCTGGATCTCACTCTGTAGACCAGGCTCTCTGCCTCCCAAGTGCTGGGATTAAAGTGTGCCCCACCACTGGGAATCTCTTTATGCCTATATTTCTTTGCTATCTCTTGTATGTGTAAGTTCTATTAAAAAAAAAAGAAAACTCAATTTGAGAATTGATTATCTGTGAGACAGAGCTGCCTGAATTCTGATCTAGGATTTGTTGTAATGCTCATTTCTTTGTGAGATTTTAAATTTGAGTCAAAACAGCATTGTAGATGGGGAAGTTACATTGCACCTTTCTAGTTTTTGAGGACAACTTGCCAAATGGGGTTGCGTTCTCATTTGGTCTCCGTGAGGTTGGGATTGGGTTGTGCTGTCTAAAGACACATGCTTCCCTGTTTACTTTTACCAGCTTAGCGCCTGTGTGGCCCCATGGTAAGCTGTCCCTGCCTTTTGCCATTTTGTGCATGCATGTTCCTCATTTACACAATGATTAGCCCTGTTCACATCAGGGTTAGAAGCTTCCACCACCAAATTAATTTATAAAGGGTTCACTGGAGAAAACAGACCATTGCCACTGCTTATACACTGGTAATGCTTCCAGTGCTAAGTATCCCATTCAGATAAACCAGGCTCAGTGGTTGATTCTGGGTTACACCTAAAAATATTCTCAGAAATCTTGAGTCCTTGGGGTCTTCAGAGGGTAGTTGTTGTGGTTTTAATACAATAAGTTGCCTGATTTCTTTCCTAGGCTCCTCACAGAAATTTCGTCTTTGTGGGATGGATGCCAAAAGTATTTTTATCGCTCTCTTGCACGGCACACCAGGCTTACTGCAGCACTAACAACTCCTGTCAAGGTAGGCCGACATGGCTGGGGAGAGCGTCCGTTGTGTTCATCCGTGCCAGGCACTGACAGGCTTATTAAGGTGAAGTCAGTATAAGTCAGTGTGGGTCCTAGTACATCTTAGAAGTTCCATTACATTTGCTAAGAGGATCACTTTACTCTTGTGAGTTGAGAACAGACCATCCATGTCCATTTTTTGGTGTTACACCTTGTTCTTCCTCATGGATATCAATGATCTGTAAAAGCTATTCTGAACACCACAGCTAGAGAGCATGAACACACTGTTGCTCACCCTCACTGTATATGATATTAACCTCTGTTTCAAGAAATAGCTTTTTGGAGAGATGGTTCAGTGGTTAAGAGCAGTTGCTGAACTTGCAAATGACCCAGGCTCCCACATAGTCCCTCATTACTGTCTGTAGCTCCAGTTCCTCAAGGGCACCAGACATGTATGTGATGCACGTACATACATGGAGTAAAACACTTAAACACAAAATAATTTTTATTTTCTAAAGAAAGAAATAGTAGCGGGGGGGGGG
>NC_034611.1:39405125-39411600 GCF_900095145.1 Mus pahari
GGGAGCCAGATCTCGTTACAGATGGTTGTGAGCCACCATGTGGTTGCTGGGATTTGAACTCTGCACCTTTGGAAGAGCAGTTGGGTGCTCTTACCCGCTGAGCCATCTCACCAGCCCTCAGTTTGACTTCTATTCTTGCTCAACTCATTGGGGTTCATTTAGCAGAGCAATAGATTTGCAAGGTAATAGGAGTTGAGGACACTTCGGTGCCGTGACTGTTCGCTGTCTGGCAGAGGGCTAGAGGCTTCTGCTGATAATGGCATAAGTTTTGAGACCATTTCGGAAAGACTGAAGGGTGTGTTTAATAAGCAGGGCATTTTAAATACAGTTTTTTCTACCTGTTTTCTTAACCTCTGCAAAGAGGGAACTCTGGCCTGCGTGTGTGGGTGTGTGCATGCGTGTTCATGTGCTTAACCCTGGCCCCCTGTTCGTGAGTTCTATCCCACAAAGTTATTTCCCCAGCACGTTTTAGTTTCATGAAAAATTATACTTGTTCAAAGGCATACAAACAAATTTACTCTAAACACCCTGGTGCATGTGAGTGAAGATGCCATTGTGTTTCCTGCACAGGAACCTCCTCAGCTGTGTACAAGAAATTCACAGCAGGCTGACGGGGCCCCCTGTCTATCCTGTGGCCTTCCCACCTCAGGACAGTGTGCAGCAGTGGACAGAGCGACTGCAGCACCTGGCCATGCAGAGCCAGATCCTCCTGGAGCAGTTCTCCTGGCTCTTCCAGTGTTGTCCTAGTGCAGAGCCAACTGAAGGCCACAGAGATGCTCCAGTTCAGGAACACCCTTCTGCCTCTCATCTGGAACACATTGATTGTAAAGAGCCAATAGCTGGGGTCATTTCCTCTGATCTGAACTACCCATCCCCGGTAGCTACAAGTCAGCTGCCGTCTGCTTGCCGGATGAGGAGACAAGATCAGCTTTGGCAACAATCAACTGCAGGGTTGACAGAGATGCTGAAAACTATTAAAACTATGAAAGCTGGTGTTGACAAAATTAGGCAGCAGTCTTGTGAGACACTCTTTCATACATGGTAAGTGTGTCTGTCTTGACCATTTCTCGCTTGTACAGACTTCCGTCTTATGCTAGAATCATGAAAAGAATAGTGCTTGATCCTGTCACTCTGCAAACCCATATGGTGCTTTGATATATATCTAACTGTAAACTTTGAGACATAGCATGTTTGCTGCTGTTAGAGGGAGAGGGGAGTAAGTGTGGCTTTCAACATTATGATATTTCTGTTGTTGCAGGGAAGATTTTGAAGTTTGCTCTTCTGGGCTGAATTGCCTGTCCCAAGTGTCAGCTCGTTTGCAAGGCCTAGCGTCCTTGTTCATTCTTCCAGGGATAGAGGTTGAACAAAGAGATTCACAAATGGCCTTAGTTGAAAGCCTGGACTATCTAAGAGGAGAAGTCGGCAAAGCCATCGATGACTTCACTGCCTGGAAAGACCGTCTGTTCGTTGCACACAAGCAAGGAGGTGAGAACTTAGAAGGAAGGTGATGGGTATCAAGTGCAGATCTGTCCTGTTGAGGGTTTGTGCCTTCCTTGGAGGAGTGGAGGCTCACTTGTCCATTGCAGTTTTCCTTGAACTCAAATGCCTGAGGCCAGTATGTGAAATACACCGGGTGTTTGTACACTCCACCATAACTATTGTTGCTTTTTTTAAAAACAAAACAAAACAAAATTTTTTTTTTTTTTTGGAAACGGTGATTTAAAATGATAAACTCTTAGGTTTATACAGACAAGGAAGCTGCTGGTTTTGTCTTTGGATCCAGCACAGATTAACATAGTGGATAGCAAATAATAAAACACTTTCCTCAAACAGCCATTTGAAAAGTAACACATGGTTCCAGAGACATTACAGGGAGAGAATGCTGGGCTTTGCTATGTACCATGTTGTTTACTAGGAAACCAGATGGTGGAAGAAAGCTTTGTTGAAGACTTTTCAGAGCAAGTAGAAACTGCCATCCGGGCCATTCTCTGCACCATCCAGAACGTGGCAAAAAGAAACAATAAGAAAGCAGAAGACAGTGCTGCTGACAAGAGACTGCAAGGAGAGGATGGTATGTCTGCAAGTTGTGTAAAAATAACCTCACTTGTTCTCACTTTTATAATTAACAGTTAGGCTAACTAAAGACAGATGTTAGATATAGGTGGCATGAGGAGAGATCTGAAGAAGTTAGTTTTGCTGCTTGTGTGTTTAGAGGGAAAAGAAGAAGAGGCAAGTTTTAAGAGCCTGCAGCCAGGACATCTAACAAAACTCTTAGAGGATGACTTCTGGGCCAGTGTGAGCACTTTACACGTCCAGAAAATCATTTCTTCTGTCTCCGAGCTGTTGGAGAGGCTCAAGTCGTGCAGTGAGGACGGCAACACCACCAAGCACAAGGTAACCAGGGGTTTTCGGCAGAGTGAGTGCTGTTCAGAGTACCCTTCACCTTACTCCCCAGCAGACCATCCAGAGTACCCACTGTGTTGGGCTCAGTTCGCATCCCCATTACATGCTCCTGGGTGTCAGCTCTATCAGTAAGAAGTGGTAGTCACAGTGACTAGCCCAGAGAAGCGGCTCATTTTATTTCATTGCATCTAGTCCCAACTTTGGTATATTGGTAGAATTTATTTATAAATAGTTCTTTTTTAAAAAATGGTGGGCTGAAGAGATAGCTAAGTGGTTAAGAGTATACAGCTCTTTTACAGCACATGAGTTTGATTCCCAGTATCTATGTTAGGAGGTAGTAATAGTGCAGGGTATCCTGGTTCAGACTTGGGAGCCTGAAGCAAGAGAATGACCATTAGTCTAAGGCCAACCAGAGCTCCTTGGTGAGTTTGAGGACAACCTGAGCTACACAGTAACATACTGACTCAGGAGAGGTGGTGGTGGTGATAGCGGTAGTGGTAGTGGATCTAGTTCTAAGCATCTCATCTCTCCAAAGGGAGTGCCTCTCCACAGTGATTGGGCATTTGTTTGTCTCAGGTCTTCAGCCAGTGCTGTGGCTTGCTAGTGCGCCTGATACCCATCCTGTGTGGCTTCTCAGACCTTACCCTCTTCTTCCTGACCATATCGCTGGCAACTCACCGGAGCACCGCGAAGCTGCTCTGTGTGCTTGCCCAGACCTTCACAGAGCTCGCCCAGAAGGTAAGGACTGTCAGTGTGGAATGCCATGGAACAACACACAGACATTTCACATCTTTCAGGGCTTGCTGGGCTTTTATGATAGACTCAGAAATAGCAGGAGGTGGATTCCTATTCTGTTTTCTACTTCATTTATATTGTACTTAGTTGAAAAATCTCATAATACTAAGGAAGAAATCAAAGAAAACCTTTTAAAGTCATGTGATGGTGTTGCTCATAAAACTATCAGAAGTAGCTGGGCGATGGTCTTCTGGAGATCAATTCCCAGCAACCACAAGGTAACTCACAACCATCTGTAATGGGTTCCGATGCCCAATTCTAATGTGAATAAAGATGGCTACAGTGAATTCACATCCATAAAATAAGCAAATAAATTTTTTTTTTTTTTAAGCACAAAGTTCCTAGGAAGGGGCTTTATTATAGCATAGTCACGGTGTTGTTCTTGGGCCTCTCCCGATAATTGGTAGCTTCAGTTTTTAGTACATTTTTATCCTTGGACTGACGGATAGCATGTTGTTTTTTTGTTTTTGTTTTTTGGTTTTTGGTTTTTTGAGACAGGGTTTCTCTGTGTAGCCCTGACTGTCCTGGAACTCACTCTGTAGACCAGGCTGGCCTCGAACTCAGAAATCCACCTGCCTCTGCCTCCCAAGTGCTGGGATAAAGGCGTGCACCACCATGTTTTCTGTTAAATACAATTTCTTATTAAGAGCCATTACTTTTAGTGTTTGTTTTCAAGCTTCTTTCCAGAGGAATCAGTTTTGTTTCTTGTGACTGTGACTGGGCCTGTCTCTGTTCATAGGTGTGCTCTGGCCTCTCCTCCGTGGATGGGTTCTATTCAGTAGCTTGCTGCTAAGTAACCATTCTACCTATCCTGATGCTATATTTCATTCTGGTTTTTGTCTTGGCATAACTGTGTGCTAGAGGTGTCTATAAAGTTAGAAACTGCATGATCCCTGCCAGTTCTGAGAAGGGAAAGAATGTCAAAAATCTGCTACATTTCCAGCCAAATTACAACATTTGCTAACTCTTTCCCCCAAGGGGTTTTGTTTACCTAAAGAATTGATGGAAGATTCTGCAGGAGAAGGAGCAACGCAGTTCCATGACTATGAGGGAGGTGGGATCGGAGATGGTGAGGGCATGAAGGATGTGAGTGACCGGATAGAAAATGAGGAACAGGTACGTTCGCACAGCTTGTATAAGCTGACTCTCTTGAGTGTTTATCAAACTTCTTAGTAGGCCAACAGCAACATACTGATCTGTGTAGGTCTTTAGATTAAAATCTAATACCACAGGACCTTTGCAACTCAGCCATTTGTTATGATAATAGTCTTGGAAAGATTGAGCTTTCCAGTTTAATTTTAAATGGGGATTTGCTGATGATTTCTGAAGAGTATTTTGGGGCCTATGATAATTGGTTTGATTTTGTTTTGTTTAAGTTTACATTATTTTGTGCAGGAATGGGATAAGAAGTCAGGGGACAAGTTGTGGAGTGGTATTTTTTTGTGTGTGTGTCTGTGTACGTGTCTCCAAACAAACAAACAAACAAAAAAACAAACAAAAAGTTAATACCAATCGAAGTTTATTTTTCTTGGAAGGGAAAAATAGAATTTTTTTTAAAATGATGCTGGTGTTTGTGTGATAACTTTATGCTTTTTATTGTTATTTCAAATTTTCTGTATTTCTCTAATATACACAGTCATAGAATATTTCTCTAAATTAAAATAATTTAAGATTTATGGGAAAATAGAAAAGTACAGTCCATTGCAAACATGAAGTAGATAAAATATTACTAAGATTCACTAAATGTGGATAGTTTTGAAGATTTTTTTTTTCTTCATATATATGGAAGTTTTGTCTCGTGTATGTCTGTGCACAGTGCCCTCAGTTGTAAGCTATGATTTTAGGACTGGCGATCAAACCCAGGTTCTCGAGGAAGTAGCCAGTTCTCCTTACCTGTTAAGCCATCTCTCTCCCCAAGTGCATTGTTGTTCTAAGTATCAAAGTGACAAAAAACAAAGGGAAAAGATTGAGATAGTAAGACTGGAGTGGGGGGGAGTGCTGAGTCAGCATGCTCGGAGGCAGCTCAGTCCACCTCAAATTAGAAGTCGTCCTGAGTTCTGTGATAACAAGTGCATACTGCCACACCTTGTTGGATTTTTGTTTTGTTGGTTGGTTTTGTTTTCTTTTTGCAACAAAGTTTCTCTATTGTAGCCTTGGCTAGACTGGAATTCTTGCTGTATAGACCAGGCTAGCTTAACTCAGTACAGTTCCCCCTGTAACTGTCTTGGAAAGTGCTGTGATTAAAGACTTACGTCATCACTCCTGGCAAGAACTCTATGTTCTTTACACATAGCTCGAAATGCGGATTGGAGGTTTGGTTGGTTGGTTTATGATGGTGGTAGTGTTTTTACAATTCTCGTGAAGAAAGCCAAATAAAATTCTATATTTTCTGATCAGAAAATCAATAAAATAAATTTACTCCGGAAATGTGAAGCAAGCCTTCATAAATTACTGCATGTGGTCATCTTACAGAACTGAAGCATAGATGAAGCAGTGTTCACCTGTGCTCTTACATTTTTTTCCCAAAGGTAGAAGATACATTTCAGAAGGGTCAAGAGAAGGACGAGGAGGACCTTGACTCAAAACCTGATACTAAAGGCGAGGATAACGCCATCGAGATGTCAGAAGACTTTGATGGGAAAATGCATGATGGCGAGCTTGAACAAGGTCCGACATTGTCATCTTATTCTGCTTTCTAGATACTAAATGTTGTACAGAAACTTGTAGGACCTCAGTAAGGAGCTGTTATGTTATGTGCACCAAGCTGCTTGCTCACAGAGCAGCCTTCGTGTGTGCTATGACTAGCCCTTCTAGGGCAGTGATTTATGAGTTCAGTGGTTCTCCTTTGAGTGAGCCACAGCCTTGATTTTGTTGGATGAAGTGGCTCAGTGGTCTGCATAGAAATCTAAAAGATGACCACTGACAGCTTGGCTCTGTTTGTTTGTAGAGGTTTTTTTTTTTTTTTAATTGTTGGCTTATTATTTTATTTTTTTATGATTTTTTTCCTTAATTGCAAAACTATCATGGAGCTGGGGAAGCTGTGAGTAGAGTACCTGCCATAGAAGCAGGGAGACCTGGGTTCAGATGAGCCTCAAGAACCCCAGCTGTCCTAGCCACACACTCCAGAAGCTGCCAGGCCAACTAGACTTGTGCAGTACAAAAAATAGACCCTGCCTCGGGAAGGGAAAAACAAAAACTGACACCTGTGGTTTCCTGACCACACCTATATTCATAAACATGCACACATACACACACAAGTAATAAAAAAAAAAAAAAA